>NC_083719.1:137274392-137598130 GCF_028564815.1 Eubalaena glacialis
CGGCAAAACGTCGACAATGATGCCCTTGGCCAAAAAGGGCGTATGCGTTTTTTCCTGAATATATTCAGGAAAAAACGCATACGCCCTTTTTGGCCAACCAAGCAAGCAGGAAAGGCAAATCAGCACTACAAACAAGTCTCGCTTGCCATCGGTCAAAAGGGCCATGCTGAAAAAAGTGTAAAACCCGGAAATGCAGGACAGGCCATGGAGACATGGGAGCCTTGCTACGCTGATGGGCGGGATGTAAATTGCCAACAGCCACTCTGGAGAAGTGTACGGTGTGTCCTGAAACATGTAATAAACACAGCTTAGAGAGCATAGGGCACTTCCACTCATGGGCGTATACATTGGGAAAACTGAAAATCCACAAGACACAGGCACCCCAAAGTGTAGGGCTGCTCTGTTTACAAGAACCTCCACTTCGGTACACCTTAAATAGCTCAGGATAGAGAAAAATGGATAAAGAAGTTGTGGTACTTATGCACAATGGAATATCACTCAGCCATGAAATCAATGTCATAAGGCTAGTAGCAGCAAGCATGATGAGTGGATTTAGGTACGATGACTCTAAGTGAAATAACTCACACAGAAAAAGACACTTATGCTAAGATATCACTTATAGAGGGAATGTCAAAATCGCTACCCTTGAACTGAATTACAAGACAGAACAGAGTCACACGTTTAGAAAACACACTATGGCTGCTTAACGGGAAAGGTCAGGTGGGGTGATGCATAAAACAAGGGTTTGAAATTAGCTCAGATTCCGTTCCATAAGCCAAATATGTAATGGACAAGACGTACACCCTGCTCAGTGAAATGGACTCAACACCCCCTATTCAGCGCACAAGAATATATCTGACTGGTAAGAATCTTAAAACCTATGTATTGATATCTCTCTGGAAGTGAATCAAGAGGGTGTAAAGCGGCATAAACACAGCAGTGAAAAGCAGCTAAATCCCATTATAAACATAAATTACTTAAAAAAAAAACCCGTAAAACAAAGACAGTGAAAGAGAGAGAAATTCTTACAAAATCCATTCAGGGGCTCTGATGCAACCTGGATTGACCATATCTAGACCCACAGCTGGATGAGACATAAGGCTGGACACTCTTGGGACTGAGAGGATTGGTGAGGTTGGGTGAGCAAACGCAGACCCTTTAAAGTCATACTGCGTGGTACCCATCCCATGGGTCCCAAATCTCCAGGTTCAAGGGCATCTTCCTACATCGAAAACATGCCTGGGAAACCCAGAAGATGGTACACCGTGTGGTCGGGAAAGGTTTCTAAAACGCACCTCATTTCTCCTCTCCTTGTGCTCGGGTTCGCCATTCCAGCCGCTTTACTAACAATCTCCCTACGTGGAGAATCAGCACCGTTAACCTCCTCTTTCGTACAGGTTGCAATTTGTCCTGAGGATGAACGGGAAGAGGGGGAACCAATGAGAGACTAGCTCTAGGTGTTGGGACAGGCACAGGTCACTCTATTTTTCCATCAGGAAGAAGAATGAACCACAGGCTCAACCTGCCCCCCCCCGGAACCAGAATAGGGCCTGAAGCAATCCTGCGCTTTTGCGGCCAGCTCCCAAAAAAGCGAGTTGACAAATGGAGCTCAGGGGCACTGCAATTCACAAACCTGCAGAGTTATAAATGATAACTCTCGTCCGCAAATATATTGAGGGAAGGCAACGAAGAGGATTTGAAAGCAAGGCAGAATTGCAGGAAACAGATTTCAGGAGGTAGGTGCGACTCGCCTTTAAAGCACATGAAAAGCGGCAAAACGTCGACAATGATGCCCTTGGCCAAAAAGGGCGTATGCGTTTTTTCCTGAATATATTCAGGAAAAAACGCATACGCCCTTTTTGGCCAACCAAGCAAGCCGGAAAGGCAAATCAGCACTACAAACAAGTCTCGCTTGCCATCGGTCAAAAGGGCCATGCTGAAAAAAGTGTAAAACCCGGAAATGCAGGACAGGCCATGGAGACATGGGAGCCTTGCTACGCTGATGGGCGGGATGTAAATTGCCAACAGCCACTCTGGAGAAGTGTACGGTGTGTCCTGAAACATGTAATAAACACAGCTTAGAGAGCATAGGGCACTTCCACTCATGGGCGTATACATTGGGAAAACTGAAAATCCACAAGACACAGGCACCCCAAAGTGTAGGGCTGCTCTGTTTACAAGAACCTCCACTTCGGTACACCTTAAATAGCTCAGGATAGAGAAAAATGGATAAAGAAGTTGTGGTACTTATGCACAATGGAATATCACTCAGCCATGAAATCAATGTCATAAGGCTAGTAGCAGCAAGCATGATGAGTGGATTTAGGTACGATGACTCTAAGTGAAATAAGTCACACAGAAAAAGACACTTTTCCTAAGATATCACTTATAGAGGGAATGTCAAAATCGCTACCCTTGAACTGAATTACAAGACAGAACAGAGTCACACGTTTAGAAAACACACTATGGCTGCTTAACGGGAAAGGTCAGGTGGGGTGATGCATAAAACAAGGGTTTGAAATTAGCTCAGATTCCGTTCCATAAGCCAAATATGTAATGGACAAGACGTACACCCTGCTCAGTGAAATGGACTCAACACCCCCTATTCACCGCACAAGAATATATCTGACTGGTAAGAATCTTAAAACCTATGTATTGATATCTCTCTGGAAGTGAATCAAGAGGGTGTAAAGCGGCATAAACACAGCAGTGAAAAGCAGCTAAACCCCATTATAAAAATAAATTACTTAAAAAAAACCCATAAAACAACGACAGTGAAAGAGAGAGAAATTCTTACAAAATCCATTCAGGGGCTCTGATGCAACCTGGATTGACCATATCTAGACCCACAGCTGGATGAGACATAAGGGTGGACACTCTTGGAGCTGAGAGGATTGGTGAGGTTGGGTGAGCAAACGCAGACCCTTTAAAGTCATACTGCGTGGTACCCATCCCATGGGTCCCAAATCTCCAGGTTCAAGGGCATCTTCCTACATCGAAAACATGCCTGGGAAACCCAGAAGATGGTACACCGTGTGGTCGGGAAAGGTTTCTAAAACGCACCTCATTTCTCCTCTCCTTGTGCTCGGGTTCGCCATTCCAGCCGCTTTACTAACAATCTCCCTACGTGGAGAATCAGCACCGTTAACCTCCTCTTTCGTACAGGTTGCAATTTGTCCTGAGGATGAACGGGAAGAGGGGGAACCAATGAGAGACTAGCTCTAGGTGTTGGGACAGGCACAGGTCACTCTATTTTTCCATCAGGAAGAAGAATGAACCACAGGCTCAGCCTGCCCCCCCCCCCCGGAACCAGAATAGGGCCTGAAGCAATCCTGCGCTTTTGCGGCCAGCTCCCAAAAAAGCGAGTTGACAAATGGAGCTCAGGGGCACTGCAATTCACAAACCTGCAGAGTTATAAATGATAACTCTCGTCCACAAATATATTGAGGGAAGGCAACGAAGAGGATTTGAAAGCAAGGCAGAATTGCAGGAAACAGATTTCAGGAGGTAGGTGCGACTCGCCTTTAAAGCACATGAAAAGCGGCAAAACGTCGACAATGATGCCCTTGGCCAAAAAGGGCGTATGCGTTTTTTCCTGAATATATTCAGGAAAAAACGCATACGCCCTTTTTGGCCAACCAAGCAAGCCGGAAAGGCAAATCAGCACTACAAACAAGTCTCGCTTGCCATCGGTCAAAAGGGCCATGCTGAAAAAAGTGTAAAACCCGGAAATGCAGGACAGGCCATGGAGACATGGGAGCCTTGCTACGCTGATGGGCGGGATGCAAATTGCCAACAGCCACTCTGGAGAAGTGTACGGTGTGTCCTGAAACATGTAATAAACACAGCTTAGAGAGCATAGGGCACTTCCACTCATGGGCGTATACATTGGGAAAACTGAAAATCCACAAGACACAGGCACCCCAAAGTGTAGGGCTGCTCTGTTTACAAGAACCTCCACTTCGGTACACCTTAAATAGCTCAGGATAGAGAAAAATGGATAAAGAAGTTGTGGTACTTATGCACAATGGAATATCACTCAGCCATGAAATCAATGTCATAAGGCTAGTAGCAGCAAGCATGATGAGTGGATTTAGGTACGATGACTCTAAGTGAAATAAGTCACACAGAAAAAGACACTTTTCCTAAGATATCACTTATAGAGGGAATGTCAAAATCGCTACCCTTGAACTGAATTACAAGACAGAACAGAGTCACACGTTTAGAAAACACACTATGGCTGCTTAACGGGAAAGGTCAGGTGGGGTGATGCATAAAACAAGGGTTTGAAATTAGCTCAGATTCCGTTCCATAAGCCAAATATGTAATGGACAAGACGTACACCCTGCTCAGTGAAATGGACTCAACACCCCCTATTCACCGCACAAGAATATATCTGACTGGTAAGAATCTTAAAACCTATGTATTGATATCTCTCTGGAAGTGAATCAAGAGGGTGTAAAGCGGCATAAATACAGCAGTGAAAAGCAGCGAAACCCCATTATAAAAATAAATTACTTAAAAAAAACCCATAAAACAACGACAGTGAAAGAGAGAGAAATTCTTACAAAATCCATTCAGGGGCTCTGATGCAACCTGGATTGACCATATCTAGACCCACAGCTGAATGAGACATAAGGGTGGACACTCTTGGAGCTGAGAGGATTGGTGAGGTTGGGTGAGCAAACGCAGACCCTTTAAAGTCATACTGCGTGGTACCCATCCCATGGGTCCCAAATCTCCAGGTTCAAGGGCATCTTCCTACATCGAAAACATGCCTGGGAAACCCAGAAGATGGTACACCGTGTGGTCGGGAAAGGTTTCTAAAACGCACCTCATTTCTCCTCTCCTTGTGCTCGGGTTCGCCATTCCAGCCGCTTTACTAACAATCTCCCTACGTGGAGAATCAGCACCGTTAACCTCCTCTTTCGTACAGGTTGCAATTTGTCCTGAGGATGAACGGGAAGAGGGGGAACCAATGAGAGACTAGCTCTAGGTGTTGGGACAGGCACAGGTCACTCTATTTTTCCATCAGGAAGAAGAAAGAACCACAGGCTCAACCTGCCCCCCCCCGGAACCAGAATAGGGCCTGAAGCAATCCTGCGCTTTTGCGGCCAGCTCCCAAAAAAGCGAGTTGACAAATGGAGCTCAGGGGCACTGCAATTCACAAACCTGCAGAGTTATAAATGATAACTCTCGTCCACAAATATATTGAGGGAAGGCAACGAAGAGGATTTGAAAGCAAGGCAGAATTGCAGGAAACAGATTTCAGGAGGTAGGTGCGACTCGCCTTTAAAGCACATGAAAAGCGGCAAAACGTCGACAATGATGCCCTTGGCCAAAAAGGGCGTATGCGTTTTTTCCTGAATATATTCAGGAAAAAACGCATACGCCCTTTTTGGCCAACCAAGCAAGCCGGAAAGGCAAATCAGCACTACAAACAAGTCTCGCTTGCCATCGGTCAAAAGGGCCATGCTGAAAAAAGTGTAAAACCCAGAAATGCAGGACAGGCCATGGAGACATGGGAGCCTTGCTACGCTGATGGGCGGGATGTAAATTGCCAACAGCCACTCTGGAGAAGTGTACGGTGTGTCCTGAAACATGTAATAAACACAGCTTAGAGAGCATAGGGCACTTCCACTCATGGGCGTATACATTGGGAAAACTGAAAATCCACAAGACACAGGCACCCCAAAGTGTAGGGCTGCTCTGTTTACAAGAACCTCCACTTCGGTACACCTTAAATAGCTCAGGATAGAGAAAAATGGATAAAGAAGTTGTGGTACTTATGCACAATGGAATATCACTCAGCCATGAAATCAATGTCATAAGGCTAGTAGCAGCAAGCATGATGAGTGGATTTAGGTACGATGACTCTAAGTGAAATAACTCACACAGAAAAAGACACTTATCCTAAGATATCACTTATAGAGGGAATGTCAAAATCGCTACCCTTGAACTGAATTACAAGACAGAACAGAGTCACACGTTTAGAAAACACACTATGGCTGCTTAACGGGAAAGGTCAGGTGGGGTGATGCATAAAACAAGGGTTTGAAATTAGCTCAGATTCCGTTCCATAAGCCAAATATGTAATGGACAAGACGTACACCCTGCTCAGTGAAATGGACTCAACACCCCCTATTCAGCGCACAAGAATATATCTGACTAGTAAGAATCTTAAAACCTATGTATTGATATCTCTCTGGAAGTGAATCAAGAGGGTGTAAAGCGGCATAAACACAGCAGTGAAAAGCAGCTAAATCCCATTATAAACATAAATTACTTAAAAAAAAAACCCGTAAAACAAAGACAGTGAAAGAGAGAGAAATTCTTACAAAATCCGTTCAGGGGCTCTGATGCAACCTGGATTGACCATATCTAGACCCACAGCTGGATGAGACATAAGGCTGGACACTCTTGGGACTGAGAGGATTGGTGAGGTTGGGTGAGCAAACGCAGACCCTTTAAAGTCATACTGCGTGGTACCCATCCCATGGGTCCCAAATCTCCAGGTTCAAGGGCATCTTCCTACATCGAAAACATGCCTGGGAAACCTAGAAGATGGTACACCGTGTGGTCGGGAAAGGTTTCTAAAACGCACCTCATTTCTCCTCTCCTTGTGCTCGGGTTCGCCATTCCAGCCGCTTTACTAACAATCTCCCTACGTGGAGAATCAGCACCGTTAACCTCCTCTTTCGTACAGGTTGCAATTTGTCCTGAGGATGAACGGGAAGAGGGGGAACCAATGAGAGACTAGCTCTAGGTGTTGGGACAGGCACAGGTCACTCTATTTTTCCATCAGGAAGAAGAATGAACCACAGGCTCAGCCTGCCCCCCCGGAACCAGAATAGGGCCTGAAGCAATCCTGCGCTTTTGCGGCCAGCTCCCAAAAAAGCGAGTTGACAAATGGAGCTCAGGGGCACTGCAATTCACAAACCTGCAGAGTTATAAATGATAACTCTCGTCCACAAATATATTGAGGGAAGGCAACGAAGAGGATTTGAAAGCAAGGCAGAATTGCAGGAAACAGATTTCAGGAGGTAGGTGCGACTCGCCTTTAAAGCACATGAAAAGCGGCAAAACGTCGACAATGATGCCCTTGGCCAAAAAGGGCGTATGCGTTTTTTCCTGAATATATTCAGGAAAAAACGCATACGCCCTTTTTGGCCAACCAAGCAAGCCGGAAAGGCAAATCAGCACTACAAACAAGTCTCGCTTGCCATCGGTCAAAAGGGCCATGCTGAAAAAAGTGTAAAACCCGGAAATGCAGGACAGGCCATGGAGACATGGGAGCCTTGCTACGCTGATGGGCGGGATGCAAATTGCCAACAGCCACTCTGGAGAAGTGTACGGTGTGTCCTGAAACATGTAATAAACACAGCTTAGAGAGCATAGGGCACTTCCACTCATGGGCGTATACATTGGGAAAACTGAAAATCCACAAGACACAGGCACCCCAAAGTGTAGGGCTGCTCTGTTTACAAGAACCTCCACTTCGGTACACCTTAAATAGCTCAGGATAGAGAAAAATGGATAAAGAAGTTGTGGTACTTATGCACAATGGAATATCACTCAGCCATGAAATCAATGTCATAAGGCTAGTAGCAGCAAGCATGATGAGTGGATTTAGGTACGATGACTCTAAGTGAAATAACTCACACAGAAAAAGACACTTATGCTAAGATATCACTTATAGAGGGAATGTCAAAATCGCTACCCTTGAACTGAATTACAAGACAGAACAGAGTCACACGTTTAGAAAACACACTATGGCTGCTTAACGGGAAAGGTCAGGTGGGGTGATGCATAAAACAAGGGTTTGAAATTAGCTCAGATTCCGTTCCATAAGCCAAATATGTAATGGACAAGACGTACACCCTGCTCAGTGAAATGGACTCAACACCCCCTATTCAGCGCACAAGAATATATCTGACTGGTAAGAATCTTAAAACCTATGTATTGATATCTCTCTGGAAGTGAATCAAGAGGGTGTAAAGCGGCATAAACACAGCAGTGAAAAGCAGCTAAATCCCATTATAAACATAAATTACTTAAAAAAAAAACCCGTAAAACAAAGACAGTGAAAGAGAGAGAAATTCTTACAAAATCCATTCAGGGGCTCTGATGCAACCTGGATTGACCATATCTAGACCCACAGCTGGATGAGACATAAGGCTGGACACTCTTGGGACTGAGAGGATTGGTGAGGTTGGGTGAGCAAACGCAGACCCTTTAAAGTCATACTGCGTGGTACCCATCCCATGGGTCCCAAATCTCCAGGTTCAAGGGCATCTTCCTACATCGAAAACATGCCTGGGAAACCCAGAAGATGGTACACCGTGTGGTCGGGAAAGGTTTCTAAAACGCACCTCATTTCTCCTCTCCTTGTGCTCGGGTTCGCCATTCCAGCCGCTTTACTAACAATCTCCCTACGTGGAGAATCAGCACCGTTAACCTCCTCTTTCGTACAGGTTGCAATTTGTCCTGAGGATGAACGGGAAGAGGGGGAACCAATGAGAGACTAGCTCTAGGTGTTGGGACAGGCACAGGTCACTCTATTTTTCCATCAGGAAGAAGAATGAACCACAGGCTCAACCTGCCCCCCCCCGGAACCAGAATAGGGCCTGAAGCAATCCTGCGCTTTTGCGGCCAGCTCCCAAAAAAGCGAGTTGACAAATGGAGCTCAGGGGCACTGCAATTCACAAACCTGCAGAGTTATAAATGATAACTCTCGTCCGCAAATATATTGAGGGAAGGCAACGAAGAGGATTTGAAAGCAAGGCAGAATTGCAGGAAACAGATTTCAGGAGGTAGGTGCGACTCGCCTTTAAAGCACATGAAAAGCGGCAAAACGTCGACAATGATGCCCTTGGCCAAAAAGGGCGTATGCGTTTTTTCCTGAATATATTCAGGAAAAAACGCATACGCCCTTTTTGGCCAACCAAGCAAGCCGGAAAGGCAAATCAGCACTACAAACAAGTCTCGCTTGCCATCGGTCAAAAGGGCCATGCTGAAAAAAGTGTAAAACCCGGAAATGCAGGACAGGCCATGGAGACATGGGAGCCTTGCTACGCTGATGGGCGGGATGTAAATTGCCAACAGCCACTCTGGAGAAGTGTACGGTGTGTCCTGAAACATGTAATAAACACAGCTTAGAGAGCATAGGGCACTTCCACTCATGGGCGTATACATTGGGAAAACTGAAAATCCACAAGACACAGGCACCCCAAAGTGTAGGGCTGCTCTGTTTACAAGAACCTCCACTTCGGTACACCTTAAATAGCTCAGGATAGAGAAAAATGGATAAAGAAGTTGTGGTACTTATGCACAATGGAATATCACTCAGCCATGAAATCAATGTCATAAGGCTAGTAGCAGCAAGCATGATGAGTGGATTTAGGTACGATGACTCTAAGTGAAATAAGTCACACAGAAAAAGACACTTTTCCTAAGATATCACTTATAGAGGGAATGTCAAAATCGCTACCCTTGAACTGAATTACAAGACAGAACAGAGTCACACGTTTAGAAAACACACTATGGCTGCTTAACGGGAAAGGTCAGGTGGGGTGATGCATAAAACAAGGGTTTGAAATTAGCTCAGATTCCGTTCCATAAGCCAAATATGTAATGGACAAGACGTACACCCTGCTCAGTGAAATGGACTCAACACCCCCTATTCACCGCACAAGAATATATCTGACTGGTAAGAATCTTAAAACCTATGTATTGATATCTCTCTGGAAGTGAATCAAGAGGGTGTAAAGCGGCATAAACACAGCAGTGAAAAGCAGCTAAACCCCATTATAAAAATAAATTACTTAAAAAAAACCCATAAAACAACGACAGTGAAAGAGAGAGAAATTCTTACAAAATCCATTCAGGGGCTCTGATGCAACCTGGATTGACCATATCTAGACCCACAGCTGGATGAGACATAAGGGTGGACACTCTTGGAGCTGAGAGGATTGGTGAGGTTGGGTGAGCAAACGCAGACCCTTTAAAGTCATACTGCGTGGTACCCATCCCATGGGTCCCAAATCTCCAGGTTCAAGGGCATCTTCCTACATCGAAAACATGCCTGGGAAACCCAGAAGATGGTACACCGTGTGGTCGGGAAAGGTTTCTAAAACGCACCTCATTTCTCCTCTCCTTGTGCTCGGGTTCGCCATTCCAGCCGCTTTACTAACAATCTCCCTACGTGGAGAATCAGCACCGTTAACCTCCTCTTTCGTACAGGTTGCAATTTGTCCTGAGGATGAACGGGAAGAGGGGGAACCAATGAGAGACTAGCTCTAGGTGTTGGGACAGGCACAGGTCACTCTATTTTTCCATCAGGAAGAAGAAAGAACCACAGGCTCAACCTGCCCCCCCCCGGAACCAGAATAGGGCCTGAAGCAATCCTGCGCTTTTGCGGCCAGCTCCCAAAAAAGCGAGTTGACAAATGGAGCTCAGGGGCACTGCAATTCACAAACCTGCAGAGTTATAAATGATAACTCTCGTCCACAAATATATTGAGGGAAGGCAACGAAGAGGATTTGAAAGCAAGGCAGAATTGCAGGAAACAGATTTCAGGAGGTAGGTGCGACTCGCCTTTAAAGCACATGAAAAGCGGCAAAACGTCGACAATGATGCCCTTGGCCAAAAAGGGCGTATGCGTTTTTTCCTGAATATATTCAGGAAAAAACGCATACGCCCTTTTTGGCCAACCAAGCAAGCCGGAAAGGCAAATCAGCACTACAAACAAGTCTCGCTTGCCATCGGTCAAAAGGGCCATGCTGAAAAAAGTGTAAAACCCAGAAATGCAGGACAGGCCATGGAGACATGGGAGCCTTGCTACGCTGATGGGCGGGATGTAAATTGCCAACAGCCACTCTGGAGAAGTGTACGGTGTGTCCTGAAACATGTAATAAACACAGCTTAGAGAGCATAGGGCACTTCCACTCATGGGCGTATACATTGGGAAAACTGAAAATCCACAAGACACAGGCACCCCAAAGTGTAGGGCTGCTCTGTTTACAAGAACCTCCACTTCGGTACACCTTAAATAGCTCAGGATAGAGAAAAATGGATAAAGAAGTTGTGGTACTTATGCACAATGGAATATCACTCAGCCATGAAATCAATGTCATAAGGCTAGTAGCAGCAAGCATGATGAGTGGATTTAGGTACGATGACTCTAAGTGAAATAACTCACACAGAAAAAGACACTTATCCTAAGATATCACTTATAGAGGGAATGTCAAAATCGCTACCCTTGAACTGAATTACAAGACAGAACAGAGTCACACGTTTAGAAAACACACTATGGCTGCTTAACGGGAAAGGTCAGGTGGGGTGATGCATAAAACAAGGGTTTGAAATTAGCTCAGATTCCGTTCCATAAGCCAAATATGTAATGGACAAGACGTACACCCTGCTCAGTGAAATGGACTCAACACCCCCTATTCAGCGCACAAGAATATATCTGACTAGTAAGAATCTTAAAACCTATGTATTGATATCTCTCTGGAAGTGAATCAAGAGGGTGTAAAGCGGCATAAACACAGCAGTGAAAAGCAGCTAAATCCCATTATAAACATAAATTACTTAAAAAAAAAACCCGTAAAACAAAGACAGTGAAAGAGAGAGAAATTCTTACAAAATCCGTTCAGGGGCTCTGATGCAACCTGGATTGACCATATCTAGACCCACAGCTGGATGAGACATAAGGCTGGACACTCTTGGGACTGAGAGGATTGGTGAGGTTGGGTGAGCAAACGCAGACCCTTTAAAGTCATACTGCGTGGTACCCATCCCATGGGTCCCAAATCTCCAGGTTCAAGGGCATCTTCCTACATCGAAAACATGCCTGGGAAACCCAGAAGATGGTACACCGTGTGGTCGGGAAAGGTTTCTAAAACGCACCTCATTTCTCCTCTCCTTGTGCTCGGGTTCGCCATTCCAGCCGCTTTACTAACAATCTCCCTACGTGGAGAATCAGCACCGTTAACCTCCTCTTTCGTACAGGTTGCAATTTGTCCTGAGGATGAACGGGAAGAGGGGGAACCAATGAGAGACTAGCTCTAGGTGTTGGGACAGGCACAGGTCACTCTATTTTTCCATCAGGAAGAAGAATGAACCACAGGCTCAGCCTGCCCCCCCGGAACCAGAATAGGGCCTGAAGCAATCCTGCGCTTTTGCGGCCAGCTCCCAAAAAAGCGAGTTGACAAATGGAGCTCAGGGGCACTGCAATTCACAAACCTGCAGAGTTATAAATGATAACTCTCGTCCACAAATATATTGAGGGAAGGCAACGAAGAGGATTTGAAAGCAAGGCAGAATTGCAGGAAACAGATTTCAGGAGGTAGGTGCGACTCGCCTTTAAAGCACATGAAAAGCGGCAAAACGTCGACAATGATGCCCTTGGCCAAAAAGGGCGTATGCGTTTTTTCCTGAATATATTCAGGAAAAAACGCATACGCCCTTTTTGGCCAACCAAGCAAGCCGGAAAGGCAAATCAGCACTACAAACAAGTCTCGCTTGCCATCGGTCAAAAGGGCCATGCTGAAAAAAGTGTAAAACCCGGAAATGCAGGACAGGCCATGGAGACATGGGAGCCTTGCTACGCTGATGGGCGGGATGCAAATTGCCAACAGCCACTCTGGAGAAGTGTACGGTGTGTCCTGAAACATGTAATAAACACAGCTTAGAGAGCATAGGGCACTTCCACTCATGGGCGTATACATTGGGAAAACTGAAAATCCACAAGACACAGGCACCCCAAAGTGTAGGGCTGCTCTGTTTACAAGAACCTCCACTTCGGTACACCTTAAATAGCTCAGGATAGAGAAAAATGGATAAAGAAGTTGTGGTACTTATGCACAATGGAATATCACTCAGCCATGAAATCAATGTCATAAGGCTAGTAGCAGCAAGCATGATGAGTGGATTTAGGTACGATGACTCTAAGTGAAATAACTCACACAGAAAAAGACACTTATGCTAAGATATCACTTATAGAGGGAATGTCAAAATCGCTACCCTTGAACTGAATTACAAGACAGAACAGAGTCACACGTTTAGAAAACACACTATGGCTGCTTAACGGGAAAGGTCAGGTGGGGTGATGCATAAAACAAGGGTTTGAAATTAGCTCAGATTCCGTTCCATAAGCCAAATATGTAATGGACAAGACGTACACCCTGCTCAGTGAAATGGACTCAACACCCCCTATTCAGCGCACAAGAATATATCTGACTGGTAAGAATCTTAAAACCTATGTATTGATATCTCTCTGGAAGTGAATCAAGAGGGTGTAAAGCGGCATAAACACAGCAGTGAAAAGCAGCTAAATCCCATTATAAACATAAATTACTTAAAAAAAAAACCCGTAAAACAAAGACAGTGAAAGAGAGAGAAATTCTTACAAAATCCATTCAGGGGCTCTGATGCAACCTGGATTGACCATATCTAGACCCACAGCTGGATGAGACATAAGGCTGGACACTCTTGGGACTGAGAGGATTGGTGAGGTTGGGTGAGCAAACGCAGACCCTTTAAAGTCATACTGCGTGGTACCCATCCCATGGGTCCCAAATCTCCAGGTTCAAGGGCATCTTCCTACATCGAAAACATGCCTGGGAAACCCAGAAGATGGTACACCGTGTGGTCGGGAAAGGTTTCTAAAACGCACCTCATTTCTCCTCTCCTTGTGCTCGGGTTCGCCATTCCAGCCGCTTTACTAACAATCTCCCTACGTGGAGAATCAGCACCGTTAACCTCCTCTTTCGTACAGGTTGCAATTTGTCCTGAGGATGAACGGGAAGAGGGGGAACCAATGAGAGACTAGCTCTAGGTGTTGGGACAGGCACAGGTCACTCTATTTTTCCATCAGGAAGAAGAATGAACCACAGGCTCAACCTGCCCCCCCCCGGAACCAGAATAGGGCCTGAAGCAATCCTGCGCTTTTGCGGCCAGCTCCCAAAAAAGCGAGTTGACAAATGGAGCTCAGGGGCACTGCAATTCACAAACCTGCAGAGTTATAAATGATAACTCTCGTCCGCAAATATATTGAGGGAAGGCAACGAAGAGGATTTGAAAGCAAGGCAGAATTGCAGGAAACAGATTTCAGGAGGTAGGTGCGACTCGCCTTTAAAGCACATGAAAAGCGGCAAAACGTCGACAATGATGCCCTTGGCCAAAAAGGGCGTATGCGTTTTTTCCTGAATATATTCAGGAAAAAACGCATACGCCCTTTTTGGCCAACCAAGCAAGCCGGAAAGGCAAATCAGCACTACAAACAAGTCTCGCTTGCCATCGGTCAAAAGGGCCATGCTGAAAAAAGTGTAAAACCCGGAAATGCAGGACAGGCCATGGAGACATGGGAGCCTTGCTACGCTGATGGGCGGGATGTAAATTGCCAACAGCCACTCTGGAGAAGTGTACGGTGTGTCCTGAAACATGTAATAAACACAGCTTAGAGAGCATAGGGCACTTCCACTCATGGGCGTATACATTGGGAAAACTGAAAATCCACAAGACACAGGCACCCCAAAGTGTAGGGCTGCTCTGTTTACAAGAACCTCCACTTCGGTACACCTTAAATAGCTCAGGATAGAGAAAAATGGATAAAGAAGTTGTGGTACTTATGCACAATGGAATATCACTCAGCCATGAAATCAATGTCATAAGGCTAGTAGCAGCAAGCATGATGAGTGGATTTAGGTACGATGACTCTAAGTGAAATAAGTCACACAGAAAAAGACACTTTTCCTAAGATATCACTTATAGAGGGAATGTCAAAATCGCTACCCTTGAACTGAATTACAAGACAGAACAGAGTCACACGTTTAGAAAACACACTATGGCTGCTTAACGGGAAAGGTCAGGTGGGGTGATGCATAAAACAAGGGTTTGAAATTAGCTCAGATTCCGTTCCATAAGCCAAATATGTAATGGACAAGACGTACACCCTGCTCAGTGAAATGGACTCAACACCCCCTATTCACCGCACAAGAATATATCTGACTGGTAAGAATCTTAAAACCTATGTATTGATATCTCTCTGGAAGTGAATCAAGAGGGTGTAAAGCGGCATAAACACAGCAGTGAAAAGCAGCTAAACCCCATTATAAAAATAAATTACTTAAAAAAAACCCATAAAACAACGACAGTGAAAGAGAGAGAAATTCTTACAAAATCCATTCAGGGGCTCTGATGCAACCTGGATTGACCATATCTAGACCCACAGCTGGATGAGACATAAGGGTGGACACTCTTGGAGCTGAGAGGATTGGTGAGGTTGGGTGAGCAAACGCAGACCCTTTAAAGTCATACTGCGTGGTACCCATCCCATGGGTCCCAAATCTCCAGGTTCAAGGGCATCTTCCTACATCGAAAACATGCCTGGGAAACCCAGAAGATGGTACACCGTGTGGTCGGGAAAGGTTTCTAAAACGCACCTCATTTCTCCTCTCCTTGTGCTCGGGTTCGCCATTCCAGCCGCTTTACTAACAATCTCCCTACGTGGAGAATCAGCACCGTTAACCTCCTCTTTCGTACAGGTTGCAATTTGTCCTGAGGATGAACGGGAAGAGGGGGAACCAATGAGAGACTAGCTCTAGGTGTTGGGACAGGCACAGGTCACTCTATTTTTCCATCAGGAAGAAGAATGAACCACAGGCTCAGCCTGCCCCCCCCCCCCCGGAACCAGAATAGGGCCTGAAGCAATCCTGCGCTTTTGCGGCCAGCTCCCAAAAAAGCGAGTTGACAAATGGAGCTCAGGGGCACTGCAATTCACAAACCTGCAGAGTTATAAATGATAACTCTCGTCCACAAATATATTGAGGGAAGGCAACGAAGAGGATTTGAAAGCAAGGCAGAATTGCAGGAAACAGATTTCAGGAGGTAGGTGCGACTCGCCTTTAAAGCACATGAAAAGCGGCAAAACGTCGACAATGATGCCCTTGGCCAAAAAGGGCGTATGCGTTTTTTCCTGAATATATTCAGGAAAAAACGCATACGCCCTTTTTGGCCAACCAAGCAAGCCGGAAAGGCAAATCAGCACTACAAACAAGTCTCGCTTGCCATCGGTCAAAAGGGCCATGCTGAAAAAAGTGTAAAACCCGGAAATGCAGGACAGGCCATGGAGACATGGGAGCCTTGCTACGCTGATGGGCGGGATGCAAATTGCCAACAGCCACTCTGGAGAAGTGTACGGTGTGTCCTGAAACATGTAATAAACACAGCTTAGAGAGCATAGGGCACTTCCACTCATGGGCGTATACATTGGGAAAACTGAAAATCCACAAGACACAGGCACCCCAAAGTGTAGGGCTGCTCTGTTTACAAGAACCTCCACTTCGGTACACCTTAAATAGCTCAGGATAGAGAAAAATGGATAAAGAAGTTGTGGTACTTATGCACAATGGAATATCACTCAGCCATGAAATCAATGTCATAAGGCTAGTAGCAGCAAGCATGATGAGTGGATTTAGGTACGATGACTCTAAGTGAAATAAGTCACACAGAAAAAGACACTTTTCCTAAGATATCACTTATAGAGGGAATGTCAAAATCGCTACCCTTGAACTGAATTACAAGACAGAACAGAGTCACACGTTTAGAAAACACACTATGGCTGCTTAACGGGAAAGGTCAGGTGGGGTGATGCATAAAACAAGGGTTTGAAATTAGCTCAGATTCCGTTCCATAAGCCAAATATGTAATGGACAAGACGTACACCCTGCTCAGTGAAATGGACTCAACACCCCCTATTCACCGCACAAGAATATATCTGACTGGTAAGAATCTTAAAACCTATGTATTGATATCTCTCTGGAAGTGAATCAAGAGGGTGTAAAGCGGCATAAATACAGCAGTGAAAAGCAGCGAAACCCCATTATAAAAATAAATTACTTAAAAAAAACCCATAAAACAACGACAGTGAAAGAGAGAGAAATTCTTACAAAATCCATTCAGGGGCTCTGATGCAACCTGGATTGACCATATCTAGACCCACAGCTGAATGAGACATAAGGGTGGACACTCTTGGAGCTGAGAGGATTGGTGAGGTTGGGTGAGCAAACGCAGACCCTTTAAAGTCATACTGCGTGGTACCCATCCCATGGGTCCCAAATCTCCAGGTTCAAGGGCATCTTCCTACATCGAAAACATGCCTGGGAAACCCAGAAGATGGTACACCGTGTGGTCGGGAAAGGTTTCTAAAACGCACCTCATTTCTCCTCTCCTTGTGCTCGGGTTCGCCATTCCAGCCGCTTTACTAACAATCTCCCTACGTGGAGAATCAGCACCGTTAACCTCCTCTTTCGTACAGGTTGCAATTTGTCCTGAGGATGAACGGGAAGAGGGGGAACCAATGAGAGACTAGCTCTAGGTGTTGGGACAGGCACAGGTCACTCTATTTTTCCATCAGGAAGAAGAAAGAACCACAGGCTCAACCTGCCCCCCCCCGGAACCAGAATAGGGCCTGAAGCAATCCTGCGCTTTTGCGGCCAGCTCCCAAAAAAGCGAGTTGACAAATGGAGCTCAGGGGCACTGCAATTCACAAACCTGCAGAGTTATAAATGATAACTCTCGTCCACAAATATATTGAGGGAAGGCAACGAAGAGGATTTGAAAGCAAGGCAGAATTGCAGGAAACAGATTTCAGGAGGTAGGTGCGACTCGCCTTTAAAGCACATGAAAAGCGGCAAAACGTCGACAATGATGCCCTTGGCCAAAAAGGGCGTATGCGTTTTTTCCTGAATATATTCAGGAAAAAACGCATACGCCCTTTTTGGCCAACCAAGCAAGCCGGAAAGGCAAATCAGCACTACAAACAAGTCTCGCTTGCCATCGGTCAAAAGGGCCATGCTGAAAAAAGTGTAAAACCCAGAAATGCAGGACAGGCCATGGAGACATGGGAGCCTTGCTACGCTGATGGGCGGGATGTAAATTGCCAACAGCCACTCTGGAGAAGTGTACGGTGTGTCCTGAAACATGTAATAAACACAGCTTAGAGAGCATAGGGCACTTCCACTCATGGGCGTATACATTGGGAAAACTGAAAATCCACAAGACACAGGCACCCCAAAGTGTAGGGCTGCTCTGTTTACAAGAACCTCCACTTCGGTACACCTTAAATAGCTCAGGATAGAGAAAAATGGATAAAGAAGTTGTGGTACTTATGCACAATGGAATATCACTCAGCCATGAAATCAATGTCATAAGGCTAGTAGCAGCAAGCATGATGAGTGGATTTAGGTACGATGACTCTAAGTGAAATAACTCACACAGAAAAAGACACTTATCCTAAGATATCACTTATAGAGGGAATGTCAAAATCGCTACCCTTGAACTGAATTACAAGACAGAACAGAGTCACACGTTTAGAAAACACACTATGGCTGCTTAACGGGAAAGGTCAGGTGGGGTGATGCATAAAACAAGGGTTTGAAATTAGCTCAGATTCCGTTCCATAAGCCAAATATGTAATGGACAAGACGTACACCCTGCTCAGTGAAATGGACTCAACACCCCCTATTCAGCGCACAAGAATATATCTGACTAGTAAGAATCTTAAAACCTATGTATTGATATCTCTCTGGAAGTGAATCAAGAGGGTGTAAAGCGGCATAAACACAGCAGTGAAAAGCAGCTAAATCCCATTATAAACATAAATTACTTAAAAAAAAAACCCGTAAAACAAAGACAGTGAAAGAGAGAGAAATTCTTACAAAATCCGTTCAGGGGCTCTGATGCAACCTGGATTGACCATATCTAGACCCACAGCTGGATGAGACATAAGGCTGGACACTCTTGGGACTGAGAGGATTGGTGAGGTTGGGTGAGCAAACGCAGACCCTTTAAAGTCATACTGCGTGGTACCCATCCCATGGGTCCCAAATCTCCAGGTTCAAGGGCATCTTCCTACATCGAAAACATGCCTGGGAAACCCAGAAGATGGTACACCGTGTGGTCGGGAAAGGTTTCTAAAACGCACCTCATTTCTCCTCTCCTTGTGCTCGGGTTCGCCATTCCAGCCGCTTTACTAACAATCTCCCTACGTGGAGAATCAGCACCGTTAACCTCCTCTTTCGTACAGGTTGCAATTTGTCCTGAGGATGAACGGGAAGAGGGGGAACCAATGAGAGACTAGCTCTAGGTGTTGGGACAGGCACAGGTCACTCTATTTTTCCATCAGGAAGAAGAATGAACCACAGGCTCAGCCTGCCCCCCCGGAACCAGAATAGGGCCTGAAGCAATCCTGCGCTTTTGCGGCCAGCTCCCAAAAAAGCGAGTTGACAAATGGAGCTCAGGGGCACTGCAATTCACAAACCTGCAGAGTTATAAATGATAACTCTCGTCCACAAATATATTGAGGGAAGGCAACGAAGAGGATTTGAAAGCAAGGCAGAATTGCAGGAAACAGATTTCAGGAGGTAGGTGCGACTCGCCTTTAAAGCACATGAAAAGCGGCAAAACGTCGACAATGATGCCCTTGGCCAAAAAGGGCGTATGCGTTTTTTCCTGAATATATTCAGGAAAAAACGCATACGCCCTTTTTGGCCAACCAAGCAAGCCGGAAAGGCAAATCAGCACTACAAACAAGTCTCGCTTGCCATCGGTCAAAAGGGCCATGCTGAAAAAAGTGTAAAACCCGGAAATGCAGGACAGGCCATGGAGACATGGGAGCCTTGCTACGCTGATGGGCGGGATGCAAATTGCCAACAGCCACTCTGGAGAAGTGTACGGTGTGTCCTGAAACATGTAATAAACACAGCTTAGAGAGCATAGGGCACTTCCACTCATGGGCGTATACATTGGGAAAACTGAAAATCCACAAGACACAGGCACCCCAAAGTGTAGGGCTGCTCTGTTTACAAGAACCTCCACTTCGGTACACCTTAAATAGCTCAGGATAGAGAAAAATGGATAAAGAAGTTGTGGTACTTATGCACAATGGAATATCACTCAGCCATGAAATCAATGTCATAAGGCTAGTAGCAGCAAGCATGATGAGTGGATTTAGGTACGATGACTCTAAGTGAAATAACTCACACAGAAAAAGACACTTATCCTAAGATATCACTTATAGAGGGAATGTCAAAATCGCTACCCTTGAACTGAATTACAAGACAGAACAGAGTCACACGTTTAGAAAACACACTATGGCTGCTTAACGGGAAAGGTCAGGTGGGGTGATGCATAAAACAAGGGTTTGAAATTAGCTCAGATTCCGTTCCATAAGCCAAATATGTAATGGACAAGACGTACACCCTGCTCAGTGAAATGGACTCAACACCCCCTATTCACCGCACAAGAATATATCTGACTGGTAAGAATCTTAAAACCTATGTATTGATATCTCTCTGGAAGTGAATCAAGAGGGTGTAAAGCGGCATAAACACAGCAGTGAAAAGCAGCTAAATCCCATTATAAACATAAATTACTTAAAAAAAAACCCGTAAAACAAAGACAGTGAAAGAGAGAGAAATTCTTACAAAATCCATTCAGGGGCTCTGATGCAACCTGGATTGACCATATCTAGACCCACAGCTGGATGAGACATAAGGCTGGACACTCTTGGGACTGAGAGGATTGGTGAGGTTGGGTGAGCAAACGCAGACCCTTTAAAGTCATACTGCGTGGTACCCATCCCATGGGTCCCAAATCTCCAGGTTCAAGGGCATCTTCCTACATCGAAAACATGCCTGGGAAACCCAGAAGATGGTACACCGTGTGGTCGGGAAAGGTTTCTAAAACGCACCTCATTTCTCCTCTCCTTGTGCTCGGGTTCGCCATTCCAGCCGCTTTACTAACAATCTCCCTACGTGGAGAATCAGCACCGTTAACCTCCTCTTTCGTACAGGTTGCAATTTGTCCTGAGGATGAACGGGAAGAGGGGGAACCAATGAGAGACTAGCTCTAGGTGTTGGGACAGGCACAGGTCACTCTATTTTTCCATCAGGAAGAAGAATGAACCACAGGCTCAACCTGCCCCCCCCCGGAACCAGAATAGGGCCTGAAGCAATCCTGCGCTTTTGCGGCCAGCTCCCAAAAAAGCGAGTTGACAAATGGAGCTCAGGGGCACTGCAATTCACAAACCTGCAGAGTTATAAATGATAACTCTCGTCCACAAATATATTGAGGGAAGGCAACGAAGAGGATTTGAAAGCAAGGCAGAATTGCAGGAAACAGATTTCAGGAGGAAGGTGCGACTCGCCTTTAAAGCACATGAAAAGCGGCAAAACGTCGACAATGATGCCCTTGGCCAAAAAGGGCGTATGCGTTTTTTCCTGAATATATTCAGGAAAAAACGCATACGCCCTTTTTGGCCAACCAAGCAAGCCGGAAAGGCAAATCAGCACTACAAACAAGTCTCGCTTGCCATCGGTCAAAAGGGCCATGCTGAAAAAAGTGTAAAACCCGGAAATGCAGGACAGGCCATGGAGACATGGGAGCCTTGCTACGCTGATGGGCGGGATGCAAATTGCCAACAGCCACTCTGGAGAAGTGTACGGTGTGTCCTGAAACATGTAATAAACACAGCTTAGAGAGCATAGGGCACTTCCACTCATGGGCGTATACATTGGGAAAACTGAAAATCCACAAGACACAGGCACCCCAAAGTGTAGGGCTGCTCTGTTTACAAGAACCTCCACTTCGGTACACCTTAAATAGCTCAGGATAGAGAAAAATGGATAAAGAAGTTGTGGTACTTATGCACAATGGAATATCACTCAGCCATGAAATCAATGTCATAAGGCTAGTAGCAGCAAGCATGATGAGTGGATTTAGGTACGATGACTCTAAGTGAAATAACTCACACAGAAAAAGACACTTATGCTAAGATATCACTTATAGAGGGAATGTCAAAATCGCTACCCTTGAACTGAATTACAAGACAGAACAGAGTCACACGTTTAGAAAACACACTATGGCTGCTTAACGGGAAAGGTCAGGTGGGGTGATGCATAAAACAAGGGTTTGAAATTAGCTCAGATTCCGTTCCATAAGCCAAATATGTAATGGACAAGACGTACACCCTGCTCAGTGAAATGGACTCAACACCCCCTATTCAGCGCACAAGAATATATCTGACTGGTAAGAATCTTAAAACCTATGTATTGATATCTCTCTGGAAGTGAATCAAGAGGGTGTAAAGCGGCATAAACACAGCAGTGAAAAGCAGCTAAATCCCATTATAAACATAAATTACTTAAAAAAAAAACCCGTAAAACAAAGACAGTGAAAGAGAGAGAAATTCTTACAAAATCCATTCAGGGGCTCTGATGCAACCTGGATTGACCATATCTAGACCCACAGCTGGATGAGACATAAGGCTGGACACTCTTGGAGCTGAGAGGATTGGTGAGGTTGGGTGAGCAAACGCAGACCCTTTAAAGTCATACTGCGTGGTACCCATCCCATGGGTCCCAAATCTCCAGGTTCAAGGGCATCTTCCTACATCGAAAACATGCCTGGGAAACCCAGAAGATGGTACACCGTGTGGTCGGGAAAGGTTTCTAAAACGCACCTCATTTCTCCTCTCCTTGTGCTCGGGTTCGCCATTCCAGCCGCTTTACTAACAATCTCCCTACGTGGAGAATCAGCACCGTTAACCTCCTCTTTCGTACAGGTTGCAATTTGTCCTGAGGATGAACGGGAAGAGGGGGAACCAATGAGAGACTAGCTCTAGGTGTTGGGACAGGCACAGGTCACTCTATTTTTCCATCAGGAAGAAGAATGAACCACAGGCTCAGCCTGCCCCCCCGGAACCAGAATAGGGCCTGAAGCAATCCTGCGCTTTTGCGGCCAGCTCCCAAAAAAGCGAGTTGACAAATGGAGCTCAGGGGCACTGCAATTCACAAACCTGCAGAGTTATAAATGATAACTCTCGTCCACAAATATATTGAGGGAAGGCAACGAAGAGGATTTGAAAGCAAGGCAGAATTGCAGGAAACAGATTTCAGGAGGTAGGTGCGACTCGCCTTTAAAGCACATGAAAAGCGGCAAAACGTCGACAATGATGCCCTTGGCCAAAAAGGGCGTATGCGTTTTTTCCTGAATATATTCAGGAAAAAACGCATACGCCCTTTTTGGCCAACCAAGCAAGCAGGAAAGGCAAATCAGCACTACAAACAAGTCTCGCTTGCCATCGGTCAAAAGGGCCATGCTGAAAAAAGTGTAAAACCCGGAAATGCAGGACAGGCCATGGAGACATGGGAGCCTTGCTACGCTGATGGGCGGGATGTAAATTGCCAACAGCCACTCTGGAGAAGTGTACGGTGTGTCCTGAAACATGTAATAAACACAGCTTAGAGAGCATAGGGCACTTCCACTCATGGGCGTATACATTGGGAAAACTGAAAATCCACAAGACACAGGCACCCCAAAGTGTAGGGCTGCTCTGTTTACAAGAACCTCCACTTCGGTACACCTTAAATAGCTCAGGATAGAGAAAAATGGATAAAGAAGTTGTGGTACTTATGCACAATGGAATATCACTCAGCCATGAAATCAATGTCATAAGGCTAGTAGCAGCAAGCATGATGAGTGGATTTAGGTACGATGACTCTAAGTGAAATAACTCACACAGAAAAAGACACTTATGCTAAGATATCACTTATAGAGGGAATGTCAAAATCGCTACCCTTGAACTGAATTACAAGACAGAACAGAGTCACACGTTTAGAAAACACACTATGGCTGCTTAACGGGAAAGGTCAGGTGGGGTGATGCATAAAACAAGGGTTTGAAATTAGCTCAGATTCCGTTCCATAAGCCAAATATGTAATGGACAAGACGTACACCCTGCTCAGTGAAATGGACTCAACACCCCCTATTCAGCGCACAAGAATATATCTGACTGGTAAGAATCTTAAAACCTATGTATTGATATCTCTCTGGAAGTGAATCAAGAGGGTGTAAAGCGGCATAAACACAGCAGTGAAAAGCAGCTAAATCCCATTATAAACATAAATTACTTAAAAAAAAAACCCGTAAAACAAAGACAGTGAAAGAGAGAGAAATTCTTACAAAATCCATTCAGGGGCTCTGATGCAACCTGGATTGACCATATCTAGACCCACAGCTGGATGAGACATAAGGCTGGACACTCTTGGGACTGAGAGGATTGGTGAGGTTGGGTGAGCAAACGCAGACCCTTTAAAGTCATACTGCGTGGTACCCATCCCATGGGTCCCAAATCTCCAGGTTCAAGGGCATCTTCCTACATCGAAAACATGCCTGGGAAACCCAGAAGATGGTACACCGTGTGGTCGGGAAAGGTTTCTAAAACGCACCTCATTTCTCCTCTCCTTGTGCTCGGGTTCGCCATTCCAGCCGCTTTACTAACAATCTCCCTACGTGGAGAATCAGCACCGTTAACCTCCTCTTTCGTACAGGTTGCAATTTGTCCTGAGGATGAACGGGAAGAGGGGGAACCAATGAGAGACTAGCTCTAGGTGTTGGGACAGGCACAGGTCACTCTATTTTTCCATCAGGAAGAAGAATGAACCACAGGCTCAACCTGCCCCCCCCCGGAACCAGAATAGGGCCTGAAGCAATCCTGCGCTTTTGCGGCCAGCTCCCAAAAAAGCGAGTTGACAAATGGAGCTCAGGGGCACTGCAATTCACAAACCTGCAGAGTTATAAATGATAACTCTCGTCCGCAAATATATTGAGGGAAGGCAACGAAGAGGATTTGAAAGCAAGGCAGAATTGCAGGAAACAGATTTCAGGAGGTAGGTGCGACTCGCCTTTAAAGCACATGAAAAGCGGCAAAACGTCGACAATGATGCCCTTGGCCAAAAAGGGCGTATGCGTTTTTTCCTGAATATATTCAGGAAAAAACGCATACGCCCTTTTTGGCCAACCAAGCAAGCCGGAAAGGCAAATCAGCACTACAAACAAGTCTCGCTTGCCATCGGTCAAAAGGGCCATGCTGAAAAAAGTGTAAAACCCGGAAATGCAGGACAGGCCATGGAGACATGGGAGCCTTGCTACGCTGATGGGCGGGATGTAAATTGCCAACAGCCACTCTGGAGAAGTGTACGGTGTGTCCTGAAACATGTAATAAACACAGCTTAGAGAGCATAGGGCACTTCCACTCATGGGCGTATACATTGGGAAAACTGAAAATCCACAAGACACAGGCACCCCAAAGTGTAGGGCTGCTCTGTTTACAAGAACCTCCACTTCGGTACACCTTAAATAGCTCAGGATAGAGAAAAATGGATAAAGAAGTTGTGGTACTTATGCACAATGGAATATCACTCAGCCATGAAATCAATGTCATAAGGCTAGTAGCAGCAAGCATGATGAGTGGATTTAGGTACGATGACTCTAAGTGAAATAAGTCACACAGAAAAAGACACTTTTCCTAAGATATCACTTATAGAGGGAATGTCAAAATCGCTACCCTTGAACTGAATTACAAGACAGAACAGAGTCACACGTTTAGAAAACACACTATGGCTGCTTAACGGGAAAGGTCAGGTGGGGTGATGCATAAAACAAGGGTTTGAAATTAGCTCAGATTCCGTTCCATAAGCCAAATATGTAATGGACAAGACGTACACCCTGCTCAGTGAAATGGACTCAACACCCCCTATTCAGCGCACAAGAATATATCTGACTGGTAAGAATCTTAAAACCTATGTATTGATATCTCTCTGGAAGTGAATCAAGAGGGTGTAAAGCGGCATAAACACAGCAGTGAAAAGCAGCTAAATCCCATTATAAACATAAATTACTTAAAAAAAAAACCCATAAAACAAAGACAGTGAAAGAGAGAGAAATTCTTACAAAATCCATTCAGGGGCTCTGATGCAACCTGGATTGACCATATCTAGACCCACAGCTGGATGAGACATAAGGCTGGACACTCTTGGGACTGAGAGGATTGGTGAGGTTGGGTGAGCAAACGCAGACCCTTTAAAGTCATACTGCGTGGTACCCATCCCATGGGTCCCAAATCTCCAGGTTCAAGGGCATCTTCCTACATCGAAAACATGCCTGGGAAACCCAGAAGATGGTACACCGTGTGGTCGGGAAAGGTTTCTAAAACGCACCTCATTTCTCCTCTCCTTGTGCTCGGGTTCGCCATTCCAGCCGCTTTACTAACAATCTCCCTACGTGGAGAATCAGCACCGTTAACCTCCTCTTTCGTACAGGTTGCAATTTGTCCTGAGGATGAACGGGAAGAGGGGGAACCAATGAGAGACTAGCTCTAGGTGTTGGGACAGGCACAGGTCACTCTATTTTTCCATCAGGAAGAAGAATGAACCACAGGCTCAACCTGCCCCCCCCCGGAACCAGAATAGGGCCTGAAGCAATCCTGCGCTTTTGCGGCCAGCTCCCAAAAAAGCGAGTTGACAAATGGAGCTCAGGGGCACTGCAATTCACAAACCTGCAGAGTTATAAATGATAACTCTCGTCCGCAAATATATTGAGGGAAGGCAACGAAGAGGATTTGAAAGCAAGGCAGAATTGCAGGAAACAGATTTCAGGAGGTAGGTGCGACTCGCCTTTAAAGCACATGAAAAGCGGCAAAACGTCGACAATGATGCCCTTGGCCAAAAAGGGCGTATGCGTTTTTTCCTGAATATATTCAGGAAAAAACGCATACGCCCTTTTTGGCCAACCAAGCAAGCCGGAAAGGCAAATCAGCACTACAAACAAGTCTCGCTTGCCATCGGTCAAAAGGGCCATGCTGAAAAAAGTGTAAAACCCGGAAATGCAGGACAGGCCATGGAGACATGGGAGCCTTGCTACGCTGATGGGCGGGATGTAAATTGCCAACAGCCACTCTGGAGAAGTGTACGGTGTGTCCTGAAACATGTAATAAACACAGCTTAGAGAGCATAGGGCACTTCCACTCATGGGCGTATACATTGGGAAAACTGAAAATCCACAAGACACAGGCACCCCAAAGTGTAGGGCTGCTCTGTTTACAAGAACCTCCACTTCGGTACACCTTAAATAGCTCAGGATAGAGAAAAATGGATAAAGAAGTTGTGGTACTTATGCACAATGGAATATCACTCAGCCATGAAATCAATGTCATAAGGCTAGTAGCAGCAAGCATGATGAGTGGATTTAGGTACGATGACTCTAAGTGAAATAAGTCACACAGAAAAAGACACTTTTCCTAAGATATCACTTATAGAGGGAATGTCAAAATCGCTACCCTTGAACTGAATTACAAGACAGAACAGAGTCACACGTTTAGAAAACACACTATGGCTGCTTAACGGGAAAGGTCAGGTGGGGTGATGCATAAAACAAGGGTTTGAAATTAGCTCAGATTCCGTTCCATAAGCCAAATATGTAATGGACAAGACGTACACCCTGCTCAGTGAAATGGACTCAACACCCCCTATTCACCGCACAAGAATATATCTGACTGGTAAGAATCTTAAAACCTATGTATTGATATCTCTCTGGAAGTGAATCAAGAGGGTGTAAAGCGGCATAAACACAGCAGTGAAAAGCAGCTAAACCCCATTATAAAAATAAATTACTTAAAAAAAACCCATAAAACAACGACAGTGAAAGAGAGAGAAATTCTTACAAAATCCATTCAGGGGCTCTGATGCAACCTGGATTGACCATATCTAGACCCACAGCTGGATGAGACATAAGGGTGGACACTCTTGGAGCTGAGAGGATTGGTGAGGTTGGGTGAGCAAACGCAGACCCTTTAAAGTCATACTGCGTGGTACCCATCCCATGGGTCCCAAATCTCCAGGTTCAAGGGCATCTTCCTACATCGAAAACATGCCTGGGAAACCCAGAAGATGGTACACCGTGTGGTCGGGAAAGGTTTCTAAAACGCACCTCATTTCTCCTCTCCTTGTGCTCGGGTTCGCCATTCCAGCCGCTTTACTAACAATCTCCCTACGTGGAGAATCAGCACCGTTAACCTCCTCTTTCGTACAGGTTGCAATTTGTCCTGAGGATGAACGGGAAGAGGGGGAACCAATGAGAGACTAGCTCTAGGTGTTGGGACAGGCACAGGTCACTCTATTTTTCCATCAGGAAGAAGAAAGAACCACAGGCTCAACCTGCCCCCCCCCCGGAACCAGAATAGGGCCTGAAGCAATCCTGCGCTTTTGCGGCCAGCTCCCAAAAAAGCGAGTTGACAAATGGAGCTCAGGGGCACTGCAATTCACAAACCTGCAGAGTTATAAATGATAACTCTCGTCCACAAATATATTGAGGGAAGGCAACGAAGAGGATTTGAAAGCAAGGCAGAATTGCAGGAAACAGATTTCAGGAGGTAGGTGCGACTCGCCTTTAAAGCACATGAAAAGCGGCAAAACGTCGACAATGATGCCCTTGGCCAAAAAGGGCGTATGCGTTTTTTCCTGAATATATTCAGGAAAAAACGCATACGCCCTTTTTGGCCAACCAAGCAAGCCGGAAAGGCAAATCAGCACTACAAACAAGTCTCGCTTGCCATCGGTCAAAAGGGCCATGCTGAAAAAAGTGTAAAACCCGGAAATGCAGGACAGGCCATGGAGACATGGGAGCCTTGCTACGCTGATGGGCGGGATGTAAATTGCCAACAGCCACTCTGGAGAAGTGTACGGTGTGTCCTGAAACATGTAATAAACACAGCTTAGAGAGCATAGGGCACTTCCACTCATGGGCGTATACATTGGGAAAACTGAAAATCCACAAGACACAGGCACCCCAAAGTGTAGGGCTGCTCTGTTTACAAGAACCTCCACTTCGGTACACCTTAAATAGCTCAGGATAGAGAAAAATGGATAAAGAAGTTGTGGTACTTATGCACAATGGAATATCACTCAGCCATGAAATCAATGTCATAAGGCTAGTAGCAGCAAGCATGATGAGTGGATTTAGGTACGATGACTCTAAGTGAAATAAGTCACACAGAAAAAGACACTTTTCCTAAGATATCACTTATAGAGGGAATGTCAAAATCGCTACCCTTGAACTGAATTACAAGACAGAACAGAGTCACACGTTTAGAAAACACACTATGGCTGCTTAACGGGAAAGGTCAGGTGGGGTGATGCATAAAACAAGGGTTTGAAATTAGCTCAGATTCCGTTCCATAAGCCAAATATGTAATGGACAAGACGTACACCCTGCTCAGTGAAATGGACTCAACACCCCCTATTCACCGCACAAGAATATATCTGACTGGTAAGAATCTTAAAACCTATGTATTGATATCTCTCTGGAAGTGAATCAAGAGGGTGTAAAGCGGCATAAACACAGCAGTGAAAAGCAGCTAAACCCCATTATAAAAATAAATTACTTAAAAAAAACCCATAAAACAACGACAGTGAAAGAGAGAGAAATTCTTACAAAATCCATTCAGGGGCTCTGATGCAACCTGGATTGACCATATCTAGACCCACAGCTGGATGAGACATAAGGGTGGACACTCTTGGAGCTGAGAGGATTGGTGAGGTTGGGTGAGCAAACGCAGACCCTTTAAAGTCATACTGCGTGGTACCCATCCCATGGGTCCCAAATCTCCAGGTTCAAGGGCATCTTCCTACATCGAAAACATGCCTGGGAAACCCAGAAGATGGTACACCGTGTGGTCGGGAAAGGTTTCTAAAACGCACCTCATTTCTCCTCTCCTTGTGCTCGGGTTCGCCATTCCAGCCGCTTTACTAACAATCTCCCTACGTGGAGAATCAGCACCGTTAACCTCCTCTTTCGTACAGGTTGCAATTTGTCCTGAGGATGAACGGGAAGAGGGGGAACCAATGAGAGACTAGCTCTAGGTGTTGGGACAGGCACAGGTCACTCTATTTTTCCATCAGGAAGAAGAATGAACCACAGGCTCAGCCTGCCCCCCCCCCCCCCGGAACCAGAATAGGGCCTGAAGCAATCCTGCGCTTTTGCGGCCAGCTCCCAAAAAAGCGAGTTGACAAATGGAGCTCAGGGGCACTGCAATTCACAAACCTGCAGAGTTATAAATGATAACTCTCGTCCGCAAATATATTGAGGGAAGGCAACGAAGAGGATTTGAAAGCAAGGCAGAATTGCAGGAAACAGATTTCAGGAGGTAGGTGCGACTCGCCTTTAAAGCACATGAAAAGCGGCAAAACGTCGACAATGATGCCCTTGGCCAAAAAGGGCGTATGCGTTTTTTCCTGAATATATTCAGGAAAAAACGCATACGCCCTTTTTGGCCAACCAAGCAAGCCGGAAAGGCAAATCAGCACTACAAACAAGTCTCGCTTGCCATCGGTCAAAAGGGCCATGCTGAAAAAAGTGTAAAACCCGGAAATGCAGGACAGGCCATGGAGACATGGGAGCCTTGCTACGCTGATGGGCGGGATGTAAATTGCCAACAGCCACTCTGGAGAAGTGTACGGTGTGTCCTGAAACATGTAATAAACACAGCTTAGAGAGCATAGGGCACTTCCACTCATGGGCGTATACATTGGGAAAACTGAAAATCCACAAGACACAGGCACCCCAAAGTGTAGGGCTGCTCTGTTTACAAGAACCTCCACTTCGGTACACCTTAAATAGCTCAGGATAGAGAAAAATGGATAAAGAAGTTGTGGTACTTATGCACAATGGAATATCACTCAGCCATGAAATCAATGTCATAAGGCTAGTAGCAGCAAGCATGATGAGTGGATTTAGGTACGATGACTCTAAGTGAAATAAGTCACACAGAAAAAGACACTTTTCCTAAGATATCACTTATAGAGGGAATGTCAAAATCGCTACCCTTGAACTGAATTACAAGACAGAACAGAGTCACACGTTTAGAAAACACACTATGGCTGCTTAACGGGAAAGGTCAGGTGGGGTGATGCATAAAACAAGGGTTTGAAATTAGCTCAGATTCCGTTCCATAAGCCAAATATGTAATGGACAAGACGTACACCCTGCTCAGTGAAATGGACTCAACACCCCCTATTCACCGCACAAGAATATATCTGACTGGTAAGAATCTTAAAACCTATGTATTGATATCTCTCTGGAAGTGAATCAAGAGGGTGTAAAGCGGCATAAATAGAGCAGTGAAAAGCAGCTAAACCCCATTATAAAAATAAATTACTTAAAAAAAACCCATAAAACAACGACAGTGAAAGAGAGAGAAATTCTTACAAAATCCATTCAGGGGCTCTGATGCAACCTGGATTGACCATATCTAGACCCACAGCTGAATGAGACATAAGGGTGGACACTCTTGGAGCTGAGAGGATTGGTGAGGTTGGGTGAGCAAACGCAGACCCTTTAAAGTCATACTGCGTGGTACCCATCCCATGGGTCCCAAATCTCCAGGTTCAAGGGCATCTTCCTACATCGAAAACATGCCTGGGAAACCCAGAAGATGGTACACCGTGTGGTCGGGAAAGGTTTCTAAAACGCACCTCATTTCTCCTCTCCTTGTGCTCGGGTTCGCCATTCCAGCCGCTTTACTAACAATCTCCCTACGTGGAGAATCAGCACCGTTAACCTCCTCTTTCGTACAGGTTGCAATTTGTCCTGAGGATGAACGGGAAGAGGGGGAACCAATGAGAGACTAGCTCTAGGTGTTGGGACAGGCACAGGTCACTCTATTTTTCCATCAGGAAGAAGAATGAACCACAGGCTCAGCCTGCCCCCCCCCCCCGGGAACCAGAATAGGGCCTGAAGCAATCCTGCGCTTTTGCGGCCAGCTCCCAAAAAAGCGAGTTGACAAATGGAGCTCAGGGGCACTGCAATTCACAAACCTGCAGAGTTATAAATGATAACTCTCGTCCACAAATATATTGAGGGAAGGCAACGAAGAGGATTTGAAAGCAAGGCAGAATTGCAGGAAACAGATTTCAGGAGGTAGGTGCGACTCGCCTTTAAAGCACATGAAAAGCGGCAAAACGTCGACAATGATGCCCTTGGCCAAAAAGGGCGTATGCGTTTTTTCCTGAATATATTCAGGAAAAAACGCATACGCCCTTTTTGGCCAACCAAGCAAGCCGGAAAGGCAAATCAGCACTACAAACAAGTCTCGCTTGCCATCGGTCAAAAGGGCCATGCTGAAAAAAGTGTAAAACCCAGAAATGCAGGACAGGCCATGGAGACATGGGAGCCTTGCTACGCTGATGGGCGGGATGTAAATTGCCAACAGCCACTCTGGAGAAGTGTACGGTGTGTCCTGAAACATGTAATAAACACAGCTTAGAGAGCATAGGGCACTTCCACTCATGGGCGTATACATTGGGAAAACTGAAAATCCACAAGACACAGGCACCCCAAAGTGTAGGGCTGCTCTGTTTACAAGAACCTCCACTTCGGTACACCTTAAATAGCTCAGGATAGAGAAAAATGGATAAAGAAGTTGTGGTACTTATGCACAATGGAATATCACTCAGCCATGAAATCAATGTCATAAGGCTAGTAGCAGCAAGCATGATGAGTGGATTTAGGTACGATGACTCTAAGTGAAATAACTCACACAGAAAAAGACACTTATCCTAAGATATCACTTATAGAGGGAATGTCAAAATCGCTACCCTTGAACTGAATTACAAGACAGAACAGAGTCACACGTTTAGAAAACACACTATGGCTGCTTAACGGGAAAGGTCAGGTGGGGTGATGCATAAAACAAGGGTTTGAAATTAGCTCAGATTCCGTTCCATAAGCCAAATATGTAATGGACAAGACGTACACCCTGCTCAGTGAAATGGACTCAACACCCCCTATTCAGCGCACAAGAATATATCTGACTAGTAAGAATCTTAAAACCTATGTATTGATATCTCTCTGGAAGTGAATCAAGAGGGTGTAAAGCGGCATAAACACAGCAGTGAAAAGCAGCTAAATCCCATTATAAACATAAATTACTTAAAAAAAAAACCCGTAAAACAACGACAGTGAAAGAGAGAGAAATTCTTACAAAATCCGTTCAGGGGCTCTGATGCAACCTGGATTGACCATATCTAGACCCACAGCTGGATGAGACATAAGGCTGGACACTCTTGGGACTGAGAGGATTGGTGAGGTTGGGTGAGCAAACGCAGACCCTTTAAAGTCATACTGCGTGGTACCCATCCCATGGGTCCCAAATCTCCAGGTTCAAGGGCATCTTCCTACATCGAAAACATGCCTGGGAAACCCAGAAGATGGTACACCGTGTGGTCGGGAAAGGTTTCTAAAACGCACCTCATTTCTCCTCTCCTTGTGCTCGGGTTCGCCATTCCAGCCGCTTTACTAACAATCTCCCTACGTGGAGAATCAGCACCGTTAACCTCCTCTTTCGTACAGGTTGCAATTTGTCCTGAGGATGAACGGGAAGAGGGGGAACCAATGAGAGACTAGCTCTAGGTGTTGGGACAGGCACAGGTCACTCTATTTTTCCATCAGGAAGAAGAATGAACCACAGGCTCAACCTGCCCCCCCCCCGGAACCAGAATAGGGCCTGAAGCAATCCTGCGCTTTTGCGGCCAGCTCCCAAAAAAGCGAGTTGACAAATGGAGCTCAGGGGCACTGCAATTCACAAACCTGCAGAGTTATAAATGATAACTCTCGTCCACAAATATATTGAGGGAAGGCAACGAAGAGGATTTGAAAGCAAGGCAGAATTGCAGGAAACAGATTTCAGGAGGTAGGTGCGACTCGCCTTTAAAGCACATGAAAAGCGGCAAAACGTCGACAATGATGCCCTTGGCCAAAAAGGGCGTATGCGTTTTTTCCTGAATATATTCAGGAAAAAACGCATACGCCCTTTTTGGCCAACCAAGCAAGCTGGAAAGGCAAATCAGCACTACAAAGAAGTCTCGCTTGCCATCGGTCAAAAGGGCCATGCTGAAAAAAGTGTAAAAACCAGAAATGCAGGACAGGCCAGGGAGACGTGGGAGCCTTGCTACGCTGATGGGCGGGATGTTAATTGCCAACAGCCACTCTGGAGAAGTGTACGGTGTGTCCTGAAACATGTAATAAACACAGCTTAGAGAGCATAGGGCACTTCCACTCATGGGCGTATACATTGGGAAAACTGAAAATCCACAAGGCACAGGCACCTCAAAGTGTAGGGCTGCTCTGTTTACAAGAACCTCCACTTTGGTACACCTTAAATAGCCCAGGATAGAGAAAAATGGATAAAGAAGTTGTGGTACTTATGCACAATGGAATATCACTCAGCCATGAAATCAATGTCATAAGGCGAGTAGCAGCCAGTACATTGAATGGATTTAGGTACGATGACTCTAAGTGAAATAAGTCACACAGAAAAAGACACTTATCCTAAGATATCACTTATAGAGGGAATGATAAAATAGCTACCCTTGAACTGAATTACAAGACAGAACAGAGTCACACGTTTAGAAAACACACTATGGCTGCTTAACGGGAAAGGTCAGGTGGGGTGATGCATAAAACAAGGGTTTGAAATTAGCTCAGATACCGTTCCATAAGCCAAATATGTAATGGACAAGACGTACACCCTGCTCAGTGAAATGGACTCAACACCACCTATTCACCGCACAAGAATATATCTGACTAGTAAGAATCTTAAAACCTATGTATTGCTATCTCTCTGGAAGTGAATCAAGAGGGTGTAAAGCGGCATAAACACAGCAGTGAAAAGCAGCTAATCCCCATTATCAAAATAAATTACTTAAAAAAAACCCATAAAACAAAGACAGTGAAAGAGAGAGAAATTCTTACAAAATCCATTCAGGGGCTCTGATGCAACCTGGATTGACCATATGTACACCCACAGCTGGATGAGACCTAAGGATGGACACTCTTGGGGCTGAGAGGATTGGTGAGGTTGGGTGAGCAAACGCAGACCCTTTAAAGTAATACTGCGTGGTACCCATCCCATGGGTCCCAAATCTCCAGGTTCAAGGGCATCTTCCCACATCGAAAACATGCCTGGGAAACCCAGAAGATGGTACACCGCGTGATCGGGAAAGGTTTCTAAAACGCACCTCATTTCTCCTCTCCTTGTGCTCGGGTTCGCCATTCCAGCCGCTTTACTAACAATCTCCCTACGTGGAGAATCAGCACCGTTAACCTCCTGTTTCGTACAGGTTGCAATTTGTCCTGAGGATGAACGGGAAGAGGGGGAACCAATGAGAGACTAGCTCTAGGTGTTGGGACAGGCACAGGTCACTCTATTTTTCCGTCAGGAAGAAGAATGAACCACAGGCTCAGCCTGCACCCCCGGAACCAGAATAGGGTCTGAAGCAATCCTGCGCTTTTGCGGCCAGCTCCCAAAAAAGCGAGTTGACAAATGGAGCTCAGGGGCACTGCAATTCACAAACCTGCAGAGTTATAAATGATAACTCTCGTCCACAAATATATTGAGGGAAGGCAACGAAGAGGATTTGAAAGCAAGGCAGAATTGCAGGAAACAGATTTCAGGAGGTAGATGCGACTCGCCTTTAAAGCACATGAAAAGCGGCAAAACGTCGACAATGATGCCCTTGGCCAAAAAGGGCGTATGCGTTTTTTCCTGAATATATTCAGGAAAAAACGCATACGCCCTTTTTGGCCAACCAAGCAAGCCGGAAAGGCCAATCAGCACTACAAAGAAGTCTCGCTTGCCATCGGTCAAAAGGGCCATGCTGAAAAAAGTGTAAAAACCAGAAATGCAGGACAGGCCAGGGAGACGTGGGAGCCTTGCTACGCTGATGGGCGGGATGTTAATTGCCAACAGCCACTCTGGAGAAGTGTACGGTGTGTCCTGAAACATGTAATAAACACAGCTTAGAGAGCATAGGGCACTTCCACTCATGGGCGTATACATTGGGAAAACTGAAAATCCACAAGACACAGGCACCCCGAAGTGTAGGGCTGCTCTGTTTACAAGAACCTCCACTTCGGTACACCTTAAATAGCCCAGGATAGAGAAAAATGGATAAAGAAGTTGTGGTACTTATGCACAATGGAATATCACTCAGCCATGAAATCAATGTCATAAGGCGAGTAGCAGCCAGTATGATGAGTGGATTTAGGTACGATGACTCTAAGTGAAATAAGTCACACAGAAAAAGACACTTATCCTACGATATCACTTAGAGAGGGAATGATAAAATAGCTACCCTTGAACTGAATTACAAGACAGAACAGAGTCACACGTTTAGAAAACACACTATGGCTGCTTAACGGGAAAGGTCAGGTGGGGTGATGCATAAAACAAGGGTTTGAAATTAGCTCAGATACCGTTCCATAAGCCAAATATGTAATGGACAAGACGTACACCCTGCTCAGTGAAATGGACTCAACACCACCTATTCACCGCACAAGAATATATCTGACTAGTAAGAATCTTAAAACCTATGTATTGCTATCTCTCTGGAAGTGAATCAAGAGGGTGTAAAGCGGCATAAACACAGCAGTGAAAAGCAGCTAATCCCCATTATCAAAATAAATTACTTAAAAAAAACCCATAAAACAAAGACAGTGAAAGAGAGAGAAATTCTTACAAAATCCATTCAGGGGCTCTGATGCAACCTGGATTGACCATATGTACACCCACAGCTGGATGAGACCTAAGGATGGACACTCTTGGGGCTGAGAGGATTGGTGAGGTTGGGTGAGCAAACGCAGACCCTTTAAAGTAATACTGCGTGGTACCCATCCCATGGGTCCCAAATCTCCAGGTTCAAGGGCATCTTCCCACATCGAAAACATGCCTGGGAAACCCAGAAGATGGTACACCGCGTGATCGGGAAAGGTTTCTAAAACGCACCTCATTTCTCCTCTCCTTGTGCTCGGGTTCGCCATTCCAGCCGCTTTACTAACAATCTCCCTACGTGGAGAATCAGCACCGTTAACCTCCTGTTTCGTACAGGTTGCAATTTGTCCTGAGGATGAACGGGAAGAGGGGGAACCAATGAGAGACTAGCTCTAGGTGTTGGGACAGGCACAGGTCACTCTATTTTTCCGTCAGGAAGAAGAATGAACCACAGGCTCAGCCTGCACCCCCGGAACCAGAATAGGGTCTGAAGCAATCCTGCGCTTTTGCGGCCAGCTCCCAAAAAAGCGAGTTGACAAATGGAGCTCAGGGGCACTGCAATTCACAAACCTGCAGAGTTATAAATGATAACTCTCGTCCACAAATATATTGAGGGAAGGCAACGAAGAGGATTTGAAAGCAAGGCAGAATTGCAGGAAACAGATTTCAGGAGGTAGATGCGACTCGCCTTTAAAGCACATGAAAAGCGGCAAAACGTCGACAATGATGCCCTTGGCCAAAAAGGGCGTATGCGTTTTTTCCTGAATATATTCAGGAAAAAACGCATACGCCCTTTTTGGCCAACCAAGCAAGCCGGAAAGGCCAATCAGCACTACAAAGAAGTCTCGCTTGCCATCGGTCAAAAGGGCCATGCTGAAAAAAGTGTAAAAACCAGAAATGCAGGACAGGCCAGGGAGACGTGGGAGCCTTGCTACGCTGATGGGCGGGATGTTAATTGCCAACAGCCACTCTGGAGAAGTGTACGGTGTGTCCTGAAACATGTAATAAACACAGCTTAGAGAGCATAGGGCACTTCCACTCATGGGCGTATACATTGGGAAAACTGAAAATCCACAAGACACAGGCACCTCAAAGTGTAGGGCTGCTCTGTTTACAAGAACCTCCACTTCGGTACACCTTAAATAGCCCAGGATAGAGAAAAATGGATAAAGAAGTTGTGGTACTTATGCACAATGGAATATCACTCAGCCATGAAATCAATGTCATAAGGCGAGTAGCAGCCAGTACATTGAATGGATTTAGGTACGATGACTCTAAGTGAAATAAGTCACACAGAAAAAGACACTTATCCTACGATATCACTTATAGAGGGAATGACAAAATCGCTACCCTTGAACTGAATTACAAGACAGAACACAGTCACACGTTTAGAAAACACACTATGGCTGCTTAACGGGAAAGGTCAGGTGGGGTGATGCATAAAACAAGGGTTTGAAATTAGCTCAGATACCGTTCCATAAGCCAAATATGTAATGGACAAGACGTACACCCTGCTCAGTGAAATGGACTCAACACCACCTATTCACCTCACAAGAATATATCTGACTAGTAAGAATCTTAAAACCTATGTATTGCTATCTCTCTGGAAGTGAATCAAGAGGGTGTAAAGCGGCATAAACACAGCAGTGAAAAGCAGCTAATCCCCATTATCAAAATAAATTACTTAAAAAAAACCCATAAAACAAAGACAGTGAAAGAGAGAGAAATTCTTACAAAATCCATTCAGGGGCTCTGATGCAACCTGGATTGACCATATCTAGACCCACAGCTGGATGAGACATAAGGCTGGACACTCTTGGGGCTGAGAGGATTGGTGAGGTTGGGTGAGCAAACGCAGACCCTTTAAAGTAATACTGCGTGGTACCCATCCCATGGGTCCCAAATCTCCAGGTTCAAGGGCATCTGCCCACATCGAAAATATGCCTGGGAAACCCAGAAGATGGTACACCGTGTGATCGGGAAAGGTTTCTAAAACGCACCTCATTTCTACTCTCCTTGTGCTCGGGTTCGCCATTCCAGCCGCTTTACTAACAATCTCCCTACGTGGAGAATCAGCACCGTTAACCTCCTGTTTCGTACACGTTTCAATTTGTCCTGAGGATGAACGGGAAGAGGGGGAACCAATGAGAGACTAGCTCTAGGTGTTGGGACAGGCACAGGTCACTCTATTTTTCCGTCAGGAAGAAGAATGAACCACAGGCTCAGCCTGCACCCCCGGAACCAGAATAGGGTCTGAAGCAATCCGGCGCTTTTGCGGCCAGCTCCCAAAAAAGCGAGTTGACAAATGGAGCTCAGGGGCACTGCAATTCACAAACCTGCAGAGTTATAAATGATAACTCTCGTCCACAAATATATTGAGGGAAGGCAACGAAGAGGATTTGAAAGCAAGGCAGAATTGCAGGAAACAGATTTCAGGAGGTAGATGCGACTCGCCTTTAAAGCACATGAAAAGCGGCAAAACGTCGACAATGATGCCCTTGGCCAAAAAGGGCGTATGCGTTTTTTCCTGAATATATTCAGGAAAAAACGCATACGCCCTTTTTGGCCAACCAAGCAAGCCGGAAAGGCAAATCAGCACTGCAAAGAAGTCTCGCTTACCATCGGTGAAAAGGGCCATGCTGAAAAAAGTGTAAAAACCAGAAATGCAGGACAGACCATGGAGACATGGGAGCCTTGCTACGCTGAAGGGCGGGATGTAAATTGCCAACAGCCACTCTGGAGAAGTGTACGGTGTGTCCTGAAACATGTAATAAACACAGCTTAGAGAGCATAGGGCAGTTCCACTCATGGGCGTATACATTGGGAAAACTGAAAATCCACAAGACACAGGCACCCCAAAGTGTAGGGCTGCTCTGTTTACAAGAACCTCCACTTCGGTACACCTTAAATAGCCCAGGATAGAGAAAAATGGATAAAGAAGTTGTGGTACTTATGCACAATGGAATATCACTCAGCCATGAAATCAATGTCATAAGGCTAGTAGCAGCATGATGAGTGGATTTAGGTACGATGACTCTAAGTGAAATAAGTCACACAGAAAAAGACACTTATCCTACGATATCACTTATAGAGGGAATGTCAAAATCGCTACCCTTGAACTGAATTACAAGACAGAACAGAGTCACACGTTTAGAAAACACACTATGGCTGCTTAACGGGAAAGGTCAGGTGGGGTGATGCATAAAACAAGGGTTTGAAATTAGCTCAGATACCGTTCCATAAGCCAAATATGTAATGGACAAGACCTACTCCCTGCTCAGTGAAATGGACTCAACACCCTCTATTCACCGCACAAGAATATATCTGACTAGTAAGAATCTTAAAACCTATGTATTGATATCTCTCTGGAAGTGAATCAAGAGGGTGTAAAGCGGCATAAATACAGCAGTGAAAAGCAGCTAAACCCCATTACCAAAATAAATTACTTAAAAAAACCCCATAAAACAAAGACAGTGAAAGAGAGAGAAATTCTTACAAAATCCATTCAGGGGCTCTGATGCAACCTGGATTGACCATATGTACACCCACAGCTGGATGAGACCTAAGGCTGGACACTCTTGGGGCTGAGAGGATTGGTGAGGTTGGGTGAGCAAACGCAGACCCTTTAAAGTAATACTGCGTGGTACCCATCCCATGGGTCCCAAATCTCCAGGTTCAAGGGCATCTTCCCACATCGAAAACATGCCTGGGAAACCCAGAAGATGGTACACCGCGTGATCGGGAAAGGTTTCTAAAACGCACCTCATTTCTCCTCTCCTTGTGCTCGGGTTCGCCATTCCAGCCGCTTTACTAACAATCTCCCTACGTGGAGAATCAGCACCGTTAACCTCCTGTTTCGTACAGGTTGCAATTTGTCCTGAGGATGAACGGGAAGAGGGGGAACCAATGAGAGACTAGCTCTAGGTGTTGGGACAGGCACAGGTCACTCTATTTTTCCGTCAGGAAGAAGAATGAACCACAGGCTCAGCCTGCACCCCCGGAACCAGAATAGGGTCTGAAGCAATCCTGCGCTTTTGCGGCCAGCTCCCAAAAAAGCGAGTTGACAAATGGAGCTCAGGGGCACTGCAATTCACAAACCTGCAGAGTTATAAATGATAACTCTCGTCCACAAATATATTGAGGGAAGGCAACGAAGAGGATTTGAAAGCAAGGCAGAATTGCAGGAAACAGATTTCAGGAGGTAGATGCGACTCGCCTTTAAAGCACATGAAAAGCGGCAAAACGTCGACAATGATGCCCTTGGCCAAAAAGGGCGTATGCGTTTTTTCCTGAATATATTCAGGAAAAAACGCATACGCCCTTTTTGGCCAACCAAGCAAGCCGGAAAGGCCAATCAGCACTACAAAGAAGTCTCGCTTGCCATCGGTCAAAAGGGCCATGCTGAAAAAAGTGTAAAAACCAGAAATGCAGGACAGGCCAGGGAGACGTGGGAGCCTTGCTACGCTGATGGGCGGGATGTTAATTGCCAACAGCCACTCTGGAGAAGTGTACGGTGTGTCCTGAAACATGTAATAAACACAGCTTAGAGAGCATAGGGCACTTCCACTCATGGGCGTATACATTGGGAAAACTGAAAATCTACAAGACACAGGCACCTCAAAGTGTAGGGCTGCTCTGTTTACAAGAACCTCCACTTTGGTACACCTTAAATAGCCCAGTATAGAGAAAAATGGATAAAGAAGTTGTGGTACTTATGCACAATGGAATATCACTCAGCCATGAAATCAATGTCATAAGGCGAGTAGCAGCCAGTACATTGAATGGATTTAGGTACGATGACTCTAAGTGAAATAAGTCACACAGAAAAAGACACTTATCCTACGATATCACTTATAGAGGGAATGACAAAATCGCTACCCTTGAACTGAATTACAAGACAGAACACAGTCACACGTTTAGAAAACACACTATGGCTGCTTAACGGGAAAGGTCAGGTGGGGTGATGCATAAAACAAGGGTTTGAAATTAGCTCAGATACCGTTCCATAAGCCAAATATGTAATGGACAAGACGTACACCCTGCTCAGTGAAATGGACTCAACACCACCTATTCACCTCACAAGAATATATCTGACTAGTAAGAATCTTAAAACCTATGTATTGCTATCTCTCTGGAAGTGAATCAAGAGGGTGTAAAGCGGCATAAACACAGCAGTGAAAAGCAGCTAATCCCCATTATCAAAATAAATTACTTAAAAAAAACCCATAAAACAAAGACAGTGAAAGAGAGAGAAATTCTTACAAAATCCATTCAGGGGCTCTGATGCAACCTGGATTGACCATATCTAGACCCACAGCTGGATGAGACCTAAGGCTGGACACTCTTGGGGCTGAGAGGATTGGTGAGGTTGGGTGAGCAAACGCAGACCCTTTAAAGTAATACTGCGTGGTATCCATCCCATGGGTCCCAAATCTCCAGGTTCAAGGGCATCTGCCCACATCGAAAATATGCCTGGGAAACCCAGAAGATGGTACACCGTGTGATCGGGAAAGGTTTCTAAAACGCACCTCATTTCTCCTCTCCTTGTGCTCGGGTTCGCCATTCCAGCCGCTTTACTAACAATCTCCCTACGTGGAGAATCAGCACCGTTAACCTCCTGTTTCGTACAGGTTTCAATTTGTCCTGAGGATGAACGGGAAGAGGGGGAACCAATGAGAGACTAGCTCTAGGTGTTGGGACAGGCACAGGTCACTCTATTTTTCCGTCAGGAAGAAGAATGAACCACAGGCTCAGCCTGCACCCCCGGAACCAGAATAGGGTCTGAAGCAATCCTGCGCTTTTGCGGCCAGCTCCCAAAAAAGCGAGTTGACAAATGGAGCTCAGGGGCACTGCAATTCACAAACCTGCAGAGTTATAAATGATAACTCTCGTCCACAAATATATTGAGGGAAGGCAACGAAGAGGATTTGAAAGCAAGGCAGAATTGCAGGAAACAGATTTCAGGAGGTAGATGCGACTCGCCTTTAAAGCACATGAAAAGCGGCAAAACGTCGACAATGATGCCCTTGGCCAAAAAGGGCGTATGCGTTTTTTCCTGAATATATTCAGGAAAAAACGCATACGCCCTTTTTGGCCAACCAAGCAAGCCGGAAAGGCAAATCAGCACTGCAAAGAAGTCTCGCTTACCATCGGTGAAAAGGGCCATGCTGAAAAAAGTGTAAAAACCAGAAATGCAGGACAGACCATGGAGACATGGGAGCCTTGCTACGCTGAAGGGTGGGATGTAAATTGCCAACAGCCACTCTGGAGAAGTGTACGGTGTGTCCTGAAACATGTAATAAACACAGCTTAGAGAGCATAGGGCAGTTCCACTCATGGGCGTATACATTGGGAAAACTGAAAATCCACAAGACACAGGCACCCCAAAGTGTAGGGCTGCTCTGTTTACAAGAACCTCCACTTCGGTACACCTTAAATAGCCCAGGATAGAGAAAAATGGATAAAGAAGTTGTGGTACTTATGCACAATGGAATATCACTCAGCCATGAAATCAATGTCATAAGGCTAGTAGCAGCATGATGAGTGGATTTAGGTACGATGACTCTAAGTGAAATAAGTCACACAGAAAAAGACACTTATCCTACGATATCACTTATAGAGGGAATGTCAAAATCGCTACCCTTGAACTGAATTACAAGACAGAACAGAGTCACACGTTTAGAAAACACACTATGGCTGCTTAACGGGAAAGGTCAGGTGGGGTGATGCATAAAACAAGGGTTTGAAATTAGCTCAGATACCGTTCCATAAGCCAAATATGTAATGGACAAGACCTACTCCCTGCTCAGTGAAATGGACTCAACACCCTCTATTCACCGCACAAGAATATATCTGACTAGTAAGAATCTTAAAACCTATGTATTGATATCTCTCTGGAAGTGAATCAAGAGGGTGTAAAGCGGCATAAATACAGCAGTGAAAAGCAGCTAAACCCCATTACCAAAATAAATTACTTAAAAAAACCCCATAAAACAAAGACAGTGAAAGAGAGAGAAATTCTTACAAAATCCATTCAGGGGCTCTGATGCAACCTGGATTGACCATATGTACACCCACAGCTGGATGAGACCTAAGGCTGGACACTCTTGGGGCTGAGAGGATTGGTGAGGTTGGGTGAGCAAACGCAGACCCTTTAAAGTAATACTGCGTGGTACCCATCCCATGGGTCCCAAATCTCCAGGTTCAAGGGCATCTTCCCACATCGAAAACATGCCTGGGAAACCCAGAAGATGGTACACCGCGTGATCGGGAAAGGTTTCTAAAACGCACCTCATTTCTCCTCTCCTTGTGCTCGGGTTCGCCATTCCAGCCGCTTTACTAACAATCTCCCTACGTGGAGAATCAGCACCGTTAACCTCCTGTTTCGTACAGGTTGCAATTTGTCCTGAGGATGAACGGGAAGAGGGGGAACCAATGAGAGACTAGCTCTAGGTGTTGGGACAGGCACAGGTCACTCTATTTTTCCGTCAGGAAGAAGAATGAACCACAGGCTCAGCCTGCACCCCCGGAACCAGAATAGGGTCTGAAGCAATCCTGCGCTTTTGCGGCCAGCTCCCAAAAAAGCGAGTTGACAAATGGAGCTCAGGGGCACTGCAATTCACAAACCTGCAGAGTTATAAATGATAACTCTCGTCCACAAATATATTGAGGGAAGGCAACGAAGAGGATTTGAAAGCAAGGCAGAATTGCAGGAAACAGATTTCAGGAGGTAGATGCGACTCGCCTTTAAAGCACATGAAAAGCGGCAAAACGTCGACAATGATGCCCTTGGCCAAAAAGGGCGTATGCGTTTTTTCCTGAATATATTCAGGAAAAAACGCATACGCCCTTTTTGGCCAACCAAGCAAGCCGGAAAGGCCAATCAGCACTACAAAGAAGTCTCGCTTGCCATCGGTCAAAAGGGCCATGCTGAAAAAAGTGTAAAAACCAGAAATGCAGGACAGGCCAGGGAGACGTGGGAGCCTTGCTACGCTGATGGGCGGGATGTTAATTGCCAACAGCCACTCTGGAGAAGTGTACGGTGTGTCCTGAAACATGTAATAAACACAGCTTAGAGAGCATAGGGCACTTCCACTCATGGGCGTATACATTGGGAAAACTGAAAATCCACAAGACACAGGCACCCCGAAGTGTAGGGCTGCTCTGTTTACAAGAACCTCCACTTCGGTACACCTTAAATAGCCCAGGATAGAGAAAAATGGATAAAGAAGTTGTGGTACTTATGCACAATGGAATATCACTCAGCCATGAAATCAATGTCATAAGGCGAGTAGCAGCCAGTATGATGAGTGGATTGAGGTACGATGACTCTAAGTGAAATAAGTCACACAGAAAAAGACACTTATCCTACGATATCACTTAGAGAGGGAATGATAAAATAGCTACCCTTGAACTGAATTACAAGACAGAACAGAGTCACACGTTTAGAAAACACACTATGGCTGCTTAACGGGAAAGGTCAGGTGGGGTGATGCATAAAACAAGGGTTTGAAATTAGCTCAGATACCGTTCCATAAGCCAAATATGTAATGGACAAGACGTACACCCTGCTCAGTGAAATGGACTCAACACCACCTATTCACCGCACAAGAATATATCTGACTAGTAAGAATCTTAAAACCTATGTATTGCTATCTCTCTGGAAGTGAATCAAGAGGGTGTAAAGCGGCATAAACACAGCAGTGAAAAGCAGCTAATCCCCATTATCAAAATAAATTACTTAAAAAAAACCCATAAAACAAAGACAGTGAAAGAGAGAGAAATTCTTACAAAATCCATTCAGGGGCTCTGATGCAACCTGGATTGACCATATGTACACCCACAGCTGGATGAGACATAAGGCTGGACACTCTTGGGGCTGAGAGGATTGGTGAGGTTGGGTGAGCAAACGCAGACCCTTTAAAGTAATACTGCGTGGTACCCATCCCATGGGTCCCAAATCTCCAGGTTCAAGGGCATCTTCCCACATCGAAAACATGCCTGGGAAACCCAGAAGATGGTACACCGCGTGATCGGGAAAGGTTTCTAAAACGCACCTCATTTCTCCTCTCCTTGTGCTCGGGTTCGCCATTCCAGCCGCTTTACTAACAATCTCCCTACGTGGAGAATCAGCACCGTTAACCTCCTGTTTCGTACAGGTTGCAATTTGTCCTGAGGATGAACGGGAAGAGGGGGAACCAATGAGAGACTAGCTCTAGGTGTTGGGACAGGCACAGGTCACTCTATTTTTCCGTCAGGAAGAAGAATGAACCACAGGCTCAGCCTGCACCCCCGGAACCAGAATAGGGTCTGAAGCAATCCTGCGCTTTTGCGGCCAGCTCCCAAAAAAGCGAGTTGACAAATGGAGCTCAGGGGCACTGCAATTCACAAACCTGCAGAGTTATAAATGATAACTCTCGTCCACAAATATATTGAGGGAAGGCAACGAAGAGGATTTGAAAGCAAGGCAGAATTGCAGGAAACAGATTTCAGGAGGTAGATGCGACTCGCCTTTAAAGCACATGAAAAGCGGCAAAACGTCGACAATGATGCCCTTGGCCAAAAAGGGCGTATGCGTTTTTTCCTGAATATATTCAGGAAAAAACGCATACGCCCTTTTTGGCCAACCAAGCAAGCCGGAAAGGCCAATCAGCACTACAAAGAAGTCTCGCTTGCCATCGGTCAAAAGGGCCATGCTGAAAAAAGTGTAAAAACCAGAAATGCAGGACAGGCCAGGGAGACGTGGGAGCCTTGCTACGCTGATGGGCGGGATGTTAATTGCCAACAGCCACTCTGGAGAAGTGTACGGTGTGTCCTGAAACATGTAATAAACACAGCTTAGAGAGCATAGGGCACTTCCACTCATGGGCGTATACATTGGGAAAACTGAAAATCCACAAGACACAGGCACCTCAAAGTGTAGGGCTGCTCTGTTTACAAGAACCTCCACTTTGGTACACCTTAAATAGCCCAGGATAGAGAAAAATGGATAAAGAAGTTGTGGTACTTATGCACAATGGAATATCACTCAGCCATGAAATCAATGTCATAAGGCGAGTAGCAGCCAGTACATTGAATGGATTTAGGTACGATGACTCTAAGTGAAATAAGTCACACAGAAAAAGACACTTATCCTACGATATCACTTATAGAGGGAATGTCAAAATCGCTACCCTTGAACTGAATTACAAGACAGAACAGAGTCACACGTTTAGAAAACACACTATGGCTGCTTAACGGGAAAGGTCAGGTGGGGTGATGCATAAAACAAGGGTTTGAAATTAGCTCAGATACCGTTCCATAAGCCAAATATGTAATGGACAAGACGTACACCCTGCTCAGTGAAATGGACTCAACACCACCTATTCACCTCACAAGAATATATCTGACTAGTAAGAATCTTAAAACCTATGTATTGCTATCTCTCTGGAAGTGAATCAAGAGGGTGTAAAGCGGCATAAACACAGCAGTGAAAAGCAGCTAATCCCCATTATCAAAATAAATTACTTAAAAAAAACCCATAAAACAAAGACAGTGAAAGAGAGAGAAATTCTTACAAAATCCATTCAGGGGCTCTGATGCAACCTGGATTGACCATATCTAGACCCACAGCTGGATGAGACATAAGGCTGGACACTCTTGGGGCTGAGAGGATTGGTGAGGTTGGGTGAGCAAACGCAGACCCTTTAAAGTAATACTGCGTGGTACCCATCCCATGGGTCCCAAATCTCCAGGTTCAAGGGCATCTGCCCACATCGAAAATATGCCTGGGAAACCCAGAAGATGGTACACCGTGTGATCGGGAAAGGTTTCTAAAACGCACCTCATTTCTCCTCTCCTTGTGCTCGGGTTCGCCATTCCAGCCGCTTTACTAACAATCTCCCTACGTGGAGAATCAGCACCGTTAACCTCCTGTTTCGTACAGGTTGCAATTTGTCCTGAGGATGAACGGGAAGAGGGGGAACCAATGAGAGACTAGCTCTAGGTGTTGGGACAGGCACAGGTCACTCTATTTTTCCATCAGGAAGAAGAATGAACCACAGGCTCAGCCTGCCCCCCCGGAACCAGAATAGGGTCTGAAGCAATCCTGCGCTTTTGCGGCCAGCTCCCAAAAAAGCGAGTTGACAAATGGAGCTCAGGGGCACTGCAATTCACAAACCTGCAGAGTTATAAATGATAACTCTCGTCCACAAATATATTGAGGGAAGGCAACGAAGAGGATTTGAAAGCAAGGCAGAATTGCAGGAAACAGATTTCAGGAGGTAGATGCGACTCGCCTTTAAAGCACATGAAAAGCGGCAAAACGTCGACAATGATGCCCTTGGCCAAAAAGGGCGTATGCGTTTTTTCCTGAATATATTCAGGAAAAAACGCATACGCCCTTTTTGGCCAACCAAGCAAGCCAGAAAGGCAAATCAGCACTACAAAGAAGTCTCGCTTGCCATCGGTCAAAAGGGCCATGCTGAAAAAAGTGTAAAAACCAGAAATGCAGGACAGACCATGGAGACATGGGAGCCTTGCTATGCTGATGGGCGGGATGTAAATTGCCAACAGCCACTCTGGAGACGTGTACAGTGTGTCCTGAAACATGTAATAAACACAGCTTAGAGAGCATAGGGCAGTTCCACTCATGGGCGTATACATTGGGAAAACTGAAAATCCACAAGACAAAGGCACCCCGAAGTGTAGGGCTGCTCTGTTTACAAGAACCTCCACTTCGGTACACCCTAAATAGCCCAGGATAGAGAAAAATGGATAAAGAAGTTGTGGTACTTATGCACAATGGAATATCACTCAGCCATGAAATCAATGTCATAAGGCTAGTAGCAGCCAGTACGATGAGTGGATTTAGGTACGATGACTCTAAGTGAAATAAGTCACACAGAAAAAGACACTTATCCTAAGATATCACTTATAGAGGGAATGTCAAAATCGCTACCCTTGAACTGAATTACAAGACAGAACAGAGTCACACGTTTAGAAAACAAACTATGGTTGCTTAACGGGAAAGGTCAGGTGGGGTGATGCATAAAACAAGGTTTTGAAATTAGCTCAGATACCGTTCCATATACCAAATATGTAATGGACGAGACCTATTCCCTGCTCAGTGAAATGGACTCAACACCCCCTATTCACCGCAAAAGAATATATCTGACCAGTAAGAATCTTTAAACCTATGTATTGATATCTCTCTGGAAGTGAATCAAGAGGGTGTAAAGCGGCATAAACACAGCAGTGAAAAGCAGCTAAACCCCATTATAAAAATAAATTACTTTAAAAAAACCCATAAAACAAAGACAGTGAAAGAGAGAGAAATTCTTACAAAATCCATTCAGGGGCTCTGATGCAACCTGGATTGACCATATCTAGACCCACAGCTGGATGAGACATAAGGCTGGATACTCTTGGGGCTGAGAGGATTGGTGAGGTTGGGTGAGCAAACGCAGACCCTTTAAAGTAATACTGCGTGGTACCCATCCCACGGGTCCCAAATCTCCAGGTTCAAGGGCATCTTCCTACATCGAAAACATGCCTGGGAAACCCAGAAGATGGTACACCGTGTGATCGGGAAACGTTTCTAAAACGCACCTCATTTCTCCTCTCCTTGTGCTCGGGTTCGCCATTCCAGCCGCTTTACTAACAATCTCCCTACGTGGAGAATCAGCACCGTTAACCTCCTGTTTCGTACAGGTTGCAATTTGTCCTGAGGATGAACGGGAAGAGGGGGAACCAATGAGAGACTAGCTCTAGGTGTTGGGACAGGCACAGGTCACTCTATTTTTCCATCAGGAAGAAGAATGAACCACAGGCTCAGCCTGCCCCCCCGGAACCAGAATAGGGTCTGAAGCAATCCTGCGCTTTTGCGGCCAGCTCCCAAAAAAGCGAGTTGACAAATGGAGCTCAGGGGCACTGCAATTCACAAACCTGCAGAGTTATAAATGATAACTCTTGTCCACAAATATATTGAGGGAAGGCAACGAAGAGGATTTGAAAGCAAGGCAGAATTGCAGGAAACAGATTTCAGGAGGTAGATGCGACTCGCCTTTAAAGCACATGAAAAGCGGCAAAACGTCGACAATGATGCCCTTGGCCAAAAAGGGCGTATGCGTTTTTTCCTGAATATATTCAGGAAAAAACGCATACGCCCTTTTTGGCCAACCAAGCAAGCTGGAAAGGCAAATCAGCACTACAAAGAAGTCTCGCTTGCCATCGGTCAAAAGGGCCATGCTGAAAAAAGTGTAAAAACCAGAAATGCAGGACAGGCCAGGGAGACGTGGGAGCCTTGCTACGCTGATGGGCGGGATGTTAATTGCCAACAGCCACTCTGGAGAAGTGTACGGTGTGTCCTGAAACATGTAATAAACACAGCTTAGAGAGCATAGGGCACTTCCACTCATGGGCGTATACATTGGGAAAACTGAAAATCCACAAGGCACAGGCACCTCAAAGTGTAGGGCTGCTCTGTTTACAAGAACCTCCACTTTGGTACACCTTAAATAGCCCAGGATAGAGAAAAATGGATAAAGAAGTTGTGGTACTTATGCACAATGGAATATCACTCAGCCATGAAATCAATGTCATAAGGCGAGTAGCAGCCAGTACATTGAATGGATTTAGGTACGATGACTCTAAGTGAAATAAGTCACACAGAAAAAGACACTTATCCTAAGATATCACTTATAGAGGGAATGATAAAATAGCTACCCTTGAACTGAATTACAAGACAGAACAGAGTCACACGTTTAGAAAACACACTATGGCTGCTTAACGGGAAAGGTCAGGTGGGGTGATGCATAAAACAAGGGTTTGAAATTAGCTCAGATACCGTTCCATAAGCCAAATATGTAATGGACAAGACGTACACCCTGCTCAGTGAAATGGACTCAACACCACCTATTCACCGCACAAGAATATATCTGACTAGTAAGAATCTTAAAACCTATGTATTGATATCTCTCTGGAAGTGAATCAAGAGGGTGTAAAGCGGCATAAACACAGCAGTGAAAAGCAGCTAAGCCCCATTATCAAAATAAATTACTTGAAAAAAACCCATAAAACAAAGACAGTGAAAGAGAGAGAAATTCATACAAAATCCATTCAGGGGCTCTGATGCAACCTGGATTGACCATATCTAGACCCACAGCTGGATGAGACCTAAGGCTGGACACTCTTGGGGCTGAGAGGATTGGTGAGGTTGGGTGAGCAAACGCAGACCCTTTAAAGTAATACTGCGTGGTACCCATCCCATGGGTCCCAAATCTCCAGGTTCAAGGGCATCTTCCCACATCGAAAACATGCCTGGGAAACCCAGAAGATGGTACACCGCGTGATCGGGAAAGGTTTCTAAAACGCACCTCATTTCTCCTCTCCTTGTGCTCGGGTTCGCCATTCCAGCCGCTTTACTAACAATCTCCCTACGTGGAGAATCAGCACCGTTAACCTCCTGTTTCGTACAGGTTGCAATTTGTCCTGAGGATGAACGGGAAGAGGGGGAACCAATGAGAGACTAGCTCTAGGTGTTGGGACAGGCACAGGTCACTCTATTTTTCCGTCAGGAAGAAGAATGAACCACAGGCTCAGCCTGAACCCCCGGAACCAGAATAGGGTCTGAAGCAATCCTGCGCTTTTGCGGCCAGCTCCCAAAAAAGCGAGTTGACAAATGGAGCTCAGGGGCACTGCAATTCACAAACCTGCAGAGTTATAAATGATAACTCTCGTCCACAAATATATTGAGGGAAGGCAACGAAGAGGATTTGAAAGCAAGGCAGAATTGCAGGAAACAGATTTCAGGAGGTAGATGCGACTCGCCTTTAAAGCACATGAAAAGCGGCAAAACGTCGACAATGATGCCCTTGGCCAAAAAGGGCGTATGCGTTTTTTCCTGAATATATTCAGGAAAAAACGCATACGCCCTTTTTGGCCAACCAAGCAAGCCGGAAAGGCCAATCAGCACTACAAAGAAGTCTCGCTTGCCATCGGTCAAAAGGGCCATGCTGAAAAAAGTGTAAAAACCAGAAATGCAGGACAGGCCAGGGAGACGTGGGAGCCTTGCTACGCTGATGGGCGGGATGTTAATTGCCAACAGCCACTCTGGAGAAGTGTACGGTGTGTCCTGAAACATGTAATAAACACAGCTTAGAGAGCATAGGGCACTTCCACTCATGGGCGTATACATTGGGAAAACTGAAAATCCACAAGACACAGGCACCCCGAAGTGTAGGGCTGCTCTGTTTACAAGAACCTCCACTTCGGTACACCTTAAATAGCCCAGGATAGAGAAAAATGGATAAAGAAGTTGTGGTACTTATGCACAATGGAATATCACTCAGCCATGAAATCAATGTCATAAGGCGAGTAGCAGCCAGTATGATGAGTGGATTTAGGTACGATGACTCTAAGTGAAATAAGTCACACAGAAAAAGACACTTATCCTACGATATCACTTAGAGAGGGAATGATAAAATAGCTACCCTTGAACTGAATTACAAGACAGAACAGAGTCACACGTTTAGAAAACACACTATGGCTGCTTAACGGGAAAGGTCAGGTGGGGTGATGCATAAAACAAGGGTTTGAAATTAGCTCAGATACCGTTCCATAAGCCAAATATGTAATGGACAAGACGTACACCCTGCTCAGTGAAATGGACTCAACACCACCTATTCACCGCACAAGAATATATCTGACTAGTAAGAATCTTAAAACCTATGTATTGCTATCTCTCTGGAAGTGAATCAAGAGGGTGTAAAGCGGCATAAACACAGCAGTGAAAAGCAGCTAATCCCCATTATCAAAATAAATTACTTAAAAAAAACCCATAAAACAAAGACAGTGAAAGAGAGAGAAATTCTTACAAAATCCATTCAGGGGCTCTGATGCAACCTGGATTGACCATATGTACACCCACAGCTGGATGAGACCTAAGGATGGACACTCTTGGGGCTGAGAGGATTGGTGAGGTTGGGTGAGCAAACGCAGACCCTTTAAAGTAATACTGCGTGGTACCCATCCCATGGGTCCCAAATCTCCAGGTTCAAGGGCATCTTCCCACATCGAAAACATGCCTGGGAAACCCAGAAGATGGTACACCGCGTGATCGGGAAAGGTTTCTAAAACGCACCTCATTTCTCCTCTCCTTGTGCTCGGGTTCGCCATTCCAGCCGCTTTACTAACAATCTCCCTACGTGGAGAATCAGCACCGTTAACCTCCTGTTTCGTACAGGTTGCAATTTGTCCTGAGGATGAACGGGAAGAGGGGGAACCAATGAGAGACTAGCTCTAGGTGTTGGGACAGGCACAGGTCACTCTATTTTTCCGTCAGGAAGAAGAATGAACCACAGGCTCAGCCTGCACCCCCGGAACCAGAATAGGGTCTGAAGCAATCCTGCGCTTTTGCGGCCAGCTCCCAAAAAAGCGAGTTGACAAATGGAGCTCAGGGGCACTGCAATTCACAAACCTGCAGAGTTATAAATGATAACTCTCGTCCACAAATATATTGAGGGAAGGCAACGAAGAGGATTTGAAAGCAAGGCAGAATTGCAGGAAACAGATTTCAGGAGGTAGATGCGACTCGCCTTTAAAGCACATGAAAAGCGGCAAAACGTCGACAATGATGCCCTTGGCCAAAAAGGGCGTATGCGTTTTTTCCTGAATATATTCAGGAAAAAACGCATACGCCCTTTTTGGCCAACCAAGCAAGCCGGAAAGGCCAATCAGCACTACAAAGAAGTCTCGCTTGCCATCGGTCAAAAGGGCCATGCTGAAAAAAGTGTAAAAACCAGAAATGCAGGACAGGCCAGGGAGACGTGGGAGCCTTGCTACGCTGATGGGCGGGATGTTAATTGCCAACAGCCACTCTGGAGAAGTGTACGGTGTGTCCTGAAACATGTAATAAACACAGCTTAGAGAGCATAGGGCACTTCCACTCATGGGCGTATACATTGGGAAAACTGAAAATCCACAAGACACAGGCACCCCGAAGTGTAGGGCTGCTCTGTTTACAAGAACCTCCACTTCGGTACACCTTAAATAGCCCAGGATAGAGAAAAATGGATAAAGAAGTTGTGGTACTTATGCACAATGGAATATCACTCAGCCATGAAATCAATGTCATAAGGCGAGTAGCAGCCAGTATGATGAGTGGATTTAGGTACGATGACTCTAAGTGAAATAAGTCACACAGAAAAAGACACTTATCCTACGATATCACTTAGAGAGGGAATGATAAAATAGCTACCCTTGAACTGAATTACAAGACAGAACAGAGTCACACGTTTAGAAAACACACTATGGCTGCTTAACGGGAAAGGTCAGGTGGGGTGATGCATAAAACAAGGGTTTGAAATTAGCTCAGATACCGTTCCATAAGCCAAATATGTAATGGACAAGACGTACACCCTGCTCAGTGAAATGGACTCAACACCACCTATTCACCGCACAAGAATATATCTGACTAGTAAGAATCTTAAAACCTATGTATTGCTATCTCTCTGGAAGTGAATCAAGAGGGTGTAAAGCGGCATAAACACAGCAGTGAAAAGCAGCTAATCCCCATTATCAAAATAAATTACTTAAAAAAAACCCATAAAACAAAGACAGTGAAAGAGAGAGAAATTCTTACAAAATCCATTCAGGGGCTCTGATGCAACCTGGATTGACCATATGTACACCCACAGCTGGATGAGACCTAAGGATGGACACTCTTGGGGCTGAGAGGATTGGTGAGGTTGGGTGAGCAAACGCAGACCCTTTAAAGTAATACTGCGTGGTACCCATCCCATGGGTCCCAAATCTCCAGGTTCAAGGGCATCTTCCCACATCGAAAACATGCCTGGGAAACCCAGAAGATGGTACACCGCGTGATCGGGAAAGGTTTCTAAAACGCACCTCATTTCTCCTCTCCTTGTGCTCGGGTTCGCCATTCCAGCCGCTTTACTAACAATCTCCCTACGTGGAGAATCAGCACCGTTAACCTCCTGTTTCGTACAGGTTGCAATTTGTCCTGAGGATGAACGGGAAGAGGGGGAACCAATGAGAGACTAGCTCTAGGTGTTGGGACAGGCACAGGTCACTCTATTTTTCCGTCAGGAAGAAGAATGAACCACAGGCTCAGCCTGCACCCCCGGAACCAGAATAGGGTCTGAAGCAATCCTGCGCTTTTGCGGCCAGCTCCCAAAAAAGCGAGTTGACAAATGGAGCTCAGGGGCACTGCAATTCACAAACCTGCAGAGTTATAAATGATAACTCTCGTCCACAAATATATTGAGGGAAGGCAACGAAGAGGATTTGAAAGCAAGGCAGAATTGCAGGAAACAGATTTCAGGAGGTAGATGCGACTCGCCTTTAAAGCACATGAAAAGCGGCAAAACGTCGACAATGATGCCCTTGGCCAAAAAGGGCGTATGCGTTTTTTCCTGAATATATTCAGGAAAAAACGCATACGCCCTTTTTGGCCAACCAAGCAAGCCGGAAAGGCCAATCAGCACTACAAATAAGTCTCGCTTGCCATCGGTCAAAAGGGCCATGCTGAAAAAAGTGTAAAAACCAGAAATGCAGGACAGGCCAGGGAGACGTGGGAGCCTTGCTACGCTGATGGGCGGGATGTTAATTGCCAACAGCCACTCTGGAGAAGTGTACGGTGTGTCCTGAAACATGTAATAAACACAGCTTAGAGAGCATAGGGCACTTCCACTCATGGGCGTATACATTGGGAAAACTGAAAATCCACAAGACACAGGCACCCCGAAGTGTAGGGCTGCTCTGTTTACAAGAACCTCCACTTCGGTACACCTTAAATAGCCCAGGATAGAGAAAAATGGATAAAGAAGTTGTGGTACTTATGCACAATGGAATATCACTCAGCCATGAAATCAATGTCATAAGGCGAGTAGCAGCCAGTATGATGAGTGGATTTAGGTACGATGACTCTAAGTGAAATAAGTCACACAGAAAAAGACACTTATCCTACGATATCACTTAGAGAGGGAATGATAAAATAGCTACCCTTGAACTGAATTACAAGACAGAACAGAGTCACACGTTTAGAAAACACACTATGGCTGCTTAACGGGAAAGGTCAGGTGGGGTGATGCATAAAACAAGGGTTTGAAATTAGCTCAGATACCGTTCCATAAGCCAAATATGTAATGGACAAGACGTACACCCTGCTCAGTGAAATGGACTCAACACCACCTATTCACCGCACAAGAATATATCTGACTAGTAAGAATCTTAAAACCTATGTATTGCTATCTCTCTGGAAGTGAATCAAGAGGGTGTAAAGCGGCATAAACACAGCAGTGAAAAGCAGCTAATCCCCATTATCAAAATAAATTACTTAAAAAAAACCCATAAAACAAAGACAGTGAAAGAGAGAGAAATTCTTACAAAATCCATTCAGGGGCTCTGATGCAACCTGGATTGACCATATGTACACCCACAGCTGGATGAGACCTAAGGATGGACACTCTTGGGGCTGAGAGGATTGGTGAGGTTGGGTGAGCAAACGCAGACCCTTTAAAGTAATACTGCGTGGTACCCATCCCATGGGTCCCAAATCTCCAGGTTCAAGGGCATCTTCCCACATCGAAAACATGCCTGGGAAACCCAGAAGATGGTACACCGCGTGATCGGGAAAGGTTTCTAAAACGCACCTCATTTCTCCTCTCCTTGTGCTCGGGTTCGCCATTCCAGCCGCTTTACTAACAATCTCCCTACGTGGAGAATCAGCACCGTTAACCTCCTGTTTCGTACAGGTTGCAATTTGTCCTGAGGATGAACGGGAAGAGGGGGAACCAATGAGAGACTAGCTCTAGGTGTTGGGACAGGCACAGGTCACTCTATTTTTCCGTCAGGAAGAAGAATGAACCACAGGCTCAGCCTGCACCCCCGGAACCAGAATAGGGTCTGAAGCAATCCTGCGCTTTTGCGGCCAGCTCCCAAAAAAGCGAGTTGACAAATGGAGCTCAGGGGCACTGCAATTCACAAACCTGCAGAGTTATAAATGATAACTCTCGTCCACAAATATATTGAGGGAAGGCAACGAAGAGGATTTGAAAGCAAGGCAGAATTGCAGGAAACAGATTTCAGGAGGTAGATGCGACTCGCCTTTAAAGCACATGAAAAGCGGCAAAACGTCGACAATGATGCCCTTGGCCAAAAAGGGCGTATGCGTTTTTTCCTGAATATATTCAGGAAAAAACGCATACGCCCTTTTTGGCCAACCAAGCAAGCCGGAAAGGCCAATCAGCACTACAAAGAAGTCTCGCTTGCCATCGGTCAAAAGGGCCATGCTGAAAAAAGTGTAAAAACCAGAAATGCAGGACAGGCCAGGGAGACGTGGGAGCCTTGCTACGCTGATGGGCGGGATGTTAATTGCCAACAGCCACTCTGGAGAAGTGTACGGTGTGTCCTGAAACATGTAATAAACACAGCTTAGAGAGCATAGGGCACTTCCACTCATGGGCGTATACATTGGGAAAACTGAAAATCCACAAGACACAGGCACCTCAAAGTGTAGGGCTGCTCTGTTTACAAGAACCTCCACTTCGGTACACCTTAAATAGCCCAGGATAGAGAAAAATGGATAAAGAAGTTGTGGTACTTATGCACAATGGAATATCACTCAGCCATGAAATCAATGTCATAAGGCGAGTAGCAGCCAGTACATTGAATGGATTTAGGTACGATGACTCTAAGTGAAATAAGTCACACAGAAAAAGACACTTATCCTACGATATCACTTATAGAGGGAATGACAAAATCGCTACCCTTGAACTGAATTACAAGACAGAACACAGTCACACGTTTAGAAAACACACTATGGCTGCTTAACGGGAAAGGTCAGGTGGGGTGATGCATAAAACAAGGGTTTGAAATTAGCTCAGATACCGTTCCATAAGCCAAATATGTAATGGACAAGACGTACACCCTGCTCAGTGAAATGGACTCAACACCACCTATTCACCTCACAAGAATATATCTGACTAGTAAGAATCTTAAAACCTATGTATTGCTATCTCTCTGGAAGTGAATCAAGAGGGTGTAAAGCGGCATAAACACAGCAGTGAAAAGCAGCTAATCCCCATTATCAAAATAAATTACTTAAAAAAAACCCATAAAACAAAGACAGTGAAAGAGAGAGAAATTCTTACAAAATCCATTCAGGGGCTCTGATGCAACCTGGATTGACCATATCTAGACCCACAGCTGGATGAGACATAAGGCTGGACACTCTTGGGGCTGAGAGGATTGGTGAGGTTGGGTGAGCAAACGCAGACCCTTTAAAGTAATACTGCGTGGTACCCATCCCATGGGTCCCAAATCTCCAGGTTCAAGGGCATCTGCCCACATCGAAAATATGCCTGGGAAACCCAGAAGATGGTACACCGTGTGATCGGGAAAGGTTTCTAAAACGCACCTCATTTCTCCTCTCCTTGTGCTCGGGTTCGCCATTCCAGCCGCTTTACTAACAATCTCCCTACGTGGAGAATCAGCACCGTTAACCTCCTGTTTCGTACAGGTTTCAATTTGTCCTGAGGATGAACGGGAAGAGGGGGAACCAATGAGAGACTAGCTCTAGGTGTTGGGACAGGCACAGGTCACTCTATTTTTCCGTCAGGAAGAAGAATGAACCACAGGCTCAGCCTGCACCCCCGGAACCAGAATAGGGTCTGAAGCAATCCTGCGCTTTTGCGGCCAGCTCCCAAAAAAGCGAGTTGACAAATGGAGCTCAGGGGCACTGCAATTCACAAACCTGCAGAGTTATAAATGATAACTCTCGTCCACAAATATATTGAGGGAAGGCAACGAAGAGGATTTGAAAGCAAGGCAGAATTGCAGGAAACAGATTTCAGGAGGTAGATGCGACTCGCCTTTAAAGCACATGAAAAGCGGCAAAACGTCGACAATGATGCCCTTGGCCAAAAAGGGCGTATGCGTTTTTTCCTGAATATATTCAGGAAAAAACGCATACGCCCTTTTTGGCCAACCAAGCAAGCCGGAAAGGCCAATCAGCACTGCAAAGAAGTCTCGCTTGCCATCGGTGAAAAGGGCCATGCTGAAAAAAGTGTAAAAACCAGAAATGCAGGACAGGCCATGGAGACGTGGGAGCCTTGCTACGCTGAAGGGCGGGATGTAAATTGCCAACAGCCACTCTGGAGAAGTGTACGGTGTGTCCTGAAACATGTAATAAACACAGCTTAGAGAGCATAGGGCACTTCCACTCATGGGCGTATACATTGGGAAAACTGAAAATCCACAAGGCACAGGCACCTCAAAGTGTAGGGCTGCTCTGTTTACAAGAACCTCCACTTTGGTACACCTTAAATAGCCCAGGATAGAGAAAAATGGATAAAGAAGTTGTGGTACTTATGCACAATGGAATATCACTCAGCCATGAAATCAATGTCATAAGGCGAGTAGCAGCCAGTACATTGAATGGATTTAGGTACGATGACTCTAAGTGAAATAAGTCACACAGAAAAAGACACTTATCCTAAGATATCACTTATAGAGGGAATGATAAAATAGCTACCCTTGAACTGAATTACAAGACAGAACAGAGTCACACGTTTAGAAAACACACTATGGCTGCTTAACGGGAAAGGTCAGGTGGGGTGATGCATAAAACAAGGGTTTGAAATTAGCTCAGATACCGTTCCATAAGCCAAATATGTAATGGACAAGACGTACACCCTGCTCAGTGAAATGGACTCAACACCACCTATTCACCGCACAAGAATATATCTGACTAGTAAGAATCTTAAAACCTATGTATTGATATCTCTCTGGAAGTGAATCAAGAGGGTGTAAAGCGGCATAAACACAGCAGTGAAAAGCAGCTAAGCCCCATTATCAAAATAAATTACTTGAAAAAAACCCATAAAACAAAGACAGTGAAAGAGAGAGAAATTCATACAAAATCCATTCAGGGGCTCTGATGCAACCTGGATTGACCATATCTAGACCCACAGCTGGATGAGACCTAAGGCTGGACACTCTTGGGGCTGAGAGGATTGGTGAGGTTGGGTGAGCAAACGCAGACCCTTTAAAGTAATACTGCGTGGTACCCATCCCATGGGTCCCAAATCTCCAGGTTCAAGGGCATCTTCCCACATCGAAAACATGCCTGGGAAACCCAGAAGATGGTACACCGCGTGATCGGGAAAGGTTTCTAAAACGCACCTCATTTCTCCTCTCCTTGTGCTCGGGTTCGCCATTCCAGCCGCTTTACTAACAATCTCCCTACGTGGAGAATCAGCACCGTTAACCTCCTGTTTCGTACAGGTTGCAATTTGTCCTGAGGATGAACGGGAAGAGGGGGAACCAATGAGAGACTAGCTCTAGGTGTTGGGACAGGCACAGGTCACTCTATTTTTCCGTCAGGAAGAAGAATGAACCACAGGCTCAGCCTGAACCCCCGGAACCAGAATAGGGTCTGAAGCAATCCTGCGCTTTTGCGGCCAGCTCCCAAAAAAGCGAGTTGACAAATGGAGCTCAGGGGCACTGCAATTCACAAACCTGCAGAGTTATAAATGATAACTCTCGTCCACAAATATATTGAGGGAAGGCAACGAAGAGGATTTGAAAGCAAGGCAGAATTGCAGGAAACAGATTTCAGGAGGTAGATGCGACTCGCCTTTAAAGCACATGAAAAGCGGCAAAACGTCGACAATGATGCCCTTGGCCAAAAAGGGCGTATGCGTTTTTTCCTGAATATATTCAGGAAAAAACGCATACGCCCTTTTTGGCCAACCAAGCAAGCCGGAAAGGCCAATCAGCACTACAAAGAAGTCTCGCTTGCCATCGGTCAAAAGGGCCATGCTGAAAAAAGTGTAAAAACCAGAAATGCAGGACAGGCCAGGGAGACGTGGGAGCCTTGCTACGCTGATGGGCGGGATGTTAATTGCCAACAGCCACTCTGGAGAAGTGTACGGTGTGTCCTGAAACATGTAATAAACACAGCTTAGAGAGCATAGGGCACTTCCACTCATGGGCGTATACATTGGGAAAACTGAAAATCCACAAGACACAGGCACCCCGAAGTGTAGGGCTGCTCTGTTTACAAGAACCTCCACTTCGGTACACCTTAAATAGCCCAGGATAGAGAAAAATGGATAAAGAAGTTGTGGTACTTATGCACAATGGAATATCACTCAGCCATGAAATCAATGTCATAAGGCGAGTAGCAGCCAGTATGATGAGTGGAATTAGGTACGATGACTCTAAGTGAAATAAGTCACACAGAAAAAGACACTTATCCTACGATATCACTTAGAGAGGGAATGATAAAATAGCTACCCTTGAACTGAATTACAAGACAGAACAGAGTCACACGTTTAGAAAACACACTATGGCTGCTTAACGGGAAAGGTCAGGTGGGGTGATGCATAAAACAAGGGTTTGAAATTAGCTCAGATACCGTTCCATAAGCCAAATATGTAATGGACAAGACGTACACCCTGCTCAGTGAAATGGACTCAACACCACCTATTCACCGCACAAGAATATATCTGACTAGTAAGAATCTTAAAACCTATGTATTGCTATCTCTCTGGAAGTGAATCAAGAGGGTGTAAAGCGGCATAAACACAGCAGTGAAAAGCAGCTAATCCCCATTATCAAAATAAATTACTTAAAAAAAACCCATAAAACAAAGACAGTGAAAGAGAGAGAAATTCTTACAAAATCCATTCAGGGGCTCTGATGCAACCTGGATTGACCATATGTACACCCACAGCTGGATGAGACCTAAGGATGGACACTCTTGGGGCTGAGAGGATTGGTGAGGTTGGGTGAGCAAACGCAGACCCTTTAAAGTAATACTGCGTGGTACCCATCCCATGGGTCCCAAATCTCCAGGTTCAAGGGCATCTTCCCACATCGAAAACATGCCTGGGAAACCCAGAAGATGGTACACCGCGTGATCGGGAAAGGTTTCTAAAACGCACCTCATTTCTCCTCTCCTTGTGCTCGGGTTCGCCATTCCAGCCGCTTTACTAACAATCTCCCTACGTGGAGAATCAGCACCGTTAACCTCCTGTTTCGTACAGGTTGCAATTTGTCCTGAGGATGAACGGGAAGAGGGGGAACCAATGAGAGACTAGCTCTAGGTGTTGGGACAGGCACAGGTCACTCTATTTTTCCGTCAGGAAGAAGAATGAACCACAGGCTCAGCCTGCACCCCCGGAACCAGAATAGGGTCTGAAGCAATCCTGCGCTTTTGCGGCCAGCTCCCAAAAAAGCGAGTTGACAAATGGAGCTCAGGGGCACTGCAATTCACAAACCTGCAGAGTTATAAATGATAACTCTCGTCCACAAATATATTGAGGGAAGGCAACGAAGAGGATTTGAAAGCAAGGCAGAATTGCAGGAAACAGATTTCAGGAGGTAGATGCGACTCGCCTTTAAAGCACATGAAAAGCGGCAAAACGTCGACAATGATGCCCTTGGCCAAAAAGGGCGTATGCGTTTTTTCCTGAATATATTCAGGAAAAAACGCATACGCCCTTTTTGGCCAACCAAGCAAGCCGGAAAGGCCAATCAGCACTACAAAGAAGTCTCGCTTGCCATCGGTCAAAAGGGCCATGCTGAAAAAAGTGTAAAAACCAGAAATGCAGGACAGGCCAGGGAGACGTGGGAGCCTTGCTACGCTGATGGGCGGGATGTTAATTGCCAACAGCCACTCTGGAGAAGTGTACGGTGTGTCCTGAAACATGTAATAAACACAGCTTAGAGAGCATAGGGCACTTCCACTCATGGGCGTATACATTGGGAAAACTGAAAATCCACAAGACACAGGCACCCCGAAGTGTAGGGCTGCTCTGTTTACAAGAACCTCCACTTCGGTACACCTTAAATAGCCCAGGATAGAGAAAAATGGATAAAGAAGTTGTGGTACTTATGCACAATGGAATATCACTCAGCCATGAAATCAATGTCATAAGGCGAGTAGCAGCCAGTATGATGAGTGGATTTAGGTACGATGACTCTAAGTGAAATAAGTCACACAGAAAAAGACACTTATCCTACGATATCACTTAGAGAGGGAATGATAAAATAGCTACCCTTGAACTGAATTACAAGACAGAACAGAGTCACACGTTTAGAAAACACACTATGGCTGCTTAACGGGAAAGGTCAGGTGGGGTGATGCATAAAACAAGGGTTTGAAATTAGCTCAGATACCGTTCCATAAGCCAAATATGTAATGGACAAGACGTACACCCTGCTCAGTGAAATGGACTCAACACCACCTATTCACCGCACAAGAATATATCTGACTAGTAAGAATCTTAAAACCTATGTATTGCTATCTCTCTGGAAGTGAATCAAGAGGGTGTAAAGCGGCATAAACACAGCAGTGAAAAGCAGCTAATCCCCATTATCAAAATAAATTACTTAAAAAAAACCCATAAAACAAAGACAGTGAAAGAGAGAGAAATTCTTACAAAATCCATTCAGGGGCTCTGATGCAACCTGGATTGACCATATGTACACCCACAGCTGGATGAGACCTAAGGATGGACACTCTTGGGGCTGAGAGGATTGGTGAGGTTGGGTGAGCAAACGCAGACCCTTTAAAGTAATACTGCGTGGTACCCATCCCATGGGTCCCAAATCTCCAGGTTCAAGGGCATCTTCCCACATCGAAAACATGCCTGGGAAACCCAGAAGATGGTACACCGCGTGATCGGGAAAGGTTTCTAAAACGCACCTCATTTCTCCTCTCCTTGTGCTCGGGTTCGCCATTCCAGCCGCTTTACTAACAATCTCCCTACGTGGAGAATCAGCACCGTTAACCTCCTGTTTCGTACAGGTTGCAATTTGTCCTGAGGATGAACGGGAAGAGGGGGAACCAATGAGAGACTAGCTCTAGGTGTTGGGACAGGCACAGGTCACTCTATTTTTCCGTCAGGAAGAAGAATGAACCACAGGCTCAGCCTGCACCCCCGGAACCAGAATAGGGTCTGAAGCAATCCTGCGCTTTTGCGGCCAGCTCCCAAAAAAGCGAGTTGACAAATGGAGCTCAGGGGCACTGCAATTCACAAACCTGCAGAGTTATAAATGATAACTCTCGTCCACAAATATATTGAGGGAAGGCAACGAAGAGGATTTGAAAGCAAGGCAGAATTGCAGGAAACAGATTTCAGGAGGTAGATGCGACTCGCCTTTAAAGCACATGAAAAGCGGCAAAACGTCGACAATGATGCCCTTGGCCAAAAAGGGCGTATGCGTTTTTTCCTGAATATATTCAGGAAAAAACGCATACGCCCTTTTTGGCCAACCAAGCAAGCCGGAAAGGCCAATCAGCACTACAAAGAAGTCTCGCTTGCCATCGGTCAAAAGGGCCATGCTGAAAAAAGTGTAAAAACCAGAAATGCAGGACAGGCCAGGGAGACGTGGGAGCCTTGCTACGCTGATGGGCGGGATGTTAATTGCCAACAGCCACTCTGGAGAAGTGTACGGTGTGTCCTGAAACATGTAATAAACACAGCTTAGAGAGCATAGGGCACTTCCACTCATGGGCGTATACATTGGGAAAACTGAAAATCCACAAGACACAGGCACCCCGAAGTGTAGGGCTGCTCTGTTTACAAGAACCTCCACTTCGGTACACCTTAAATAGCCCAGGATAGAGAAAAATGGATAAAGAAGTTGTGGTACTTATGCACAATGGAATATCACTCAGCCATGAAATCAATGTCATAAGGCGAGTAGCAGCCAGTATGATGAGTGGATTTAGGTACGATGACTCTAAGTGAAATAAGTCACACAGAAAAAGACACTTATCCTACGATATCACTTAGAGAGGGAATGATAAAATAGCTACCCTTGAACTGAATTACAAGACAGAACAGAGTCACACGTTTAGAAAACACACTATGGCTGCTTAACGGGAAAGGTCAGGTGGGGTGATGCATAAAACAAGGGTTTGAAATTAGCTCAGATACCGTTCCATAAGCCAAATATGTAATGGACAAGACGTACACCCTGCTCAGTGAAATGGACTCAACACCACCTATTCACCGCACAAGAATATATCTGACTAGTAAGAATCTTAAAACCTATGTATTGCTATCTCTCTGGAAGTGAATCAAGAGGGTGTAAAGCGGCATAAACACAGCAGTGAAAAGCAGCTAATCCCCATTATCAAAATAAATTACTTAAAAAAAACCCATAAAACAAAGACAGTGAAAGAGAGAGAAATTCTTACAAAATCCATTCAGGGGCTCTGATGCAACCTGGATTGACCATATGTACACCCACAGCTGGATGAGACCTAAGGATGGACACTCTTGGGGCTGAGAGGATTGGTGAGGTTGGGTGAGCAAACGCAGACCCTTTAAAGTAATACTGCGTGGTACCCATCCCATGGGTCCCAAATCTCCAGGTTCAAGGGCATCTTCCCACATCGAAAACATGCCTGGGAAACCCAGAAGATGGTACACCGCGTGATCGGGAAAGGTTTCTAAAACGCACCTCATTTCTCCTCTCCTTGTGCTCGGGTTCGCCATTCCAGCCGCTTTACTAACAATCTCCCTACGTGGAGAATCAGCACCGTTAACCTCCTGTTTCGTACAGGTTGCAATTTGTCCTGAGGATGAACGGGAAGAGGGGGAACCAATGAGAGACTAGCTCTAGGTGTTGGGACAGGCACAGGTCACTCTATTTTTCCGTCAGGAAGAAGAATGAACCACAGGCTCAGCCTGCACCCCCGGAACCAGAATAGGGTCTGAAGCAATCCTGCGCTTTTGCGGCCAGCTCCCAAAAAAGCGAGTTGACAAATGGAGCTCAGGGGCACTGCAATTCACAAACCTGCAGAGTTATAAATGATAACTCTCGTCCACAAATATATTGAGGGAAGGCAACGAAGAGGATTTGAAAGCAAGGCAGAATTGCAGGAAACAGATTTCAGGAGGTAGATGCGACTCGCCTTTAAAGCACATGAAAAGCGGCAAAACGTCGACAATGATGCCCTTGGCCAAAAAGGGCGTATGCGTTTTTTCCTGAATATATTCAGGAAAAAACGCATACGCCCTTTTTGGCCAACCAAGCAAGCCGGAAAGGCCAATCAGCACTACAAAGAAGTCTCGCTTGCCATCGGTCAAAAGGGCCATGCTGAAAAAAGTGTAAAAACCAGAAATGCAGGACAGGCCAGGGAGACGTGGGAGCCTTGCTACGCTGATGGGCGGGATGTTAATTGCCAACAGCCACTCTGGAGAAGTGTACGGTGTGTCCTGAAACATGTAATAAACACAGCTTAGAGAGCATAGGGCACTTCCACTCATGGGCGTATACATTGGGAAAACTGAAAATCCACAAGACACAGGCACCTCAAAGTGTAGGGCTGCTCTGTTTACAAGAACCTCCACTTCGGTACACCTTAAATAGCCCAGGATAGAGAAAAATGGATAAAGAAGTTGTGGTACTTATGCACAATGGAATATCACTCAGCCATGAAATCAATGTCATAAGGCGAGTAGCAGCCAGTACATTGAATGGATTTAGGTACGATGACTCTAAGTGAAATAAGTCACACAGAAAAAGACACTTATCCTACGATATCACTTATAGAGGGAATGACAAAATCGCTACCCTTGAACTGAATTACAAGACAGAACACAGTCACACGTTTAGAAAACACACTATGGCTGCTTAACGGGAAAGGTCAGGTGGGGTGATGCATAAAACAAGGGTTTGAAATTAGCTCAGATACCGTTCCATAAGCCAAATATGTAATGGACAAGACGTACACCCTGCTCAGTGAAATGGACTCAACACCACCTATTCACCTCACAAGAATATATCTGACTAGTAAGAATCTTAAAACCTATGTATTGCTATCTCTCTGGAAGTGAATCAAGAGGGTGTAAAGCGGCATAAACACAGCAGTGAAAAGCAGCTAATCCCCATTATCAAAATAAATTACTTAAAAAAAACCCATAAAACAAAGACAGTGAAAGAGAGAGAAATTCTTACAAAATCCATTCAGGGGCTCTGATGCAACCTGGATTGACCATATCTAGACCCACAGCTGGATGAGACATAAGGCTGGACACTCTTGGGGCTGAGAGGATTGGTGAGGTTGGGTGAGCAAACGCAGACCCTTTAAAGTAATACTGCGTGGTACCCATCCCATGGGTCCCAAATCTCCAGGTTCAAGGGCATCTGCCCACATCGAAAATATGCCTGGGAAACCCAGAAGATGGTACACCGTGTGATCGGGAAAGGTTTCTAAAACGCACCTCATTTCTCCTCTCCTTGTGCTCGGGTTCGCCATTCCAGCCGCTTTACTAACAATCTCCCTACGTGGAGAATCAGCACCGTTAACCTCCTGTTTCGTACAGGTTTCAATTTGTCCTGAGGATGAACGGGAAGAGGGGGAACCAATGAGAGACTAGCTCTAGGTGTTGGGACAGGCACAGGTCACTCTATTTTTCCGTCAGGAAGAAGAATGAACCACAGGCTCAGCCTGCACCCCCGGAACCAGAATAGGGTCTGAAGCAATCCTGCGCTTTTGCGGCCAGCTCCCAAAAAAGCGAGTTGACAAATGGAGCTCAGGGGCACTGCAATTCACAAACCTGCAGAGTTATAAATGATAACTCTCGTCCACAAATATATTGAGGGAAGGCAACGAAGAGGATTTGAAAGCAAGGCAGAATTGCAGGAAACAGATTTCAGGAGGTAGATGCGACTCGCCTTTAAAGCACATGAAAAGCGGCAAAACGTCGACAATGATGCCCTTGGCCAAAAAGGGCGTATGCGTTTTTTCCTGAATATATTCAGGAAAAAACGCATACGCCCTTTTTGGCCAACCAAGCAAGCCGGAAAGGCCAATCAGCACTGCAAAGAAGTCTCGCTTACCATCGGTGAAAAGGGCCATGCTGAAAAAAGTGTAAAAACCAGAAATGCAGGACAGACCATGGAGACATGGGAGCCTTGCTACGCTGAAGGGCGGGATGTAAATTGCCAACAGCCACTCTGGAGAAGTGTACGGTGTGTCCTGAAACATGTAATAAACACAGCTTAGAGAGCATAGGGCAGTTCCACTCATGGGCGTATACATTGGGAAAACTGAAAATCCACAAGACACAGGCACCCCAAAGTGTAGGGCTGCTCTGTTTACAAGAACCTCCACTTCGGTACACCTTAAATAGCCCAGGATAGAGAAAAATGGATAAAGAAGTTGTGGTACTTATGCACAATGGAATATCACTCAGCCATGAAATCAATGTCATAAGGCTAGTAGCAGCATGATGAGTGGATTTAGGTACGATGACTCTAAGTGACATAAGTCACACAGAAAAAGACACTTATCCTACGATATCACTTATAGAGGGAATGTCAAAATCGCTACCCTTGAACTGAATTACAAGACAGAACAGAGTCACACGTTTAGAAAACACACTATGGCTGCTTAACGGGAAAGGTCAGGTGGGGTGATGCATAAAACAAGGGTTTGAAATTAGCTCAGATACCGTTCCATAAGCCAAATATGTAATGGACAAGACCTACTCCCTGCTCAGTGAAATGGACTCAACACCCTCTATTCACCGCACAAGAATATATCTGACTAGTAAGAATCTTAAAACCTATGTATTGATATCTCTCTGGAAGTGAATCAAGAGGGTGTAAAGCGGCATAAATACAGCAGTGAAAAGCAGCTAAACCCCATTACCAAAATAAATTACTTAAAAAAACCCCATAAAACAAAGACAGTGAAAGAGAGAGAAATTCTTACAAAATCCATTCAGGGGCTCTGATGCAACCTGGATTGACCATATGTACACCCACAGCTGGATGAGACCTAAGGCTGGACACTCTTGGGGCTGAGAGGATTGGTGAGGTTGGGTGAGCAAACGCAGACCCTTTAAAGTAATACTGCGTGGTACCCATCCCATGGGTCCCAAATCTCCAGGTTCAAGGGCATCTGCCCACATCGAAAACATGCCTGGGAAACCCAGAAGATGGTACACCGCGTGATCGGGAAAGGTTTCTAAAACGCACCTCATTTCTCCTCTCCTTGTGCTCGGGTTCGCCATTCCAGCCGCTTTACTAACAATCTCCCTACGTGGAGAATCAGCACCGTTAACCTCCTGTTTCGTACAGGTTGCAATTTGTCCTGAGGATGAACGGGAAGAGGGGGAACCAATGAGAGACTAGCTCTAGGTGTTGGGACAGGCACAGGTCACTCTATTTTTCCGTCAGGAAGAAGAATGAACCACAGGCTCAGCCTGCACCCCCGGAACCAGAATAGGGTCTGAAGCAATCCTGCGCTTTTGCGGCCAGCTCCCAAAAAAGCGAGTTGACAAATGGAGCTCAGGGGCACTGCAATTCACAAACCTGCAGAGTTATAAATGATAACTCTCGTCCACAAATATATTGAGGGAAGGCAACGAAGAGGATTTGAAAGCAAGGCAGAATTGCAGGAAACAGATTTCAGGAGGTAGATGCGACTCGCCTTTAAAGCACATGAAAAGCGGCAAAACGTCGACAATGATGCCCTTGGCCAAAAAGGGCGTATGCGTTTTTTCCTGAATATATTCAGGAAAAAACGCATACGCCCTTTTTGGCCAACCAAGCAAGCCGGAAAGGCCAATCAGCACTACAAAGAAGTCTCGCTTGCCATCGGTCAAAAGGGCCATGCTGAAAAAAGTGTAAAAACCAGAAATGCAGGACAGGCCAGGGAGACGTGGGAGCCTTGCTACGCTGATGGGCGGGATGTTAATTGCCAACAGCCACTCTGGAGAAGTGTACGGTGTGTCCTGAAACATGTAATAAACACAGCTTAGAGAGCATAGGGCACTTCCACTCATGGGCGTATACATTGGGAAAACTGAAAATCCACAAGACACAGGCACCTCAAAGTGTAGGGCTGCTCTGTTTACAAGAACCTCCACTTCGGTACACCTTAAATAGCCCAGGATAGAGAAAAATGGATAAAGAAGTTGTGGTACTTATGCACAATGGAATATCACTCAGCCATGAAATCAATGTCATAAGGCGAGTAGCAGCCAGTACATTGAATGGATTTAGGTACGATGACTCTAAGTGAAATAAGTCACACAGAAAAAGACACTTATCCTACGATATCACTTATAGAGGGAATGACAAAATCGCTACCCTTGAACTGAATTACAAGACAGAACACAGTCACACGTTTAGAAAACACACTATGGCTGCTTAACGGGAAAGGTCAGGTGGGGTGATGCATAAAACAAGGGTTTGAAATTAGCTCAGATACCGTTCCATAAGCCAAATATGTAATGGACAAGACGTACACCCTGCTCAGTGAAATGGACTCAACACCACCTATTCACCTCACAAGAATATATCTGACTAGTAAGAATCTTAAAACCTATGTATTGCTATCTCTCTGGAAGTGAATCAAGAGGGTGTAAAGCGGCATAAACACAGCAGTGAAAAGCAGCTAATCCCCATTATCAAAATAAATTACTTAAAAAAAACCCATAAAACAAAGACAGTGAAAGAGAGAGAAATTCTTACAAAATCCATTCAGGGGCTCTGATGCAACCTGGATTGACCATATCTAGACCCACAGCTGGATGAGACATAAGGCTGGACACTCTTGGGGCTGAGAGGATTGGTGAGGTTGGGTGAGCAAACGCAGACCCTTTAAAGTAATACTGCGTGGTACCCATCCCATGGGTCCCAAATCTCCAGGTTCAAGGGCATCTGCCCACATCGAAAATATGCCTGGGAAACCCAGAAGATGGTACACCGTGTGATCGGGAAAGGTTTCTAAAACGCACCTCATTTCTCCTCTCCTTGTGCTCGGGTTCGCCATTCCAGCCGCTTTACTAACAATCTCCCTACGTGGAGAATCAGCACCGTTAACCTCCTGTTTCGTACAGGTTTCAATTTGTCCTGAGGATGAACGGGAAGAGGGGGAACCAATGAGAGACTAGCTCTAGGTGTTGGGACAGGCACAGGTCACTCTATTTTTCCGTCAGGAAGAAGAATGAACCACAGGCTCAGCCTGCACCCCCGGAACCAGAATAGGGTCTGAAGCAATCCTGCGCTTTTGCGGCCAGCTCCCAAAAAAGCGAGTTGACAAATGGAGCTCAGGGGCACTGCAATTCACAAACCTGCAGAGTTATAAATGATAACTCTCGTCCACAAATATATTGAGGGAAGGCAACGAAGAGGATTTGAAAGCAAGGCAGAATTGCAGGAAACAGATTTCAGGAGGTAGATGCGACTCGCCTTTAAAGCACATGAAAAGCGGCAAAACGTCGACAATGATGCCCTTGGCCAAAAAGGGCGTATGCGTTTTTTCCTGAATATATTCAGGAAAAAACGCATACGCCCTTTTTGGCCAACCAAGCAAGCCGGAAAGGCCAATCAGCACTGCAAAGAAGTCTCGCTTACCATCGGTGAAAAGGGCCATGCTGAAAAAAGTGTAAAAACCAGAAATGCAGGACAGACCATGGAGACATGGGAGCCTTGCTACGCTGAAGGGCGGGATGTAAATTGCCAACAGCCACTCTGGAGAAGTGTACGGTGTGTCCTGAAACATGTAATAAACACAGCTTAGAGAGCATAGGGCAGTTCCACTCATGGGCGTATACATTGGGAAAACTGAAAATCCACAAGACACAGGCACCCCAAAGTGTAGGGCTGCTCTGTTTACAAGAACCTCCACTTCGGTACACCTTAAATAGCCCAGGATAGAGAAAAATGGATAAAGAAGTTGTGGTACTTATGCACAATGGAATATCACTCAGCCATGAAATCAATGTCATAAGGCTAGTAGCAGCATGATGAGTGGATTTAGGTACGATGACTCTAAGTGACATAAGTCACACAGAAAAAGACACTTATCCTACGATATCACTTATAGAGGGAATGTCAAAATCGCTACCCTTGAACTGAATTACAAGACAGAACAGAGTCACACGTTTAGAAAACACACTATGGCTGCTTAACGGGAAAGGTCAGGTGGGGTGATGCATAAAACAAGGGTTTGAAATTAGCTCAGATACCGTTCCATAAGCCAAATATGTAATGGACAAGACCTACTCCCTGCTCAGTGAAATGGACTCAACACCCTCTATTCACCGCACAAGAATATATCTGACTAGTAAGAATCTTAAAACCTATGTATTGATATCTCTCTGGAAGTGAATCAAGAGGGTGTAAAGCGGCATAAATACAGCAGTGAAAAGCAGCTAAACCCCATTACCAAAATAAATTACTTAAAAAAACCCCATAAAACAAAGACAGTGAAAGAGAGAGAAATTCTTACAAAATCCATTCAGGGGCTCTGATGCAACCTGGATTGACCATATGTACACCCACAGCTGGATGAGACCTAAGGCTGGACACTCTTGGGGCTGAGAGGATTGGTGAGGTTGGGTGAGCAAACGCAGACCCTTTAAAGTAATACTGCGTGGTACCCATCCCATGGGTCCCAAATCTCCAGGTTCAAGGGCATCTGCCCACATCGAAAACATGCCTGGGAAACCCAGAAGATGGTACACCGCGTGATCGGGAAAGGTTTCTAAAACGCACCTCATTTCTCCTCTCCTTGTGCTCGGGTTCGCCATTCCAGCCGCTTTACTAACAATCTCCCTACGTGGAGAATCAGCACCGTTAACCTCCTGTTTCGTACAGGTTGCAATTTGTCCTGAGGATGAACGGGAAGAGGGGGAACCAATGAGAGACTAGCTCTAGGTGTTGGGACAGGCACAGGTCACTCTATTTTTCCGTCAGGAAGAAGAATGAACCACAGGCTCAGCCTGCACCCCCGGAACCAGAATAGGGTCTGAAGCAATCCTGCGCTTTTGCGGCCAGCTCCCAAAAAAGCGAGTTGACAAATGGAGCTCAGGGGCACTGCAATTCACAAACCTGCAGAGTTATAAATGATAACTCTCGTCCACAAATATATTGAGGGAAGGCAACGAAGAGGATTTGAAAGCAAGGCAGAATTGCAGGAAACAGATTTCAGGAGGTAGATGCGACTCGCCTTTAAAGCACATGAAAAGCGGCAAAACGTCGACAATGATGCCCTTGGCCAAAAAGGGCGTATGCGTTTTTTCCTGAATATATTCAGGAAAAAACGCATACGCCCTTTTTGGCCAACCAAGCAAGCCGGAAAGGCCAATCAGCACTACAAAGAAGTCTCGCTTGCCATCGGTCAAAAGGGCCATGCTGAAAAAAGTGTAAAAACCAGAAATGCAGGACAGGCCAGGGAGACGTGGGAGCCTTGCTACGCTGATGGGCGGGATGTTAATTGCCAACAGCCACTCTGGAGAAGTGTACGGTGTGTCCTGAAACATGTAATAAACACAGCTTAGAGAGCATAGGGCACTTCCACTCATGGGCGTATACATTGGGAAAACTGAAAATCCACAAGACACAGGCACCCCGAAGTGTAGGGCTGCTCTGTTTACAAGAACCTCCACTTCGGTACACCTTAAATAGCCCAGGATAGAGAAAAATGGATAAAGAAGTTGTGGTACTTATGCACAATGGAATATCACTCAGCCATGAAAACAATGTCATAAGGCGAGTAGCAGCCAGTATGATGAGTTTATTTAGGTACGATGACTCTAAGTGAAATAAGTCACACAGAAAAAGACACTTATCCTAAGATATCACTTATAGAGGGAATGTCAAAATCGCTACCCTTGAACTGAATTACAAGACAGAACAGAGTCACACGTTTAGAAAACACACTATGGCTGCTTAACGGGAAAGGTCAGGTGGGGTGATGCATAAAACAAGGGTTTGAAATTAGCTCAGATACCGTTCCATAAGCCAAATATGTAATGGACAAGACGTACACCCTGCTCAGTGAAATGTTCTCAACACCACCTATTCACCTCACAAGAATATATCTGACTAGTAAGAATCTTAAAACCTATGTATTGATATCTCTCTGGAAGTGAATCAAGAGGGTGTAAAGCGGCATAAATACAGCAGTGAAAAGCAGCTAAACCCCATTACCAAAATAAATTACTTAAAAAAACCCCATAAAACAAAGACAGTGAAAGAGAGAGAAATTCTTACAAAATCCATTCAGGGGCTCTGATGCAACCTGGATTGACCATATGTACACCCACAGCTGGATGAGACCTAAGGATGGACACTCTTGGGGCTGAGAGGATTGGTGAGGTTGGGTGAGCAAACGCAGACCCTTTAAAGTAATACTGCGTGGTACCCATCCCATGGGTCCCAAATCTCCAGGTTCAAGGGCATCTTCCCACATCGAAAACATGCCTGGGAAACCCAGAAGATGGTACACCGCGTGATCGGGAAAGGTTTCTAAAACGCACCTCATTTCTCCTCCCCTTGTGCTCGGGTTCGCCATTCCAGCCGCTTTACTAACAATCTCCCTACGTGGAGAATCAGCACCGTTAACCTCCTGTTTCGTACAGGTTGCAATTTGTCCTGAGGATGAACGGGAAGAGGGGGAACCAATGAGAGACTAGCTCTAGGTGTTGGGACAGGCACAGGTCACTCTATTTTTCCGTCAGGAAGAAGAATGAACCACAGGCTCAGCCTGCACCCCCGGAACCAGAATAGGGTCTGAAGCAATCCTGCGCTTTTGCGGCCAGCTCCCAAAAAAGCGAGTTGACAAATGGAGCTCAGGGGCACTGCAATTCACAAACCTGCAGAGTTATAAATGATAACTCTCGTCCACAAATATATTGAGGGAAGGCAACGAAGAGGATTTGAAAGCAAGGCAGAATTGCAGGAAACAGATTTCAGGAGGTAGATGCGACTCGCCTTTAAAGCACATGAAAAGCGGCAAAACGTCGACAATGATGCCCTTGGCCAAAAAGGGCGTATGCGATTTTTCCTGAATATATTCAGGAAAAAACGCATACGCCCTTTTTGGCCAACCAAGCAAGCCGGAAAGGCCAATCAGCACTACAAAGAAGTCTCGCTTGCCATCGGTCAAAAGGGCCATGCTGAAAAAAGTGTAAAAACCAGAAATGCAGGACAGGCCAGGGAGACGTGGGAGCCTTGCTACGCTGATGGGCGGGATGTTAATTGCCAACAGCCACTCTGGAGAAGTGTACGGTGTGTCCTGAAACATGTAATAAACACAGCTTAGAGAGCATAGGGCACTTCCACTCATGGGCGTATACATTCGGAAAACTGAAAATCCACAACACACAGGCACCCCGAAGTGTAGGGCTGCTCTGTTTACAAGAACCTCCACTTCGGTACACCTTAAATAGCCCAGGATAGAGAAAAATGGATAAAGAAGTTGTGGTACTTATGCACAATGGAATATCACTCAGCCATGAAAACAATGTCATAAGGCGAGTAGCAGCCAGTATGATGAGTTTATTTACGTACGATGACTCTAAGTGAAATAAGTCACACAGAAAAAGACACTTATCCTAAGATATCACTTATAGAGGGAATGTCAAAATCGCTACCCTTGAACTGAATTACAAGACAGAACAGAGTCACACGTTTAGAAAACACACTATGGCTGCTTAACGGGAAAGGTCAGGTGGGGTGATGCATAAAACAAGGGTTTGAAATTAGCTCAGATACCGTTCCATAAGCCAAATATGTAATGGACAAGACGTACACCCTGCTCAGTGAAATGTTCTCAACACCACCTATTCACCTCACAAGAATATATCTGACTAGTAAGAATCTTAAAACCTATGTATTGCTATCTCTCTGGAAGTGAATCAAGAGGGTGTAAAGCGGCATAAACACAGCAGTGAAAAGCAGCTAATCCCCATTATCAAAATAAATTACTTAAAAAAAAACTCATAAAACAAAGACAGTGAAAGAGAGAGAAATTCTTACAAAATCCATTCAGGGGCTCTGATGCAACCTGGATTGACCATATCTACACCCACAGCTGGATGAGACATAAGGCTGGACACTCTTGGGGCTGAGAGGATTGGTGAGGTTGGGTGAGCAAACGCAGACCCTTTAAAGTAATACTGCGTGGTACCCATCCCATGGGTCCCAAATCTCCAGGTTCAAGGGCATCTTCCCACATCGAAAACATGCCTGGGAAACCCAGAAGATGGTACACCGCGTGATCGGGAAAGGTTTCTAAAACGCACCTCATTTCTCCTCTCCTTGTGCTCGGGTTCGCCATTCCAGCCGCTTTACTAACAATCTCCCTACGTGGAGAATCAGCACCGTTAACCTCCTGTTTCGTACAGGTTGCAATTTGTCCTGAGGATGAACGGGAAGAGGGGGAACCAATGAGAGACTAGCTCTAGGTGTTGGGACAGGCACAGGTCACTCTATTTTTCCGTCAGGAAGAAGAATGAACCACAGGCTCAGCCTGCACCCCCGGAACCAGAATAGGGTCTGAAGCAATCCTGCGCTTTTGCGGCCAGCTCCCAAAAAAGCGAGTTGACAAATGGAGCTCAGGGGCACTGCAATTCACAAAACTGCAGAGTTATAAATGATAACTCTCGTCCACAAATATATTGAGGGAAGGCAACGAAGAGGATTTGAAAGCAAGGCAGAATTGCAGGAAACAGATTTCAGGAGGTAGATGCGACTCGCCTTTAAAGCACATGAAAAGCGGCAAAACGTCGACAATGATGCCCTTGGCCAAAAAGGGCGTATGCGTTTTTTCCTGAATATATTCAGGAAAAAACGCATACGCCCTTTTTGGCCAACCAAGCAAGCCGGAAAGGCCAATCAGCACTACAAAGAAGTCTCGCTTGCCATCGGTCAAAAGGGCCATGCTGAAAAAAGTGTAAAAACCAGAAATGCAGGACAGGCCAGGGAGACGTGGGAGCCTTGCTACGCTGATGGGCGGGATGTTAATTGCCAACAGCCACTCTGGAGAAGTGTACGGTGTGTCCTGAAACATGTAATAAACACAGCTTAGAGAGCATAGGGCACTTCCACTCATGGGCGTATACATTGGGAAAACTGAAAATCCACAAGACACAGGCACCCCGAAGTGTAGGGCTGCTCTGTTTACAAGAACCTCCACTTCGGTACACCTTAAATAGCCCAGGATAGAGAAAAATGGATAAAGAAGTTGTGGTACTTATGCACAATGGAATATCACTCAGCCATGAAATCAATGTCATAAGGCGAGTAGCAGCCAGTATGATGAGTGGATTGAGGTACGATGACTCTAAGTGAAATAAGTCACACAGAAAAAGACACTTATCCTAAGATATCACTTATAGAGGGAATGATAAAATAGCTACCCTTGAACTGAATTACAAGACAGAACAGAGTCACACGTTTAGAAAACACACTATGGCTGCTTAACGGGAAAGGTCCGGTGGGGTGATGCATAAAACAAGGGTTTGAAATTAGCTCAGATACCGTTCCATAAGCCAAATATGTAATGGACAAGACGTACACCCTGCTCAGTGAAATGGACTCAACACCACCTATTCACCGCACAAGAATATATCTGACTAGTAAGAATCTTAAAACCGATGTATTGATATCTCTCTGGAAGTGAATCAAGAGGGTGTAAAGCGGCATAAACACAGCAGTGAAAAGCAGCTAAGCCCCATTATCAAAATAAATTACTTGAAAAAAACCCATAAAAGAAAGACAGTGAAAGAGAGAGAAATTCATACAAAATCCATTCAGGGGCTCTGATGCAACCTGGATTGACCATATCTAGACCCACAGCTGGATGAGACCTAAGGCTGGACACTCTTGGGGCTGAGAGGATTGGTGAGGTTGGGTGAGCAAACGCAGACCCTTTAAAGTAATACTGCGTGGTACCCATCCCATGGGTCCCAAATCTCCAGGTTCAAGGGCATCTGCCCACATCGAAAACATGCCTGGGAAACCCAGAAGATGGTACACCGCGTGATCGGGAAAGGTTTCTAAAACGCACCTCATTTCTCCTCTCCTTGTGCTCGGGTTCGCCATTCCAGCCGCTTTACTAACAATCTCCCTACGTGGAGAATCAGCACCGTTAACCTCCTGTTTCGTACAGGTTGCAATTTGTCCTGAGGATGAACGGGAAGAGGGGGAACCAATGAGAGACTAGCTCTAGGTGTTGGGACAGGCACAGGTCACTCTATTTTTCCGTCAGGAAGAAGAATGAACCACAGGCTCAGCCTGCACCCCCGGAACCAGAATAGGGTCTGAAGCAATCCTGCGCTTTTGCGGCCAGCTCCCAAAAAAGCGAGTTGACAAATGGAGCTCAGGGGCACTGCAATTCACAAACCTGCAGAGTTATAAATGATAACTCTCGTCCACAAATATATTGAGGGAAGGCAACGAAGAGGATTTGAAAGCAAGGCAGAATTGCAGGAAACAGATTTCAGGAGGTAGATGCGACTCGCCTTTAAAGCACATGAAAAGCGGCAAAACGTCGACAATGATGCCCTTGGCCAAAAAGGGCGTATGCGTTTTTTCCTGAATATATTCAGGAAAAAACGCATACGCCCTTTTTGGCCAACCAAGCAAGCCGGAAAGGCAAATCAGCACTACAAAGAAGTCTCGCTTGCCATCGGTCAAAAGGGCCATGCTGAAAAAAGTGTAAAAACCAGAAATGCAGGACAGACCATGGAGACATGGGAGCCTTGCTATGCTGATGGGCGGGATGTAAATTGCCAACAGCCACTCTGGAGACGTGTACGGTGTGTCCTGAAACATGTAATAAACACAGCTTAGAGAGCATAGGGCAGTTCCACTCATGGGCGTATACATTGGGAAAACTGAAAATCCACAAGACAAAGGCACCCCGAAGTGTAGGGCTGCTCTGTTTACAAGAACCTCCACTTCGGTACACCTTAAATAGCCCAGGATAGAGAAAAATGGATAAAGAAGTTGTGGTACTTATGCACAATGGAATATCACTCAGCCATGAAATCAATGTCATAAGGCTAGTAGCAGCCAGTACGATGAGTGGATTTAGGTACGATGACTCTAAGTGAAATAAGTCACACAGAAAAAGACACTTATCCTAAGATATCACTTATAGAGGGAATGTCAAAATCGCTACCCTTGAACTGAATTACAAGACAGAACAGAGTCACACGTTTAGAAAACAAACTATGGTTGCTTAACGGGAAAGGTCAGGTGGGGTGATGCATAAAACAAGGTTTTGAAATTAGCTCAGATACCGTTCCATATACCAAATATGTAATGGACGAGACCTATTCCCCGCTCAGTGAAATGGACTCAACACCCCCTATTCACCGCAAAAGAATATATCTGACCAGTAAGAATCTTTAAACCTATGTATTGATATCTCTCTGGAAGTGAATCAAGAGGGTGTAAAGCGGCATAAACACAGCAGTGAAAAGCAGCTAAACCCCATTATAAAAATAAATTACTTTAAAAAAACCCATAAAACAAAGACAGTGAAAGAGAGAGAAATTCTTACAAAATCCATTCAGGGGCTCTGATGCACCTGGATTGACCATATCTAGACCCACAGCTGGATGAGACATAAGACTGGATACTCTTGGGGCTGAGAGGATTGGTGAGGTTGGGTGAGCAAACGCAGACCCTTTAAAGTAATACTGCGTGGTACCCATCCCACGGGTCCCAAATCTCCAGGTTCAAGGGCATCTTCCTACATCGAAAACATGCCTGGGAAACCCAGAAGATGGTACACCGTGTGATCGGGAAACGTTTCTAAAACGCACCTCATTTCTCCTCTCCTTGTGCTCGGGTTCGCCATTCCAGCCGCTTTACTAACAATCTCCCTACGTGGAGAATCAGCACCGTTAACCTCCTGTTTCGTACAGGTTGCAATTTGTCCTGAGGATGAACGGGAAGAGGGGGAACCAATGAGAGACTAGCTCTAGGTGTTGGGACAGGCACAGGTCACTCTATTTTTCCATCAGGAAGAAGAATGAACCACAGGCTCAGCCTGCCCCCCCGGAACCACAATAGGGTCTGAAGCAATCCTGCGCTTTTGCGGCCAGCTCCCAAAAAAGCGAGTTGACAAATGGAGCTCAGGGGCACTGCAATTCACAAACCTGCAGAGTTATAAATGATAACTCTCGTCCACAAATATATTGAGGGAAGGCAACGAAGAGGATTTGAAAGCAAGGCAGAATTGCAGGAAACAGATTTCAGGAGGTAGATGCGACTCGCCTTTAAAGCACATGAAAAGCGGCAAAACGTCGACAATGATGCCCTTGGCCAAAAAGGGCGTATGCGTTTTTTCCTGAATATATTCAGGAAAAAACGCATACGCCCTTTTTGGCCAACCAAGCAAGCCGGAAAGGCAAATCAGCACTACAAAGAAGTCTCGCTTGCCATCGGTCAAAAGGGCCATGCTGAAAAAAGTGTAAAAACCAGAAATGCAGGACAGACCATGGAGACATGGGAGCCTTGCTACGCTGATGGGCGGGATGTAAATTGCCAACAGCCACTCTGGAGACGTGTACGGTGTGTCCTGAAACATGTAATAAACACAGCTTAGAGAGCATAGGGCACTTCCACTCATGGGCGTATACATTGGGAAAACTGAAAATCCACAAGACAAAGGCACCCCGAAGTGTAGGGCTGCTCTGTTTACAAGAACCTCCACTTCGGTACACCTTAAATAGCCCAGGATAGAGAAAAATGGATAAAGAAGTTGTGGTACTTATGCACAATGGAATATCACTCAGCCATGAAATCAATGTCATAAGGCTAGTAGCAGCCAGTACGATGAGTGGATTTAGGTACGATGACTCTAAGTGAAATAAGTCACACAGAAAAAGACACTTATCCTAAGATATCACTTATAGAGGGAATGTCAAAATCGCTACCCTTGAACTGAATTACAAGACAGAACAGAGTCACACGTTTAGAAAACAAACTATGGTTGCTTAACGGGAAAGGTCAGGTGGGGTGATGCATAAAACAAGGTTTTGAAATTAGCTCAGATACCGTTCCATATACCAAATATGTAATGGACGAGACCTATTCCCTGCTCAGTGAAATGGACTCAACACCCCCTATTCACCGCAAAAGAATATATCTGACCAGTAAGAATCTTTAAACCTATGTATTGATATCTCTCTGGAAGTGAATCAAGAGGGTGTAAAGCGGCATAAACACAGCAGTGAAAAGCAGCTAAACCCCATTATAAAAATAAATTACTTTAAAAAAACCCATAAAACAAAGACAGTGAAAGAGAGAGAAATTCTTACAAAATCCATTCAGGGGCTCTGATGCAACCTGGATTGACCATATCTAGACCCACAGCTGGATGAGACATAAGGCTGGATACTCTTGGGGCTGAGAGGATTGGTGAGGTTGGGTGAGCAAACGCAGACCCTTTAAAGTAATACTGCGTGGTACCCATCCCACGGGTCCCAAATCTCCAGGTTCAAGGGCATCTTCCTACATCGAAAACATGCCTGGGAAACCCAGAAGATGGTACACCGCGTGATCGGGAAAGGTTTCTAAAACGCACCTCATTTCTCCTCTCCTTGTGCTCGGGTTCGCCATTCCAGCCGCTTTACTAACAATCTCCCTACGTGGAGAATCAGCACCGTTAACCTCCTGTTTCGTACAGGTTGCAATTTGTCCTGAGGATGAACGGGAAGAGGGGGAACCAATGAGAGACTAGCTCTAGGTTTTGGGACAGGCACAGGTCACTCTATTTTTCCATCAGGAAGAAGAATGAACCACAGGCTCAGCCTGCACCCCCGGAACCAGAATAGGGTCTGAAGCAATCCTGCGCTTTTGCAGCCAGCTCCCAAAAAAGCGAGTTGACAAATGGAGCTCAGGGGCACTGCAATTCACAAACCTGCAGAGTTATAAATGATAACTCTTGTCCACAAATATATTGAGGGAAGGCAACGAAGAGGATTTGAAAGCAAGGCAGAATTGCAGGAAACACATTTCAGGAGGTAGATGCGACTCGCCTTTAAAGCACATGAAAAGCGGCAAAACGTCGACAATGATGCCCTTGGCCAAAAAGGGCGTATGCGTTTTTTCCTTAATATATTCAGGAAAAAACGCATACGCCCTTTTTGGCCAACCAAGCAAGCTGGAAAGGCAAATCAGCACTACAAAGAAGTCTCGCTTGCCATCGGTCAAAAGGGCCATGCTGAAAAAAGTGTAAAAACCAGAAATGCAGGACAGGCCAGGGAGACGTGGGAGCCTTGCTACGCTGATGGGCGGGATGTTAATTGCCAACAGCCACTCTGGAGAAGTGTACGGTGTGTCCTGAAACATGTAATAAACACAGCTTAGAGAGCATAGGGCACTTCCACTCATGGGCGTATACATTGGGAAAACTGAAAATCCACAAGGCACAGGCACCTCAAAGTGTAGGGCTGCTCTGTTTACAAGAACCTCCACTTTGGTACACCTTAAATAGCCCAGGATAGAGAAAAATGGATAAAGAAGTTGTGGTACTTATGCACAATGGAATATCACTCAGCCATGAAATCAATGTCATAAGGCGAGTAGCAGCCAGTACATTGAATGGATTTAGGTACGATGACTCTAAGTGAAATAAGTCACACAGAAAAAGACACTTATCCTAAGATATCACTTATAGAGGGAATGATAAAATAGCTACCCTTGAACTGAATTACAAGACAGAACAGAGTCACACGTTTAGAAAACACACTATGGCTGCTTAACGGGAAAGGTCAGGTGGGGTGATGCATAAAACAAGGGTTTGAAATTAGCTCAGATACCGTTCCATAAGCCAAATATGTAATGGACAAGACGTACACCCTGCTCAGTGAAATGGACTCAACACCACCTATTCACCGCACAAGAATATATCTGACTAGTAAGAATCTTAAAACCTATGTATTGATATCTCTCTGGAAGTGAATCAAGAGGGTGTAAAGCGGCATAAACACAGCAGTGAAAAGCAGCTAAGCCCCATTATCAAAATAAATTACATGAAAAAAACCCATAAAACAAAGACAGTGAAAGAGAGAGAAATTCATACAAAATCCATTCAGGGGCTCTGATGCAACCTGGATTGACCATATCTAGACCCACAGCTGGATGAGACCTAAGGCTGGACACTCTTGGGGCTGAGAGGATTGGTGAGGTTGGGTGAGCAAACGCAGACCCTTTAAAGTAATACTGCGTGGTACCCATCCCATGGGTCCCAAATCTCCAGGTTCAAGGGCATCTTCCCACATCGAAAACATGCCTGGGAAACCCAGAAGATGGTACACCGCGTGATCGGGAAAGGTTTCTAAAACGCACCTCATTTCTCCTCTCCTTGTGCTCGGGTTCGCCATTCCAGCCGCTTTACTAACAATCTCCCTACGTGGAGAATCAGCACCGTTAACCTCCTGTTTCGTACAGGTTGCAATTTGTCCTGAGGATGAACGGGAAGAGGGGGAACCAATGAGAGACTAGCTCTAGGTGTTGGGACAGGCACAGGTCACTCTATTTTTCCGTCAGGAAGAAGAATGAACCACAGGCTCAGCCTGCACCCCCGGAACCAGAATAGGGTCTGAAGCAATCCTGCGCTTTTGCGGCCAGCTCCCAAAAAAGCGAGTTGACAAATGGAGCTCAGGGGCACTGCAATTCACAAACCTGCAGAGTTATAAATGATAACTCTCGTCCACAAATATATTGAGGGAAGGCAACGAAGAGGATTTGAAAGCAAGGCAGAATTGCAGGAAACAGATTTCAGGAGGTAGATGCGACTCGCCTTTAAAGCACATGAAAAGCGGCAAAACGTCGACAATGATGCCCTTGGCCAAAAAGGGCGTATGCGTTTTTTCCTGAATATATTCAGGAAAAAACGCATACGCCCTTTTTGGCCAACCAAGCAAGCCGGAAAGGCCAATCAGCACTACAAAGAAGTCTCGCTTGCCATCGGTCAAAAGGGCCATGCTGAAAAAAGTGTAAAAACCAGAAATGCAGGACAGGCCAGGGAGACGTGGGAGCCTTGCTACGCTGATGGGCGGGATGTTAATTGCCAACAGCCACTCTGGAGAAGTGTACGGTGTGTCCTGAAACATGTAATAAACACAGCTTAGAGAGCATAGGGCACTTCCACTCATGGGCGTATACATTGGGAAAACTGAAAATCCACAAGACACAGGCACCCCGAAGTGTAGGGCTGCTCTGTTTACAAGAACCTCCACTTCGGTACACCTTAAATAGCCCAGGATAGAGAAAAATGGATAAAGAAGTTGTGGTACTTATGCACAATGGAATATCACTCAGCCATGAAATCAATGTCATAAGGCGAGTAGCAGCCAGTATGATGAGTGGATTGAGGTACGATGACTCTAAGTGAAATAAGTCACACAGAAAAAGACACTTATCCTACGATATCACTTAGAGAGGGAATGATAAAATAGCTACCCTTGAACTGAATTACAAGACAGAACAGAGTCACACGTTTAAAAAACACACTATGGCTGCTTAACGGGAAAGGTCAGGTGGGGTGATGCATAAAACAAGGGTTTGAAATTAGCTTAGATACCGTTCCATAAGCCAAATATGTAATGGACAAGACGTACACCCTGCTCAGTGAAATGGACTCAACACCACCTATTCACCGCACAAGAATATATCTGACTAGTAAGAATCTTAAAACCTATGTATTGCTATCTCTCTGGAAGTGAATCAAGAGGGTGTAAAGCGGCATAAACACAGCAGTGAAAAGCAGCTAATCCCCATTATGAAAATAAATTACTTAAAAAAAACCCATAAAACAAAGACAGTGAAAGAGAGAGAAATTCTTACAAAATCCATTCAGGGGCTCTGATGCAACCTGGATTGACCATATCTAGACCCACAGCTGGATGAGACCTAAGGCTGGACACTCTTGGGGCTGAGAGGATTGGTGAGGTTGGGTGAGCAAACGCAGACCCTTTAAAGTAATACTGCGTGGTACCCATCCCATGGGTCCCAAATCTCCAGGTTCAAGGGCATCTGCCCACATCGAAAATATGCCTGGGAAACCCAGAAGATGGTACACCGTGTGATCGGGAAAGGTTTCTAAAACGCACCTCATTTCTCCTCTCCTTGTGCTCGGGTTCGCCATTGCAGCCGCTTTACTAACAATCTCCCTACGTGGAGAATCAGCACCGTTAACCTCCTGTTTCGTACAGGTTTCAATTTGTCCTGAGGATGAACGGGAAGAGGGGGAACCAATGAGAGACTAGCTCTAGGTGTTGGGACAGGCACAGGTCACTCTATTTTTCCATCAGGAAGAAGAATGAACCACAGGCTCAGCCTGCACCCCCGGAACCAGAATAGGGTCTGAAGCAATCCTGCGCTTTTGCGGCCAGCTCCCAAAAAAGCGAGTTGACAAATGGAGCTCAGGGGCACTGCAATTCACAAAACTGCAGAGTTATAAATGATAACTCTCGTCCACAAATATATTGAGGGAAGGCAACGAAGAGGATTTGAAAGCAAGGCAGAATTGCAGGAAACAGATTTCAGGAGGTAGATGCGACTCGCCTTTAAAGCACATGAAAAGCGGCAAAACGTCGACAATGATGCCCTTGGCCAAAAAGGGCGTATGCGTTTTTTCCTGAATATATTCAGGAAAAAACGCATACGCCCTTTTTGGCCAACCAAGGAAGCCGGAAAGGCAAATCAGCACTGCAAAGAAGTCTCGCTTACCATCGGTGAAAAGGGCCATGCTGAAAAAAGTGTAAACACCAGAAATGCAGGACAGACCATGGAGACATGGGAGCCTTGCTACGCTGAAGGGCGGGATGTAAATTGCCAACGGCCACTCTGGAGAAGTGTACGGTGTGTCCTGAAACATGTAATAAACACAGCTTAGAGAGCATAGGGCAGTTCCACTCATGGGCGTATACATTGGGAAAACTGAAAATCCACAAGACACAGGCACCCCGAAGTGTAGGGCTGCTCTGTTTACAAGAACCTCCACTTCGGTACACCTTAAATAGCCCAGGATAGAGAAAAATGGATAAAGAAGTTGTGGTACTTATGCACAATGGAATATCACTCAGCCATGAAAACAATGTCATAAGGCGAGTAGCAGCCAGTATGATGAGTTTATTTAGGTACGATGACTCTAAGTGAAATAAGTCACACAGAAAAAGACACTTATCCTAAGATATCACTTATAGAGGGAATGTCAAAATCGCTACCCTTGAACTGAATTACAAGACAGAACAGAGTCACACGTTTAGAAAACACACTATGGCTGCTTAACGGGAAAGGTCAGGTGGGGTGATGCATAAAACAAGGGTTTGAAATTAGCTCAGATACCGTTCCATAAGCCAAATATGTAATGGACAAGACGTACACCCTGCTCAGTGAAATGTTCTCAACACCACCTATTCACCTCACAAGAATATATCTGACTAGTAAGAATCTTAAAACCTATGTATTGATATCTCTCTGGAAGTGAATCAAGAGGGTGTAAAGCGGCATAAATACAGCAGTGAAAAGCAGCTAAACCCCATTACCAAAATAAATTACTTAAAAAAACCCCATAAAACAAAGACAGTGAAAGAGAGAGAAATTCTTACAAAATCCATTCAGGGGCTCTGATGCAACCTGGATTGACCATATGTACACCCACAGCTGGATGAGACCTAAGGATGGACACTCTTGGGGCTGAGAGGATTGGTGAGGTTGGGTGAGCAAACGCAGACCCTTTAAAGTAATACTGCGTGGTACCCATCCCATGGGTCCCAAATCTCCAGGTTCAAGGGCATCTTCCCACATCGAAAACATGCCTGGGAAACCCAGAAGATGGTACACCGCGTGATCGGGAAAGGTTTCTAAAACGCACCTCATTTCTCCTCCCCTTGTGCTCGGGTTCGCCATTCCAGCCGCTTTACTAACAATCTCCCTACGTGGAGAATCAGCACCGTTAACCTCCTGTTTCGTACAGGTTGCAATTTGTCCTGAGGATGAACGGGAAGAGGGGGAACCAATGAGAGACTAGCTCTAGGTGTTGGGACAGGCACAGGTCACTCTATTTTTCCGTCAGGAAGAAGAATGAACCACAGGCTCAGCCTGCACCCCCGGAACCAGAATAGGGTCTGAAGCAATCCTGCGCTTTTGCGGCCAGCTCCCAAAAAAGCGAGTTGACAAATGGAGCTCAGGGGCACTGCAATTCACAAACCTGCAGAGTTATAAATGATAACTCTCGTCCACAAATATATTGAGGGAAGGCAACGAAGAGGATTTGAAAGCAAGGCAGAATTGCAGGAAACAGATTTCAGGAGGTAGATGCGACTCGCCTTTAAAGCACATGAAAAGCGGCAAAACGTCGACAATGATGCCCTTGGCCAAAAAGGGCGTATGCGATTTTTCCTGAATATATTCAGGAAAAAACGCATACGCCCTTTTTGGCCAACCAAGCAAGCCGGAAAGGCCAATCAGCACTACAAAGAAGTCTCGCTTGCCATCGGTCAAAAGGGCCATGCTGAAAAAAGTGTAAAAACCAGAAATGCAGGACAGGCCAGGGAGACGTGGGAGCCTTGCTACGCTGATGGGCGGGATGTTAATTGCCAACAGCCACTCTGGAGAAGTGTACGGTGTGTCCTGAAACATGTAATAAACACAGCTTAGAGAGCATAGGGCACTTCCACTCATGGGCGTATACATTCGGAAAACTGAAAATCCACAACACACAGGCACCCCGAAGTGTAGGGCTGCTCTGTTTACAAGAACCTCCACTTCGGTACACCTTAAATAGCCCAGGATAGAGAAAAATGGATAAAGAAGTTGTGGTACTTATGCACAATGGAATATCACTCAGCCATGAAAACAATGTCATAAGGCGAGTAGCAGCCAGTATGATGAGTTTATTTACGTACGATGACTCTAAGTGAAATAAGTCACACAGAAAAAGACACTTATCCTAAGATATCACTTATAGAGGGAATGTCAAAATCGCTACCCTTGAACTGAATTACAAGACAGAACAGAGTCACACGTTTAGAAAACACACTATGGCTGCTTAACGGGAAAGGTCAGGTGGGGTGATGCATAAAACAAGGGTTTGAAATTAGCTCAGATACCGTTCCATAAGCTAAATATGTAATGGACAAGACGTACACCCTGCTCAGTGAAATGTTCTCAACACCACCTATTCACCTCACAAGAATATATCTGACTAGTAAGAATCTTAAAACCTATGTATTGCTATCTCTCTGGAAGTGAATCAAGAGGGTGTAAAGCGGCATAAACACAGCAGTGAAAAGCAGCTAATCCCCATTATCAAAATAAATTACTTAAAAAAAAACTCATAAAACAAAGACAGTGAAAGAGAGAGAAATTCTTACAAAATCCATTCAGGGGCTCTGATGCAACCTGGATTGACCATATCTAGACCCACAGCTGGATGAGACCTAAGGCTGGACACTCTTGGGGCTGAGAGGATTGGTGAGGTTGGGTGAGCAAACGCAGACCCTTTAAAGTAATACTGCGTGGTACCCATCCCATGGGTCCCAAATCTCCAGGTTCAAGGGCATCTTCCCACATCGAAAACATGCCTGGGAAACCCAGAAGATGGTACACCGCGTGATCGGGAAAGGTTTCTAAAACGCACCTCATTTCTCCTCTCCTTGTGCTCGGGTTCGCCATTCCAGCCGCTTTACTAACAATCTCCCTACGTGGAGAATCAGCACCGTTAACCTCCTGTTTCGTACAGGTTGCAATTTGTCCTGAGGATGAACGGGAAGAGGGGGAACCAATGAGAGACTAGCTCTAGGTGTTGGGACAGGCACAGGTCACTCTATTTTTCCGTCAGGAAGAAGAATGAACCACAGGCTCAGCCTGCACCCCCGGAACCAGAATAGGGTCTGAAGCAATCCTGCGCTTTTGCGGCCAGCTCCCAAAAAAGCGAGTTGACAAATGGAGCTCAGGGGCACTGCAATTCACAAAACTGCAGAGTTATAAATGATAACTCTCGTCCACAAATATATTGAGGGAAGGCAACGAAGAGGATTTGAAAGCAAGGCAGAATTGCAGGAAACAGATTTCAGGAGGTAGATGCGACTCGCCTTTAAAGCACATGAAAAGCGGCAAAACGTCGACAATGATGCCCTTGGCCAAAAAGGGCGTATGCGTTTTTTCCTGAATATATTCAGGAAAAAACGCATACGCCCTTTTTGGCCAACCAAGCAAGCCGGAAAGGCCAATCAGCACTACAAAGAAGTCTCGCTTGCCATCGGTCAAAAGGGCCATGCTGAAAAAAGTGTAAAAACCAGAAATGCAGGACAGGCCAGGGAGACGTGGGAGCCTTGCTACGCTGATGGGCGGGATGTTAATTGCCAACAGCCACTCTGGAGAAGTGTACGGTGTGTCCTGAAACATGTAATAAACACAGCTTAGAGAGCATAGGGCACTTCCACTCATGGGCGTATACATTGGGAAAACTGAAAATCCACAAGACACAGGCACCCCGAAGTGTAGGGCTGCTCTGTTTACAAGAACCTCCACTTCGGTACACCTTAAATAGCCCAGGATAGAGAAAAATGGATAAAGAAGTTGTGGTACTTATGCACAATGGAATATCACTCAGCCATGAAATCAATGTCATAAGGCGAGTAGCAGCCAGTATGATGAGTGGATTGAGGTACGATGACTCTAAGTGAAATAAGTCACACAGAAAAAGACACTTATCCTAAGATATCACTTATAGAGGGAATGATAAAATAGCTACCCTTGAACTGAATTACAAGACAGAACAGAGTCACACGTTTAGAAAACACACTATGGCTGCTTAACGGGAAAGGTCCGGTGGGGTGATGCATAAAACAAGGGTTTGAAATTAGCTCAGATACCGTTCCATAAGCCAAATATGTAATGGACAAGACGTACACCCTGCTCAGTGAAATGGACTCAACACCACCTATTCACCGCACAAGAATATATCTGACTAGTAAGAATCTTAAAACCGATGTATTGATATCTCTCTGGAAGTGAATCAAGAGGGTGTAAAGCGGCATAAACACAGCAGTGAAAAGCAGCTAAGCCCCATTATCAAAATAAATTACTTGAAAAAAACCCATAAAAGAAAGACAGTGAAAGAGAGAGAAATTCATACAAAATCCATTCAGGGGCTCTGATGCAACCTGGATTGACCATATCTAGACCCACAGCTGGATGAGACCTAAGGCTGGACACTCTTGGGGCTGAGAGGATTGGTGAGGTTGGGTGAGCAAACGCAGACCCTTTAAAGTAATACTGCGTGGTACCCATCCCATGGGTCCCAAATCTCCAGGTTCAAGGGCATCTGCCCACATCGAAAACATGCCTGGGAAACCCAGAAGATGGTACACCGCGTGATCGGGAAAGGTTTCTAAAACGCACCTCATTTCTCCTCTCCTTGTGCTCGGGTTCGCCATTCCAGCCGCTTTACTAACAATCTCCCTACGTGGAGAATCAGCACCGTTAACCTCCTGTTTCGTACAGGTTGCAATTTGTCCTGAGGATGAACGGGAAGAGGGGGAACCAATGAGAGACTAGCTCTAGGTGTTGGGACAGGCACAGGTCACTCTATTTTTCCGTCAGGAAGAAGAATGAACCACAGGCTCAGCCTGCACCCCCGGAACCAGAATAGGGTCTGAAGCAATCCTGCGCTTTTGCGGCCAGCTCCCAAAAAAGCGAGTTGACAAATGGAGCTCAGGGGCACTGCAATTCACAAACCTGCAGAGTTATAAATGATAACTCTCGTCCACAAATATATTGAGGGAAGGCAACGAAGAGGATTTGAAAGCAAGGCAGAATTGCAGGAAACAGATTTCAGGAGGTAGATGCGACTCGCCTTTAAAGCACATGAAAAGCGGCAAAACGTCGACAATGATGCCCTTGGCCAAAAAGGGCGTATGCGTTTTTTCCTGAATATATTCAGGAAAAAACGCATACGCCCTTTTTGGCCAACCAAGCAAGCCGGAAAGGCAAATCAGCACTACAAAGAAGTCTCGCTTGCCATCGGTCAAAAGGGCCATGCTGAAAAAAGTGTAAAAACCAGAAATGCAGGACAGACCATGGAGACATGGGAGCCTTGCTATGCTGATGGGCGGGATGTAAATTGCCAACAGCCACTCTGGAGACGTGTACGGTGTGTCCTGAAACATGTAATAAACACAGCTTAGAGAGCATAGGGCAGTTCCACTCATGGGCGTATACATTGGGAAAACTGAAAATCCACAAGACAAAGGCACCCCGAAGTGTAGGGCTGCTCTGTTTACAAGAACCTCCACTTCGGTACACCTTAAATAGCCCAGGATAGAGAAAAATGGATAAAGAAGTTGTGGTACTTATGCACAATGGAATATCACTCAGCCATGAAATCAATGTCATAAGGCTAGTAGCAGCCAGTACGATGAGTGGATTTAGGTACGATGACTCTAAGTGAAATAAGTCACACAGAAAAAGACACTTATCCTAAGATATCACTTATAGAGGGAATGTCAAAATCGCTACCCTTGAACTGAATTACAAGACAGAACAGAGTCACACGTTTAGAAAACAAACTATGGTTGCTTAACGGGAAAGGTCAGGTGGGGTGATGCATAAAACAAGGTTTTGAAATTAGCTCAGATACCGTTCCATATACCAAATATGTAATGGACGAGACCTATTCCCCGCTCAGTGAAATGGACTCAACACCCCCTATTCACCGCAAAAGAATATATCTGACCAGTAAGAATCTTTAAACCTATGTATTGATATCTCTCTGGAAGTGAATCAAGAGGGTGTAAAGCGGCATAAACACAGCAGTGAAAAGCAGCTAAACCCCATTATAAAAATAAATTACTTTAAAAAAACCCATAAAACAAAGACAGTGAAAGAGAGAGAAATTCTTACAAAATCCATTCAGGGGCTCTGATGCAACCTGGATTGACCATATCTAGACCCACAGCTGGATGAGACATAAGACTGGATACTCTTGGGGCTGAGAGGATTGGTGAGGTTGGGTGAGCAAACGCAGACCCTTTAAAGTAATACTGCGTGGTACCCATCCCACGGGTCCCAAATCTCCAGGTTCAAGGGCATCTTCCTACATCGAAAACATGCCTGGGAAACCCAGAAGATGGTACACCGTGTGATCGGGAAACGTTTCTAAAACGCACCTCATTTCTCCTCTCCTTGTGCTCGGGTTCGCCATTCCAGCCGCTTTACTAACAATCTCCCTACGTGGAGAATCAGCACCGTTAACCTCCTGTTTCGTACAGGTTGCAATTTGTCCTGAGGATGAACGGGAAGAGGGGGAACCAATGAGAGACTAGCTCTAGGTGTTGGGACAGGCACAGGTCACTCTATTTTTCCATCAGGAAGAAGAATGAACCACAGGCTCAGCCTGCCCCCCCGGAACCACAATAGGGTCTGAAGCAATCCTGCGCTTTTGCGGCCAGCTCCCAAAAAAGCGAGTTGACAAATGGAGCTCAGGGGCACTGCAATTCACAAACCTGCAGAGTTATAAATGATAACTCTCGTCCACAAATATATTGAGGGAAGGCAACGAAGAGGATTTGAAAGCAAGGCAGAATTGCAGGAAACAGATTTCAGGAGGTAGATGCGACTCGCCTTTAAAGCACATGAAAAGCGGCAAAACGTCGACAATGATGCCCTTGGCCAAAAAGGGCGTATGCGTTTTTTCCTGAATATATTCAGGAAAAAACGCATACGCCCTTTTTGGCCAACCAAGCAAGCCGGAAAGGCAAATCAGCACTACAAAGAAGTCTCGCTTGCCATCGGTCAAAAGGGCCATGCTGAAAAAAGTGTAAAAACCAGAAATGCAGGACAGACCATGGAGACATGGGAGCCTTGCTACGCTGATGGGCGGGATGTAAATTGCCAACAGCCACTCTGGAGACGTGTACGGTGTGTCCTGAAACATGTAATAAACACAGCTTAGAGAGCATAGGGCACTTCCACTCATGGGCGTATACATTGGGAAAACTGAAAATCCACAAGACAAAGGCACCCCGAAGTGTAGGGCTGCTCTGTTTACAAGAACCTCCACTTCGGTACACCTTAAATAGCCCAGGATAGAGAAAAATGGATAAAGAAGTTGTGGTACTTATGCACAATGGAATATCACTCAGCCATGAAATCAATGTCATAAGGCTAGTAGCAGCCAGTACGATGAGTGGATTTAGGTACGATGACTCTAAGTGAAATAAGTCACACAGAAAAAGACACTTATCCTAAGATATCACTTATAGAGGGAATGTCAAAATCGCTACCCTTGAACTGAATTACAAGACAGAACAGAGTCACACGTTTAGAAAACAAACTATGGTTGCTTAACGGGAAAGGTCAGGTGGGGTGATGCATAAAACAAGGTTTTGAAATTAGCTCAGATACCGTTCCATATACCAAATATGTAATGGACGAGACCTATTCCCTGCTCAGTGAAATGGACTCAACACCCCCTATTCACCGCAAAAGAATATATCTGACCAGTAAGAATCTTTAAACCTATGTATTGATATCTCTCTGGAAGTGAATCAAGAGGGTGTAAAGCGGCATAAACACAGCAGTGAAAAGCAGCTAAACCCCATTATAAAAATAAATTACTTTAAAAAAACCCATAAAACAAAGACAGTGAAAGAGAGAGAAATTCTTACAAAATCCATTCAGGGGCTCTGATGCAACCTGGATTGACCATATCTAGACCCACAGCTGGATGAGACATAAGGCTGGATACTCTTGGGGCTGAGAGGATTGGTGAGGTTGGGTGAGCAAACGCAGACCCTTTAAAGTAATACTGCGTGGTACCCATCCCACGGGTCCCAAATCTCCAGGTTCAAGGGCATCTTCCTACATCGAAAACATGCCTGGGAAACCCAGAAGATGGTACACCGCGTGATCGGGAAAGGTTTCTAAAACGCACCTCATTTCTCCTCTCCTTGTGCTCGGGTTCGCCATTCCAGCCGCTTTACTAACAATCTCCCTACGTGGAGAATCAGCACCGTTAACCTCCTGTTTCGTACAGGTTGCAATTTGTCCTGAGGATGAACGGGAAGAGGGGGAACCAATGAGAGACTAGCTCTAGGTTTTGGGACAGGCACAGGTCACTCTATTTTTCCATCAGGAAGAAGAATGAACCACAGGCTCAGCCTGCACCCCCGGAACCAGAATAGGGTCTGAAGCAATCCTGCGCTTTTGCAGCCAGCTCCCAAAAAAGCGAGTTGACAAATGGAGCTCAGGGGCACTGCAATTCACAAACCTGCAGAGTTATAAATGATAACTCTTGTCCACAAATATATTGAGGGAAGGCAACGAAGAGGATTTGAAAGCAAGGCAGAATTGCAGGAAACAGATTTCAGGAGGTAGATGCGACTCGCCTTTAAAGCACATGAAAAGCGGCAAAACGTCGACAATGATGCCCTTGGCCAAAAAGGGCGTATGCGTTTTTTCCTGAATATATTCAGGAAAAAACGCATACGCCCTTTTTGGCCAACCAAGCAAGCTGGAAAGGCCAATCAGCACTACAAAGAAGTCTCGCTTGCCATCGGTCAAAAGGGCCATGCTGAAAAAAGTGTAAAAACCAGAAATGCAGGACAGGCCAGGGAGACGTGGGAGCCTTGCTACGCTGATGGGCGGGATGTTAATTGCCAACAGCCACTCTGGAGAAGTGTACGGTGTGTCCTGAAACATGTAATAAACACAGCTTAGAGAGCATAGGGCACTTCCACTCATGGGCGTATACATTGGGAAAACTGAAAATCCACAAGGCACAGGCACCCCGAAGTGTAGGGCTGCTCTGTTTACAAGAACCTCCACTTCGGTACACCTTAAATAGCCCAGGATAGAGAAAAATGGATAAAGAAGTTGTGGTACTTATGCACAATGGAATATCACTCAGCCATGAAATCAATGTCATAAGGCGAGTAGCAGCCAGTATGATGAGTGGATTGAGGTACGATGACTCTAAGTGAAATAAGTCACACAGAAAAAGACACTTATCCTACGATATCACTTAGAGAGGGAATGATAAAATAGCTACCCTTGAACTGAATTACAAGACAGAACAGAGTCACACGTTTAAAAAACACACTATGGCTGCTTAACGGGAAAGGTCAGGTGGGGTGATGCATAAAACAAGGGTTTGAAATTAGCTTAGATACCGTTCCATAAGCCAAATATGTAATGGACAAGACGTACACCCTGCTCAGTGAAATGGACTCAACACCACCTATTCACCGCACAAGAATATATCTGACTAGTAAGAATCTTAAAACCTATGTATTGCTATCTCTCTGGAAGTGAATCAAGAGGGTGTAAAGCGGCATAAACACAGCAGTGAAAAGCAGCTAATCCCCATTATGAAAATAAATTACTTAAAAAAAACCCATAAAACAAAGACAGTGAAAGAGAGAGAAATTCTTACAAAATCCATTCAGGGGCTCTGATGCAACCTGGATTGACCATATCTAGACCCACAGCTGGATGAGACCTAAGGCTGGACACTCTTGGGGCTGAGAGGATTGGTGAGGTTGGGTGAGCAAACGCAGACCCTTTAAAGTAATACTGCGTGGTACCCATCCCATGGGTCCCAAATCTCCAGGTTCAAGGGCATCTGCCCACATCGAAAATATGCCTGGGAAACCCAGAAGATGGTACACCGTGTGATCGGGAAAGGTTTCTAAAACGCACCTCATTTCTCCTCTCCTTGTGCTCGGGTTCGCCATTGCAGCCGCTTTACTAACAATCTCCCTACGTGGAGAATCAGCACCGTTAACCTCCTGTTTCGTACAGGTTTCAATTTGTCCTGAGGATGAACGGGAAGAGGGGGAACCAATGAGAGACTAGCTCTAGGTGTTGGGACAGGCACAGGTCACTCTATTTTTCCATCAGGAAGAAGAATGAACCACAGGCTCAGCCTGCACCCCCGGAACCAGAATAGGGTCTGAAGCAATCCTGCGCTTTTGCGGCCAGCTCCCAAAAAAGCGAGTTGACAAATGGAGCTCAGGGGCACTGCAATTCACAAAACTGCAGAGTTATAAATGATAACTCTCGTCCACAAATATATTGAGGGAAGGCAACGAAGAGGATTTGAAAGCAAGGCAGAATTGCAGGAAACAGATTTCAGGAGGTAGATGCGACTCGCCTTTAAAGCACATGAAAAGCGGCAAAACGTCGACAATGATGCCCTTGGCCAAAAAGGGCGTATGCGTTTTTTCCTGAATATATTCAGGAAAAAACGCATACGCCCTTTTTGGCCAACCAAGGAAGCCGGAAAGGCAAATCAGCACTGCAAAGAAGTCTCGCTTACCATCGGTGAAAAGGGCCATGCTGAAAAAAGTGTAAACACCAGAAATGCAGGACAGACCATGGAGACATGGGAGCCTTGCTACGCTGAAGGGCGGGATGTAAATTGCCAACGGCCACTCTGGAGAAGTGTACGGTGTGTCCTGAAACATGTAATAAACACAGCTTAGAGAGCATAGGGCAGTTCCACTCATGGGCGTATACATTGGGAAAACTGAAAATCCACAAGACACAGGCACCCCGAAGTGTAGGGCTGCTCTGTTTACAAGAAACTCCACTTCGGTACACCTTAAATAGCCCAGGATAGAGAAAAATGGATAAAGAAGTTGCGGTACTTATGCACAATGGAATATCACTCAGCCATGAAATCAATGTCATAAGGCGAGTAGCAGCCAGTATGATGAGTGGATTGAGGTACGATGACTCTAAGTGAAATAAGTCACACAGAAAGAGACACTTATCCTAAGATATCACTTATAGAGGGAATGATAAAATAGCTACCCTTGAACTGAATTACAAGACAGAACAGAGTCACACGTTTAGAAAACACACTATGGCTGCTTAACGGGAAAGGTCAGGTGGGGTGATGCATAAAACAAGGGTTTGAAATTAGCTCAGATACCGTTCCATAAGCCAAATATGTAATGGACAAGACGTACACCCTGCTCAGTGAAATGGACTCAACACCACCTATTCACCGCACAAGAATATATCTGACTAGTAAGAATCTTAAAACCTATGTATTGATATCTCTCTGGAAGTGAATCAAGAGGGTGTAAAGCGGCATAAACACAGCAGTGAAAAGCAGCTAAGCCCCATTATCAAAATAAATTACTTGAAAAAAACCCATAAAACAAAGACAGTGAAAGAGAGAGAAATTCATACAAAATCCATTCAGGGGCTCTGATGCAACCTGGATTGACTATATCTAGACCCACAGCTGGATGAGACCTAAGGCTGGACACTCTTGGGGCTGAGAGGATTGGTGAGGTTGGGTGAGCAAACGCAGACCCTTTAAAGTAATACTGCGTGGTACCCATCCCATGGGTCCCAAATCTCCAGGTTCAAGGGCATCTTCCCACATCGAAAACATGCCTGGGAAACCCAGAAGATGGTACACCGCGTGATCGGGAAAGGTTTCTAAAACGCACCTCATTTCTCCTCTCCTTGTGCTCGGGTTCGCCATTCCAGCCGCTTTACTAACAATCTCCCTACGTGGAGAATCAGCACCGTTAACCTCCTGTTTCGTACAGGTTGCAATTTGTCCTGAGGATGAACGGGAAGAGGGGGAACCAATGAGAGACTAGCTCTAGGTGTTGGGACAGGCACAGGTCACTCTATTTTTCCGTCAGGAAGAAGAATGAACCACAGGCTCAGCCTGCACCCCCGGAACCAGAATAGGGTCTGAAGCAATCCTGCGCTTTTGCGGCCAGCTCCCAAAAAAGCGAGTTGACAAATGGAGCTCAGGGGCACTGCAATTCACAAACCTGCAGAGTTATAAATGATAACTCTCGTCCACAAATATATTGAGGGAAGGCAACGAAGAGGATTTGAAAGCAAGGCAGAATTGCAGGAAACAGATTTCAGGAGGTAGATGCGACTCGCCTTTAAAGCACATGAAAAGCGGCAAAACGTCGACAATGATGCCCTTGGCCAAAAAGGGCGTATGCGTTTTTTCCTGAATATATTCAGGAAAAAACGCATACGCCCTTTTTGGCCAACCAAGCAAGCCGGAAAGGCCAATCAGCACTACAAAGAAGTCTCGCTTGCCATCGGTCAAAAGGGCCATGCTGAAAAAAGTGTAAAAACCAGAAATGCAGGACAGGCCAGGGAGACGTGGGAGCCTTGCTACGCTGATGGGCGGGATGTTAATTGCCAACAGCCACTCTGGAGAAGTGTACGGTGTGTCCTGAAACATGTAATAAACACAGCTTAGAGAGCATAGGGCACTTCCACTCATGGGCGTATACATTGGGAAAACTGAAAATCCACAAGACACAGGCACCCCGAAGTGTAGGGCTGCTCTGTTTACAAGAACCTCCACTTCGGTACACCTTAAATAGCCCAGGATAGAGAAAAATGGATAAAGAAGTTGTGGTACTTATGCACAATGGAATATCACTCAGCCATGAAATCAATGTCATAAGGCGAGTAGCAGCCAGTATGATGAGTGGATTGAGGTACGATGACTCTAAGTGAAGTAAGTCACACAGAAAAAGACACTTATCCTACGATATCACTTAGAGAGGGAATGATAAAATAGCTACCCTTGAACTGAATTACAAGACAGAACAGAGTCACACGTTTAGAAAACACACTATGGCTGCTTAACGGGAAAGGTCCGGTGGGGTGATGCATAAAACAAGGGTTTGAAATTAGCTCAGATACCGTTCCATAAGCCAAATATGTAATGGACAAGACGTACACCCTGCTCAGTGAAATGGACTCAACACCACCTATTCACCGCACAAGAATATATCTGACTAGTAAGAATCTTAAAACCGATGTATTGATATCTCTCTGGAAGTGAATCAAGAGGGTGTAAAGCGGCATAAACACAGCAGTGAAAAGCAGCTAAGCCCCATTATCAAAATAAATTACTTGAAAAAAACCCATAAAAGAAAGACAGTGAAAGAGAGAGAAATTCATACAAAATCCATTCAGGGGCTCTGATGCAACCTGGATTGACCATATCTAGACCCACAGCTGGATGAGACCTAAGGCTGGACACTCTTGGGGCTGAGAGGATTGGTGAGGTTGGGTGAGCAAACGCAGACCCTTTAAAGTAATACTGCGTGGTACCCATCCCATGGGTCCCAAATCTCCAGGTTCAAGGGCATCTGCCCACATCGAAAACATGCCTGGGAAACCCAGAAGATGGTACACCGCGTGATCGGGAAAGGTTTCTAAAACGCACCTCATTTCTCCTCTCCTTGTGCTCGGGTTCGCCATTCCAGCCGCTTTACTAACAATCTCCCTACGTGGAGAATCAGCACCGTTAACCTCCTGTTTCGTACAGGTTGCAATTTGTCCTGAGGATGAACGGGAAGAGGGGGAACCAATGAGAGACTAGCTCTAGGTGTTGGGACAGGCACAGGTCACTCTATTTTTCCGTCAGGAAGAAGAATGAACCACAGGCTCAGCCTGCACCCCCGGAACCAGAATAGGGTCTGAAGCAATCCTGCGCTTTTGCGGCCAGCTCCCAAAAAAGCGAGTTGACAAATGGAGCTCAGGGGCACTGCAATTCACAAACCTGCAGAGTTATAAATGATAACTCTCGTCCACAAATATATTGAGGGAAGGCAACGAAGAGGATTTGAAAGCAAGGCAGAATTGCAGGAAACAGATTTCAGGAGGTAGATGCGACTCGCCTTTAAAGCACATGAAAAGCGGCAAAACGTCGACAATGATGCCCTTGGCCAAAAAGGGCGTATGCGTTTTTTCCTGAATATATTCAGGAAAAAACGCATACGCCCTTTTTGGCCAACCAAGCAAGCCGGAAAGGCCAATCAGCACTACAAAGAAGTCTCGCTTGCCATCGGTCAAAAGGGCCATGCTGAAAAAAGTGTAAAAACCAGAAATGCAGGACAGGCCAGGGAGACGTGGGAGCCTTGCTACGCTGATGGGCGGGATGTTAATTGCCAACAGCCACTCTGGAGAAGTGTACGGTGTGTCCTGAAACATGTAATAAACACAGCTTAGAGAGCATAGGGCACTTCCACTCATGGGCGTATACATTGGGAAAACTGAAAATCCACAAGACACAGGCACCTCAAAGTGTAGGGCTGCTCTGTTTACAAGAACCTCCACTTTGGTACACCTTAAATAGCCCAGGATAGAGAAAAATGGATAAAGAAGTTGTGGTACTTATGCACAATGGAATATCACTCAGCCATGAAATCAATGTCATAAGGCGAGTAGCAGCCAGTACATTGAATGGATTTAGGTACGATGACTCTAAGTGAAATAAGTCACACAGAAAAAGACACTTATCCTACGATATCACTTATAGAGGGAATGTCAAAATCGCTACCCTTGAACTGAATTACAAGACAGAACAGAGTCACACGTTTAGAAAACACACTATGGCTGCTTAACGGGAAAGGTCCGGTGGGGTGATGCATAAAACAAGGGTTTGAAATTAGCTCAGATACCGTTCCATAAGCCAAATATGTAATGGACAAGACGTACACCCTGCTCAGTGAAATGGACTCAACACCACCTATTCACCTCACAAGAATATATCTGACTAGTAAGAATCTTAAAACCTATGTATTGCTATCTCTCTGGAAGTGAATCAAGAGGGTGTAAAGCGGCATAAACACAGCAGTGAAAAGCAGCTAATCCCCATTATCAAAATAAATTACTTAAAAAAAACCCATAAAACAAAGACAGTGAAAGAGAGAGAAATTCTTACAAAATCCATTCAGGGGCTCTGATGCAACCTGGATTGACCATATCTAGACCCACAGCTGGATGAGACATAAGGCTGGACACTCTTGGGGCTGAGAGGATTGGTGAGGTTGGGTGAGCAAACGCAGACCCTTTAAAGTAATACTGCGTGGTACCCATCCCATGGGTCCCAAATCTCCAGGTTCAAGGGCATCTGCCCACATCGAAAATATGCCTGGGAAACCCAGAAGATGGTACACCGTGTGATCGGGAAAGGTTTCTAAAACGCACCTCATTTCTCCTCTACTTGTGCTCGGGTTCGCCATTGCAGCCGCTTTACTAACAATCTCCCTACGTGGAGAATCAGCACCGTTAACCTCCTGTTTCGTACAGGTTTCAATTTGTCCTGAGGATGAACGGGAAGAGGGGGAACCAATGAGAGACTAGCTCTAGGTGTTGGGACAGGCACAGGTCACTCTATTTTTCCATCAGGAAGAAGAATGAACCACAGGCTCTGCCTGCCCCCCCGGAACCAGAATAGGGTCTGAAGCAATCCTGCGCTTTTGCGGCCAGCTCCCAAAAAAGCGAGTTGACAAATGGAGCTCAGGGGCACTGCAATTCACAAAACTGCAGAGTTATAAATGATAACTCTCGTCCACAAATATATTGAGGGAAGGCAACGAAGAGGATTTGAAAGCAAGGCAGAATTGCAGGAAACACATTTCAGGAGGTAGATGCGACTCGCCTTTAAAGCACATGAAAAGCGGCAAAACGTCGACAATGATGCCCTTGGCCAAAAAGGGCGTATGCGTTTTTTCCTTAATATATTCAGGAAAAAACGCATACGCCCTTTTTGGCCAACCAAGGAAGCCGGAAAGGCGAAACAGCACTGCAAAGAAGTCTCGCTTACCATCGGTGAAAAGGGCCATCCTGAAAAAAGTGTAAACACCAGAAATGCAGGACAGACCATGGAGACATGGGAGCCTTGCTACGCTGAAGGGCGGGATGTAAATTGCCAACGGCCACTCTGGAGAAGTGTACGGTGTGTCCTGAAACATGTAATAAACACAGCTTAGAGAGCATAGAGCAGTTCCACTCATGGGCGTATACATTGGGAAAACTGAAAATCCACAAGACACAGGCACCCCGAAGTGTAGGGCTGCTCTGTTTACAAGAACCTCCACTTCGGTACACCTTAAATAGCCCAGGATAGAGAAAAATGGATAAAGAAGTTGTGGTACTTATGCACAATGGAATATCACTCAGCCATGAAATCAATGTCATAAGGCGAGTAGCAGCCAGTATGATGAGTGGATTTAGGTACGATGACTCTAAGTGAAATAAGTCACACAGAAAAAGACACTTATCCTACGATATCACTTATAGAGGGAATGACAAAATCGCTACCCTTGAACTGAATTACAAGACAGAACAGAGTCACACGTTTAGAAAACACACTATGGCTGCTTAACGGGAAAGGTGAGGTGGGGTGATGCATAAAACAAGGGTTTGAAATTAGCTCAGATACCGTTCCATAAGCCAAATATGTAATGGACAAGACGTACACCCTGCTCAGTGAAATGGACTCAACACCACTTATTCACCGCACAAGAATATATCTGACTAGTAAGAATCTTAAAACCTATGTATTGATATCTCTCTGGAAGTGAATCAAGAGGGTGTAAAGCGGCATAAATACAGCAGTGAAAAGCAGCTAAACCCCATTACCAAAATAAATTACTTAAAAAAATCCCATAAAACAAAGACAGTGAAAGAGAGAGAAATTCTTACAAAATCCATTCAGGGGCTCTGATGCAACCTGGATTGACCATATGTACACCCACAGCTGGATGAGACCTAAGGCTGGACACTCTTGGGGCTGAGAGGATTGGTGAGGTTGGGTGAGCAAACGCAGACCCTTTAAAGTAATACTGCGTGGTACCCATCCCATGGGTCCCAAATCTCCAGGTTCAAGGGCATCTGCCCACATCGAAAATATGCCTGGGAAACCCAGAAGATGGTACACCGTGTGATCGGGAAAGGTTTCTAAAACGCACCTCATTTCTCCTCTCCTTGTGCTCGGGTTCGCCATTGCAGCCGCTTTACTAACAATCTCCCTACGTGGAGAATCAGCACCGTTAACCTCCTGTTTCGTACAGGTTTCAATTTGTCCTGAGGATGAACGGGAAGAGGGGGAACCAATGAGAGACTAGCTCTAGGTGTTGGGACAGGCACAGGTCACTCTATTTTTCCATCAGGAAGAAGAATGAACCACAGGCTCAGCCTGCACCCCCGGAACCAGAATAGGGTCTGAAGCAATCCTGCGCTTTTGCGGCCAGCTCCCAAAAAAGCGAGTTGACAAATGGAGCTCAGGGGCACTGCAATTCACAAAACTGCAGAGTTATAAATGATAACTCTCGTCCACAAATATATTGAGGGAAGGCAACGAAGAGGATTTGAAAGCAAGGCAGAATTGCAGGAAACAGATTTCAGGAGGTAGATGCGACTCGCCTTTAAAGCACATGAAAAGCGGCAAAACGTCGACAATGATGCCCTTGGCCAAAAAGGGCGTATGCGTTTTTTCCTGAATATATTCAGGAAAAAACGCATACGCCCTTTTTGGCCAACCAAGGAAGCCGGAAAGGCAAATCAGCACTGCAAAGAAGTCTCGCTTACCATCGGTGAAAAGGGCCATGCTGAAAAAAGTGTAAACACCAGAAATGCAGGACAGACCATGGAGACATGGGAGCCTTGCTACGCTGAAGGGCGGGATGTAAATTGCCAACGGCCACTCTGGAGAAGTGTACGGTGTGTCCTGAAACATGTAATAAACACAGCTTAGAGAGCATAGGGCAGTTCCACTCATGGGCGTATACATTGGGAAAACTGAAAATCCACAAGACACAGGCACCCCGAAGTGTAGGGCTGCTCTGTTTACAAGAAACTCCACTTCGGTACACCTTAAATAGCCCAGGATAGAGAAAAATGGATAAAGAAGTTGCGGTACTTATGCACAATGGAATATCACTCAGCCATGAAATCAATGTCATAAGGCGAGTAGCAGCCAGTATGATGAGTGGATTGAGGTACGATGACTCTAAGTGAAATAAGTCACACAGAAAGAGACACTTATCCTAAGATATCACTTATAGAGGGAATGATAAAATAGCTACCCTTGAACTGAATTACAAGACAGAACAGAGTCACACGTTTAGAAAACACACTATGGCTGCTTAACGGGAAAGGTCAGGTGGGGTGATGCATAAAACAAGGGTTTGAAATTAGCTCAGATACCGTTCCATAAGCCAAATATGTAATGGACAAGACGTACACCCTGCTCAGTGAAATGGACTCAACACCACCTATTCACCGCACAAGAATATATCTGACTAGTAAGAATCTTAAAACCTATGTATTGATATCTCTCTGGAAGTGAATCAAGAGGGTGTAAAGCGGCATAAACACAGCAGTGAAAAGCAGCTAAGCCCCATTATCAAAATAAATTACTTGAAAAAAACCCATAAAACAAAGACAGTGAAAGAGAGAGAAATTCATACAAAATCCATTCAGGGGCTCTGATGCAACCTGGATTGACTATATCTAGACCCACAGCTGGATGAGACCTAAGGCTGGACACTCTTGGGGCTGAGAGGATTGGTGAGGTTGGGTGAGCAAACGCAGACCCTTTAAAGTAATACTGCGTGGTACCCATCCCATGGGTCCCAAATCTCCAGGTTCAAGGGCATCTTCCCACATCGAAAACATGCCTGGGAAACCCAGAAGATGGTACACCGCGTGATCGGGAAAGGTTTCTAAAACGCACCTCATTTCTCCTCTCCTTGTGCTCGGGTTCGCCATTCCAGCCGCTTTACTAACAATCTCCCTACGTGGAGAATCAGCACCGTTAACCTCCTGTTTCGTACAGGTTGCAATTTGTCCTGAGGATGAACGGGAAGAGGGGGAACCAATGAGAGACTAGCTCTAGGTGTTGGGACAGGCACAGGTCACTCTATTTTTCCGTCAGGAAGAAGAATGAACCACAGGCTCAGCCTGCACCCCCGGAACCAGAATAGGGTCTGAAGCAATCCTGCGCTTTTGCGGCCAGCTCCCAAAAAAGCGAGTTGACAAATGGAGCTCAGGGGCACTGCAATTCACAAACCTGCAGAGTTATAAATGATAACTCTCGTCCACAAATATATTGAGGGAAGGCAACGAAGAGGATTTGAAAGCAAGGCAGAATTGCAGGAAACAGATTTCAGGAGGTAGATGCGACTCGCCTTTAAAGCACATGAAAAGCGGCAAAACGTCGACAATGATGCCCTTGGCCAAAAAGGGCGTATGCGTTTTTTCCTGAATATATTCAGGAAAAAACGCATACGCCCTTTTTGGCCAACCAAGCAAGCCGGAAAGGCCAATCAGCACTACAAAGAAGTCTCGCTTGCCATCGGTCAAAAGGGCCATGCTGAAAAAAGTGTAAAAACCAGAAATGCAGGACAGGCCAGGGAGACGTGGGAGCCTTGCTACGCTGATGGGCGGGATGTTAATTGCCAACAGCCACTCTGGAGAAGTGTACGGTGTGTCCTGAAACATGTAATAAACACAGCTTAGAGAGCATAGGGCACTTCCACTCATGGGCGTATACATTGGGAAAACTGAAAATCCACAAGACACAGGCACCCCGAAGTGTAGGGCTGCTCTGTTTACAAGAACCTCCACTTCGGTACACCTTAAATAGCCCAGGATAGAGAAAAATGGATAAAGAAGTTGTGGTACTTATGCACAATGGAATATCACTCAGCCATGAAATCAATGTCATAAGGCGAGTAGCAGCCAGTATGATGAGTGGATTGAGGTACGATGACTCTAAGTGAAATAAGTCACACAGAAAAAGACACTTATCCTACGATATCACTTAGAGAGGGAATGATAAAATAGCTACCCTTGAACTGAATTACAAGACAGAACAGAGTCACACGTTTAGAAAACACACTATGGCTGCTTAACGGGAAAGGTCCGGTGGGGTGATGCATAAAACAAGGGTTTGAAATTAGCTCAGATACCGTTCCATAAGCCAAATATGTAATGGACAAGACGTACACCCTGCTCAGTGAAATGGACTCAACACCACCTATTCACCGCACAAGAATATATCTGACTAGTAAGAATCTTAAAACCGATGTATTGATATCTCTCTGGAAGTGAATCAAGAGGGTGTAAAGCGGCATAAACACAGCAGTGAAAAGCAGCTAAGCCCCATTATCAAAATAAATTACTTGAAAAAAACCCATAAAAGAAAGACAGTGAAAGAGAGAGAAATTCATACAAAATCCATTCAGGGGCTCTGATGCAACCTGGATTGACCATATCTAGACCCACAGCTGGATGAGACCTAAGGCTGGACACTCTTGGGGCTGAGAGGATTGGTGAGGTTGGGTGAGCAAACGCAGACCCTTTAAAGTAATACTGCGTGGTACCCATCCCATGGGTCCCAAATCTCCAGGTTCAAGGGCATCTGCCCACATCGAAAACATGCCTGGGAAACCCAGAAGATGGTACACCGCGTGATCGGGAAAGGTTTCTAAAACGCACCTCATTTCTCCTCTCCTTGTGCTCGGGTTCGCCATTCCAGCCGCTTTACTAACAATCTCCCTACGTGGAGAATCAGCACCGTTAACCTCCTGTTTCGTACAGGTTGCAATTTGTCCTGAGGATGAACGGGAAGAGGGGGAACCAATGAGAGACTAGCTCTAGGTGTTGGGACAGGCACAGGTCACTCTATTTTTCCGTCAGGAAGAAGAATGAACCACAGGCTCAGCCTGCACCCCCGGAACCAGAATAGGGTCTGAAGCAATCCTGCGCTTTTGCGGCCAGCTCCCAAAAAAGCGAGTTGACAAATGGAGCTCAGGGGCACTGCAATTCACAAACCTGCAGAGTTATAAATGATAACTCTCGTCCACAAATATATTGAGGGAAGGCAACGAAGAGGATTTGAAAGCAAGGCAGAATTGCAGGAAACAGATTTCAGGAGGTAGATGCGACTCGCCTTTAAAGCACATGAAAAGCGGCAAAACGTCGACAATGATGCCCTTGGCCAAAAAGGGCGTATGCGTTTTTTCCTGAATATATTCAGGAAAAAACGCATACGCCCTTTTTGGCCAACCAAGCAAGCCGGAAAGGCCAATCAGCACTACAAAGAAGTCTCGCTTGCCATCGGTCAAAAGGGCCATGCTGAAAAAAGTGTAAAAACCAGAAATGCAGGACAGGCCAGGGAGACGTGGGAGCCTTGCTACGCTGATGGGCGGGATGTTAATTGCCAACAGCCACTCTGGAGAAGTGTACGGTGTGTCCTGAAACATGTAATAAACACAGCTTAGAGAGCATAGGGCACTTCCACTCATGGGCGTATACATTGGGAAAACTGAAAATCCACAAGACACAGGCACCTCAAAGTGTAGGGCTGCTCTGTTTACAAGAACCTCCACTTTGGTACACCTTAAATAGCCCAGGATAGAGAAAAATGGATAAAGAAGTTGTGGTACTTATGCACAATGGAATATCACTCAGCCATGAAATCAATGTCATAAGGCGAGTAGCAGCCAGTACATTGAATGGATTTAGGTACGATGACTCTAAGTGAAATAAGTCACACAGAAAAAGACACTTATCCTACGATATCACTTATAGAGGGAATGTCAAAATCGCTACCCTTGAACTGAATTACAAGACAGAACAGAGTCACACGTTTAGAAAACACACTATGGCTGCTTAACGGGAAAGGTCCGGTGGGGTGATGCATAAAACAAGGGTTTGAAATTAGCTCAGATACCGTTCCATAAGCCAAATATGTAATGGACAAGACGTACACCCTGCTCAGTGAAATGGACTCAACACCACCTATTCACCTCACAAGAATATATCTGACTAGTAAGAATCTTAAAACCTATGTATTGCTATCTCTCTGGAAGTGAATCAAGAGGGTGTAAAGCGGCATAAACACAGCAGTGAAAAGCAGCTAATCCCCATTATCAAAATAAATTACTTAAAAAAAACCCATAAAACAAAGACAGTGAAAGAGAGAGAAATTCTTACAAAATCCATTCAGGGGCTCTGATGCAACCTGGATTGACCATATCTAGACCCACAGCTGGATGAGACATAAGGCTGGACACTCTTGGGGCTGAGAGGATTGGTGAGGTTGGGTGAGCAAACGCAGACCCTTTAAAGTAATACTGCGTGGTACCCATCCCATGGGTCCCAAATCTCCAGGTTCAAGGGCATCTGCCCACATCGAAAATATGCCTGGGAAACCCAGAAGATGGTACACCGTGTGATCGGGAAAGGTTTCTAAAACGCACCTCATTTCTCCTCTACTTGTGCTCGGGTTCGCCATTGCAGCCGCTTTACTAACAATCTCCCTACGTGGAGAATCAGCACCGTTAACCTCCTGTTTCGTACAGGTTTCAATTTGTCCTGAGGATGAACGGGAAGAGGGGGAACCAATGAGAGACTAGCTCTAGGTGTTGGGACAGGCACAGGTCACTCTATTTTTCCATCAGGAAGAAGAATGAACCACAGGCTCTGCCTGCCCCCCCGGAACCAGAATAGGGTCTGAAGCAATCCTGCGCTTTTGCGGCCAGCTCCCAAAAAAGCGAGTTGACAAATGGAGCTCAGGGGCACTGCAATTCACAAAACTGCAGAGTTATAAATGATAACTCTCGTCCACAAATATATTGAGGGAAGGCAACGAAGAGGATTTGAAAGCAAGGCAGAATTGCAGGAAACACATTTCAGGAGGTAGATGCGACTCGCCTTTAAAGCACATGAAAAGCGGCAAAACGTCGACAATGATGCCCTTGGCCAAAAAGGGCGTATGCGTTTTTTCCTTAATATATTCAGGAAAAAACGCATACGCCCTTTTTGGCCAACCAAGGAAGCCGGAAAGGCGAAACAGCACTGCAAAGAAGTCTCGCTTACCATCGGTGAAAAGGGCCATCCTGAAAAAAGTGTAAACACCAGAAATGCAGGACAGACCATGGAGACATGGGAGCCTTGCTACGCTGAAGGGCGGGATGTAAATTGCCAACGGCCACTCTGGAGAAGTGTACGGTGTGTCCTGAAACATGTAATAAACACAGCTTAGAGAGCATAGAGCAGTTCCACTCATGGGCGTATACATTGGGAAAACTGAAAATCCACAAGACACAGGCACCCCGAAGTGTAGGGCTGCTCTGTTTACAAGAACCTCCACTTCGGTACACCTTAAATAGCCCAGGATAGAGAAAAATGGATAAAGAAGTTGTGGTACTTATGCACAATGGAATATCACTCAGCCATGAAATCAATGTCATAAGGCGAGTAGCAGCCAGTATGATGAGTGGATTTAGGTACGATGACTCTAAGTGAAATAAGTCACACAGAAAAAGACACTTATCCTACGATATCACTTATAGAGGGAATGACAAAATCGCTACCCTTGAACTGAATTACAAGACAGAACAGAGTCACACGTTTAGAAAACACACTATGGCTGCTTAACGGGAAAGGTGAGGTGGGGTGATGCATAAAACAAGGGTTTGAAATTAGCTCAGATACCGTTCCATAAGCCAAATATGTAATGGACAAGACGTACACCCTGCTCAGTGAAATGGACTCAACACCACTTATTCACCGCACAAGAATATATCTGACTAGTAAGAATCTTAAAACCTATGTATTGATATCTCTCTGGAAGTGAATCAAGAGGGTGTAAAGCGGCATAAATACAGCAGTGAAAAGCAGCTAAACCCCATTACCAAAATAAATTACTTAAAAAAATCCCATAAAACAAAGACAGTGAAAGAGAGAGAAATTCTTACAAAATCCATTCAGGGGCTCTGATGCAACCTGGATTGACCATATGTACACCCACAGCTGGATGAGACCTAAGGATGGACACTCTTGGGGCTGAGAGGATTGGTGAGGTTGGGTGAGCAAACGCAGACCCTTTAAAGTAATACTGCGTGGTACCCATCCCATGGGTCCCAAATCTCCAGGTTCAAGGGCATCTTCCCACATCGAAAACATGCCTGGGAAACCCAGAAGATGGTACACCGCGTGATCGGGAAAGGTTTCTAAAACGCACCTCATTTCTCCTCTCCTTGTGCTCGGGTTCGCCATTCCAGCCGCTTTACTAACAATCTCCCTACGTGGAGAATCAGCACCGTTAACCTCCTGTTTCGTACAGGTTGCAATTTGTCCTGAGGATGAACGGGAAGAGGGGGAACCAATGAGAGACTAGCTCTAGGTGTTGGGACAGGCACAGGTCACTCTATTTTTCCGTCAGGAAGAAGAATGAACCACAGGCTCAGCCTGCACCCCCGGAACCAGAATAGGGTCTGAAGCAATCCTGCGCTTTTGCGGCCAGCTCCCAAAAAAGCGAGTTGACAAATGGAGCTCAGGGGCACTGCAATTCACAAACCTGCAGAGTTATAAATGATAACTCTCGTCCACAAATATATTGAGGGAAGGCAACGAAGAGGATTTGAAAGCAAGGCAAAATTGCAGGAAACAGATTTCAGGAGGTAGATGCGACTCGCCTTTAAAGCACATGAAAAGCGGCAAAACGTCGAAAATGATGCCCTTGGCCAAAAAGGGCGTATGCGTTTTTTCCTGAATATATTCAGGAAAAAACGCATACGCCCTTTTTGGCCAACCAAGCAAGCCGGAAAGGCCAATCAGCACTACAAAGAAGTCTCGCTTGCCATCGGTCAAAAGGGCCATGCTGAAAAAAGTGTAAAAACCAGAAATGCAGGACAGGCCAGGGAGACGTGGGAGCCTTGCTACTCTGATGGGTGGGATGTTAATTGCCAACAGCCACTCTGGAGAAGTATACGGTGTGTCCTGAAACATGTAATAAACACAGCTTAGAGAGCATAGGGCAGTTCCACTCATGGGCGTATACATTGGGAAAACTGAAAATCCACAAGACACAGGCACCCCGAAGTGTAGGGCTGCTCTGTTTACAAGAACCTCCACTTCGGTACACCTTAAATAGCCCAGTATAGAGAAAAATGGATAAAGAAGTTGTGGTACTTATGCACAATGGAATATCACTCAGCCATGTAATCAATGTCATAAGGCGAGTAGCAGCCAGTATGATGAGTGGATTGAGGTACGATGACTCTAAGTGAAATAAGTCACACAGAAAAAGACACTTATCCTAAGATATCACTTATAGAGGGAATGATAAAATAGCTACCCTTGAACTGAATTACAAGACAGAACAGAGTCACCCGTTTAGAAAACACACTATGGCTGCTTAACGGGAAAGGTCCGGTGGGGTGATGCATAAAACAAGGGTTTGAAATTAGCTCAGATACCGTTCCATAAGCCAAATATGTAATGGACAAGACGTACACCCTGCTCAGTGAAATGGACTCAACACCACCTATTCACCGCACAAGAATATATCTGACTAGTAAGAATCTTAAAACCTATGTATTGATATCTCTCTGGAAGTGAATCAAGAGGGTGTAAAGCGGCATAAACACAGCAGTGAAAAGCAGCTAAGCCCCATTATCAAAATAAATTACTTGAAAAAAACCCATAAAACAAAGACAGTGAAAGAGAGAGAAATTCATACAAAATCCGTTCAGGGGCTCTGATGCAACCTGGATTGACCATATGTACACCCACAGCTGGATGAGACCTAAGGCTGGACACTCTTGGGGCTGAGAGGATTGGTGAGGTTGGGTGAGCAAACGCAGACCCTTTAAAGTAATACTGCGTGGTACCCATCCCATGGGTCCCAAATCTCCAGGTTCAAGGGCATCTTCCCACATCGAAAACATGCCTGGGAAACCCAGAAGATGGTACACCGCGTGATCGGGAAAGGTTTCTAAAACGCACCTCATTTCTCCTCTCCTTGTGCTCGGGTTCGCCATTCCAGCCGCTTTACTAACAATCTCCCTACGTGGAGAATCAGCACCGTTAACCTCCTGTTTCGTACAGGTTGCAATTTGTCCTGAGGATGAACGGGAAGAGGGGGAACCAATGAGAGACTAGCTCTAGGTGTTGGGACAGGCACAGGTCACTCTATTTTTCCGTCAGGAAGAAGAATGAACCACAGGCTCAGCCTGCACCCCCGGAACCAGAATAGGGTCTGAAGCAATCCTGCGCTTTTGCGGCCAGCTCCCAAAAAAGCGAGTTGACAAATGGAGCTCAGGGGCACTGCAATTCACAAACCTGCAGAGTTATAAATGATAACTCTCGTCCACAAATATATTGAGGGAAGGCAACGAAGAGGATTTGAAAGCAAGGCAGAATTGCAGGAAACAGATTTCAGGAGGTAGATGCGACTCGCCTTTAAAGCACATGAAAAGCGGCAAAACGTCGACAATGATGCCCTTGGCCAAAAAGGGCGTATGCGTTTTTTCCTGAATATATTCAGGAAAAAACGCATACGCCCTTTTTGGCCAACCAAGCAAGCCGGAAAGGCCAATCAGCACTACAAAGAAGTCTCGCTTGCCATCGGTCAAAAGGGCCATGCTGAAAAAAGTGTAAAAACCAGAAATGCAGGACAGGCCAGGGAGACGTGGGAGCCTTGCTACGCTGATGGGCGGGATGTTAATTGCCAACAGCCACTCTGGAGAAGTGTACGGTGTGTCCTGAAACATGTAATAAACACAGCTTAGAGAGCATAGGGCACTTCCACTCATGGGCGTATACATTGGGAAAACTGAAAATCCACAAGACACAGGCACCCCGAAGTGTAGGGCTGCTCTGTTTACAAGAACCTCCACTTCGGTACACCTTAAATAGCCCAGGATAGAGAAAAATGGATAAAGAAGTTGTGGTACTTATGCACAATGGAATATCACTCAGCCATGTAATCAATGTCATAAGGGAAGTAGCAGCCAGTATGATGAGTGGATTGAGGTACGATGACTCTAAGTGAAATAAGTCACACAGAAAAAGACACTTATCCTAAGATATCACTTATAGAGGGAATGATAAAATAGCTACCCTTGAACTGAATTACAAGACAGAACAGAGTCACACGTTTAGAAAACACACTATGGCTGCTTAACGGGAAAGGTCCGGTGGGGTGATGCATAAAACAAGGGTTTGAAATTAGCTCAGATACCGTTCCATAAGCCAAATATGTAATGGACAAGACGTACACCCTGCTCAGTGAAATGGACTCAACACCACCTATTCACCGCACAAGAATATATCTGACTAGTAAGAATCTTAAAACCTATGTATTGCTATCTCTCTGGAAGTGAATCAAGAGGGTGTAAAGCGGCATAAACACAGCAGTGAAAAGCAGCTAATCCCCATTATCAAAATAAATTACTTAAAAAAAACCCATAAAACAAAGACAGTGAAAGAGAGAGAAATTCTTACAAAATCCATTCAGGGGCTCTGATGCAACCTGGATTGACCATATCTAGACCCACAGCTGGATGAGACATAAGGCTGGACACTCTTGGGGCTGAGAGGATTGGTGAGGTTGGGTGAGCAAACGCAGACCCTTTAAAGTAATACTGCGTGGTATCCATCCCATGGGTCCCAAATCTCCAGGTTCAAGGGCATCTGCCCACATCGAAAATATGCCTGGGAAACCCAGAAGATGGTACACCGTGTGATCGGGAAAGGTTTCTAAAACGCACCTCATTTCTCCTCTCCTTGTGCTCGGGTTCGCCATTCCAGCCGCTTTACTAACAATCTCCCTACGTGGAGAATCAGCACCGTTAACCTCCTGTTTCGTACAGGTTTCAATTTGTCCTGAGGATGAACGGGAAGAGGGGGAACCAATGAGAAACTAGCTCTAGGTGTTGGGACAGGCACAGGTCACTCTATTTTTCCGTCAGGAAGAAGAATGAACCACAGGCTCAGCCTGCACCCCCGGAACCAGAATAGGGTCTGAAGCAATCCTGCGCTTTTGCGGCCAGCTCCCAAAAAAGCGAGTTGACAAATGGAGCTCAGGGGCACTGCAATTCACAAACCTGCAGTTATAAATGATAACTCTCGTCCACAAATATATTGAGGGAAGGCAACGAAGAGGATTTGAAAGCAAGGCAGAATTGCAGGAAACAGATTTCAGGAGGTAGATGCGACTCGCCTTTAAAGCACATGAAAAGCGGCAAAACGTCGACAATGATGCCCTTGGCCAAAAAGGGCGTATGCGTTTTTTCCTGAATATATTCAGGAAAAAACGCATACGCCCTTTTTGGCCAACCAAGGAAGCCGGAAAGGCAAATCAGCACTGCAAAGAAGTCTCGCTTACCATCGGTGAAAAGGGCCATGCTGAAAAAAGTGTAAAAACCAGAAATGCAGGACAGACCATGGAGACATGGGAGCCTTGCTACGCTGAAGGGCGGGATGTAAATTGCCAACAGCCACTCTGGAGAAGTGTACGGTGTGTCCTGAAACATGTAATAAACACAGCTTAGAGAGCATAGGGCAGTTCCACTCATGGGCGTATACATTGGGAAAACTGAAAATCCACAAGACACAGGCACCCCAAAGTGTAGGGCTGCTCTGTTTACAAGAACCTCCACTTCGGTACACCTTAAATAGCCCAGGATAGAGAAAAATGGATAAAGAAGTTGTGGTATTTATGCACAATGGAATATCACTCAGCCATGAAATCAATGTCATAAGGCGAGTAGCAGCCAGTACATTGAATGGATTTAGGTACGATGACTCTAAGTGAAATAAGTCACACAGAAAAAGACACTTATCCTACGATATCACTTATAGAGGGAATGTCAAAATCGCTACCCTTGAACTGAATTACAAGACAGAACAGAGTCACACGTTTAGAAAACACACTATGGCTGCTTAACGGGAAAGGTCAGGTGGGGTGATGCATAAAACAAGGGTTTGAAATTAGCTCAGATACCGTTCCATAAGCCAAATATGTAATGGACAAGACCTACTCCCTGCTCAGTGAAATGGACTCAACACCCTCTATTCACCGCACAAGAATATATCTGACTAGTAAGAATCTTAAAACCTATGTATTGATATCTCTCTGGAAGTGAATCAAGAGGGTGTAAAGCGGCATAAATACAGCAGTGAAAAGCAGCTAAACCCCATTACCAAAATAAATTACTTAAAAAAATCCCATAAAACAAAGACAGTGAAAGAGAGAGAAATTCTTACAAAATCCATTCAGGGGCTCTGATGCAACCTGGATTGACCATATGTACACCCACAGCTGGATGAGACCTAAGGATGGACACTCTTGGGGCTGAGAGGATTGGTGAGGTTGGGTGAGCAAACGCAGACCCTTTAAAGTAATACTGCGTGGTACCCATCCCATGGGTCCCAAATCTCCAGGTTCAAGGGCATCTTCCCACATCGAAAACATGCCTGGGAAACCCAGAAGATGGTACACCGCGTGATCGGGAAAGGTTTCTAAAACGCACCTCATTTCTCCTCTCCTTGTGCTCGGGTTCGCCATTCCAGCCGCTTTACTAACAATCTCCCTACGTGGAGAATCAGCACCGTTAACCTCCTGTTTCGTACAGGTTGCAATTTGTCCTGAGGATGAACGGGAAGAGGGGGAACCAATGAGAGACTAGCTCTAGGTGTTGGGACAGGCACAGGTCACTCTATTTTTCCGTCAGGAAGAAGAATGAACCACAGGCTCAGCCTGCACCCCCGGAACCAGAATAGGGTCTGAAGCAATCCTGCGCTTTTGCGGCCAGCTCCCAAAAAAGCGAGTTGACAAATGGAGCTCAGGGGCACTGCAATTCACAAACCTGCAGAGTTATAAATGATAACTCTCGTCCACAAATATATTGAGGGAAGGCAACGAAGAGGATTTGAAAGCAAGGCAGAATTGCAGGAAACAGATTTCAGGAGGTAGATGCGACTCGCCTTTAAAGCACATGAAAAGCGGCAAAACGTCGACAATGATGCCCTTGGCCAAAAAGGGCGTATGCGTTTTTTCCTGAATATATTCAGGAAAAAACGCATACGCCCTTTTTGGCCAAACAAGCAAGCCGGAAAGGCCAATCAGCACTACAAACAAGTCTCGCTTGCCATCGGTCAAAAGGGCCATGCTGAAAAAAGTGTAAAAACCAGAAATGCAGGACAGGCCAGGGAGACGTGGGAGCCTTGCTACGCTGATGGGCGGTATGTTAATTGCCAACAGCCACTCTGGAGAAGTGTACGGTGTGTCCTGAAACATGTAATAAACACAGCTTAGAGAGCATAGGGCACTTCCACTCATGGGCGTATACATTCGGAAAACTGAAAATCCACAAGACACAGGCACCCCGAAGTGTAGGGCTGCTCTGTTTACAAGAACCTCCACTTCGGTACACCTTAAATAGCCCAGGATAGAGAAAAATGGATAAAGAAGTTGTGGTACTTATGCACAATGGAATATCACTCAGCCATGAAAACAATGTCATAAGGCGAGTAGCAGCCAGTATGATGAGTTTATTTAGGTACGATGACTCTAAGTGAAATAAGTCACACAGAAAAAGACACTTATCCTAAGATATCACTTATAGAGGGAATGTCAAAATCGCTACCCTTGAACTGAATTACAAAACAAAACAGAGTCACACGTTTAGAAAACACACTATGGCTGCTTAACGGGAAAGGTCAGATGGAGTGATGCATAAAACAAGGGTTTGAAATTAGCTCAGATACCGTTCCATAAGCCAAATATGTAATAGACAAGACCTACTCCCTGCTCAGTGAACTGGACTCAACACCCCCTATTCACTGCACAAAAATATATCTGACTAGTAAGAATCTTAAAACCTATCTATTGATATCTATCTGGAAGTGAATCAAGAGGGTGTAAAGCGGCATAAACACAGCAGTGAAAAGCAGCTAAACCCCATTATAAAAATAAATTACTTAAAAAAACCCATAAAACAAAGACAGTAAAAGAGAGAGAAATTCTTACAAAATCCATTCAAGGGCTCTGATGCAACCTGGATTGACCATATCTAGACCCACAGCTGGATGAGACCTAAGGCTGGACACTCTTGGGGCTGAGAGGATTGGTGAGGTTGGGTGAGCAAACGCAGACCCTTTAAAGTAATACTGCGTGGTACCCACACCACGGGTACCAAGCCTCCAGGTTCAAAGGCATCTTCCCACATCGAAAACATGCCTGGGAAACCCAGAAGATGGTACACCGTGTGATCGGGAAAGATTTCTAAAACGCACCTCATTTCTCCTCTCCTTGTGCTCGGGTTCGCCATTCCAGCCGCTTTACTAACAATCTCCCTACGTGGAGAATCAGCACCGTTAACCTCCTGTTTCGTACAGGTTTCAATTTGTCCTGAGGATGAACGGGAAGAGGGGGAACCAATGAGAGACTAGCTCTAGGTGTTGGGACAGGCACAGGTTACTCTATTTTTCCATCAGGAAGAAGAATGAACCACAGGCTCAGCCTGCCCCCCGGAACCAGAATAGGGCCTGAAGCAATCCTGCGCTTTTGCGGCCAGCTCCCAAAAAAGCGAGTTGACAAATGGAGCTCAGGGGCACTGCAATTCACAAACCTGCAGAGTTATAAATGATAACTCTCGTCCACAAATATATTGAGGGAAGGCAACGAAGAGGATTTGAAAGCAAGGCAGAATTGCAGGAAACAGATTTCAGGAGGTAGATGCGACTGGCCTTTAAAGCACGTGAAAAGCGGCAAAACGTTGACAATGATGCCCTTGGCCAAAAAGGGCGTATGCGTTTTTTCCTGAATATATTCAGGAAAAAACGCATACGCCCTTTTTGGCCAACCAAGCAAGCCGGAAAGGCAAATCAGCACTACAAACAAGTCTCGCTTGCCATCGGTCAAAAGGGCCCTGCTGAAAAAAGTGTAAAACCAGAAATGCAGGACAGGCCATGGAGACATGGGAGCCTTGCTACGCTGATGGGCGGGATGTAAATTGCCAACAGCCACTCTGGAGAAGTGTACGGTGTGTCCTGAAACATGTAATAAACACAGCTTAGAGAGCATAGGGCACTTCCACTCATGGGCGTATACATTGGGAAAACTGAAAATCCACAAGACACAGGCACCCCAAAGTGTAGGGCTGCTCTGTTTACAAGAACCTCCACTTCGGTACACCTTAAATAGCCCAGGATAGAGAAAAATGGATAAAGAAGTTGTGGTACTTATGCACAATGGAATATCACTCAGCCATGAAATCAATGTCATAAGGCTAGTAGCAGCAAGCATGATGAGTGGATTTAGGTACGATGACTCTAAGTGAAATAAGTCACACAGAAAAAGACACTTATCCTAAGATATCACTTATAGAGGGAATGTCAAAATCGCTACCGTTGAACTGAATTACAAAACAACAGAGTCACACGTTTAGAAAACACACTATGTCTGCTTAACGGGAAAGGTCAGGTGGGGTGATGCATAAAACAAGGGTTTGAAATTAGCTCAGATACCGTTCCATAAGCCAAATATGTAATGGACAAGACGTACACCCAGCTCATTGAAATGGACCCAACACCACCTATTCACCGCACAAGAATATATCTGACTAGTAAGAAACTTAAAACCTATGTATTGATATCTCTCTGGAAGTGAATCAAGAGGGTGTAAAGGGGCATAAACACAGCAGTGAAAAGCAGCTAAACCCCATTATAAAAATAAATTACTTAAAAAAAACCCATAAAACAAAGACAGTGAAAGAGAGAGAAATTCTTACAAAATCCATTCAGGGGCTCTGATGCAACCTGGATTGACCATATCTAGACCCACAGCTGGATGAGACATAAGGCTGGACACTCTTGGGGCTGAGAGGATTGGTGAGGTTGGGTGAGCAAACGCAGACCCTTTAAAGTAATACTGCGTGGTACCCATCCCATGGGTCCCAAATCTCCAGGTTCAAAGGCATCTTCCCACATCGAAAACATGCCTGGGAAACCCAGAAGATGCTACACCGTGTGATAGGGAAAGGTTTCTACAACGCACCTCATTTCTCCTCTCCTTGTGCTCGGGTTCGCCATTCCAGCCGCTTTACTAACAATCTCCCTACGTGGAGAATCAGCACCGTTAACCTCCTGTTTCGTACAGGTTGCAATTTGTCCTGAGGATGAACGGGAAGAGGGGGAACCAATGAGAGACTAGCTCTAGGTGTTGGGACAGGCACAGGTCACTCTATTTTTCCATCAGGAAGAAGAATGAACCACAGGCTCAGCCTGCCTCCCCGGAACCAGAATAGGGCCTGAAGCAATCCTGCGCTTTTGCGGCCAGCTCCCAAAAAAGCGAGTTGACAAATGGAGCTCAGGGGCACTGCAATTCACAAACATGCAGAGTTATAAATGATAACTCTCGTCCACAAATATATTGAGGGAAGGCAACGAAGAGGATTTGAAAGCAAGGCAGAATTGCAGGAAACAGATTTCAGGAGGTAGGTGCGACTCGCCTTTAAAGCACATGAAAAGCGGCAAAACGTCGACAATGATGCCCTTGGCCAAAAAGGGCGTATGCGTTTTTTCCTGAATATATTCAGGAAAAAACGCATACGCCCTTTTTGGCCAACCAAGCAAGCCGGAAAGGCAAATCAGCACTACAAACAAGTCTCGCTTGCCATCGGTCAAAAGGGCCATGCTGAAAAAAGTGTAAAACCAGAAATGCAGGACAGGCCATGGAGACATGGGAGCCTTGCTACGCTGATGGGCGGGATGTAAATTGCCAACAGCCACTCTGGCGAAGTGTACCGTGTGTCCTGAAACATGTAATAAACACAGCTTAGAGAGCATAGGGCACTTCCACTCATGGGCGTATACATTGGGAAAACTGAAAATCCACAAGACACAGGCACCCCAAAGTGTAGGGCTGCTCTGTTTACAAGAACCTCCACTTCGGTACACCTTAAATAGCTCAGGATAGAGAAAAATGGATAAAGAAGTTGTGGTACTTATGCACAATGGAATATCACTCAGCCATGAAATCAATGTCATAAGGCTAGTAGCAGCAAGCATGATGAGTGGATTTAGGTACGATGACTCTAAGTGAAATAAGTCACACAGAAAAAGACACTTATCCTAAGATATCACTTATAGAGGGAATGTCAAAATCGCTACCCTTGAACTGAATTACAAAACAACAGAGTCACACGTTTAGAAAACACACTATGGCTGCTTAACGGGAAAGGTCAGGTGGGGTGATGCATAAAACAAGGGTTTGAAATTAGCTCAGATACCGTTCCATAAGCCAAATATGTAATGGACAAGACGTACACCCTGCTCAGTGAAATGGACTCAACACCCCCTATTCACCGCACAAGAATATATCTGACTAGTAAGAATCTTAAAACCTATGTATTCATATCTCTCTGGAAGTGAATCAAGAGGATGTAATGCGGCATAAACACAGCAGTGAAAAGCAGCTAAACCCCATTATCAAAAGAAATTACTTAAAATAAACCCATAAAACAAAGACAGTGAAAGAGAGAGAAATTCTTACAAAATCCATTCAGGGGCTCTGATGCTACCTGGATTGACCATATCTAGACCAACAGCTGGATGAGACATAAGGCTGGACACTCTTCTGGCTGAGAGGATTGGTGAGGTTGGGTGAGCAAACGCAGACCCTTTAAAGTAATACTGCGTGGTACCCATCCCATGGGTCCCAAATCTCCAGGTTCAAGGGCATCTTCCTACATCGAAAACATGCATGGGAAACCCAGAAGATGCTACACCGTGTGATCGGGAAAGGTTTCTACAACGCACCTCATTTCTCCTCTCCTTGTGCTCGGGTTCGCCATTCCAGCCGCTTTACTAACAATCTCCCTACGTGGAGAATCAGCACCGTTAACCTCCTGTTTCGTACAGGTTGCAATTTGTCCTGAGGATGAACGGGAAGAGGGGGAACCAATGAGAGACTAGCTCTAGGTGTTGGGACAGGCACAGGTCACTCTATTTTTCCATCAGGAAGAAGAATGAACCACAGGCTCAGCCTGCTCCCCCCCGGAACCAGAATAGGGTCTGAAGCAATCCTGCGCTTTTGCGGCCAGCTCCCAAAAAAGCGAGTTGACAAATGGAGCTCAGGGGCACTGCAATTCACAAACATGCAGAGTTATAAATGATAACTCTCGTCCACAAATATATTGAGGGAAGGCAACGAAGAGGATTTGAAAGCAAGGCAGAATTGCAGGAAACAGATTTCAGGAGGTAGATGCGACTCGCCTTTAAAGCACTTGAAAAGCGCAAAACGTCGACAATGATGCCCTTGGCCAAAAAGGGCGTCTGCGTATTTTCCTGAATATATTCAGGAAAAAACGCAGACGCCCTTTTTGGCCAACTAAACAGGCGGGCAATGCAAATCAGCAGTACAAAAATGTCTCACTTCCCATAGATCAAAAGGCCCTTCCTCAAAAAGTGTAAAAACCAGAAATGCAGGACTGGCCATGGGGAAAAGGGAGCCTTGTTACGCTGATAGGTGGGATGTAAATTGACAGCGGCCACTCTGGAGTAGTGTATGTTGTTTCCTAAAGCATCTAAAAAACAGAGCTACATAGCATACTGCACTTCCACTCATGGACACATATCTTGGGAAAACCAAAAATCGATAGGAAAGCGGCACCCCAAAGTTTAGGGCTCCTCTGTTTACAAGAATCTCGACTTAGGGACACCTTAAATATCCCAGGAAAGAGAAAAATGGATAAAGTATTTGTGGTATTATGTACAATGGAATATCACTCAGCCATAAATTCTATGTCATAAGGCTTGTAGCAGCATAATGAGTGGATTTAGGTATGATGATTCTAAGTGAAATGAGTCACACAGAAGAAGAAACTTATAAGATACGACTTTTAGAGGGAATGTAAAAATCGCTACACATGAACTGAATTACATAAGAGAACATAGTCACACATTTAGAAAACACACTTATGGTTGCTTAAGGGGGAAGGTGTGGTGGGATGATGCATAAAACACGTGTTTGAAATTAGCACAGATATCGTTCCGTAAACCAAATATGTAATAGTCAAGACCTACTCATTGCTCAATGAACTGGACTCAGCACACCGTATTCACCGGAGAAGAATATATCTGAGTAGTTATAATCTTAAAAAGTATTTATTGATATCTCTCTGTAATTGAATCAAGTGGGTGTAAAGCGGCATAAACACAGCAGTGAAAATCAGCTAAACCCCATTATAAAAATAAATATATTCAGAAAAAAATCATACGCCCTTTTTCGCCAATCAAACAAGCGGGCAATGCAAATCAGTACTACAAAGAAGTTTCACTTCGCATTCATCAAAAGGCCATCCTGGAAAAGTGTAGAAACCAAAAATGCAGGCCAGGCCATGGAGAAAAGGGAGCATTGTTTCGCTGATGACGGGGATATAAATAGCCAACGGCCACTCTGGAGAAGTGTATGGTGTTTCCTAAAACATCTAAAATACAGAGCTACAGAGCATACATCACTTCCACTCTTCGGCGCATATATTGGGAAAACCAAAAATCGACAGGACACAGGCACCCCATACGTTTAGTGCTGCTCTGTTTAGAAATGCCTCGATTTGGGTACAACTTACATGTCCTTGGAAGCAAAAAATGGATAATGAAGATGTGGTACTTCTGTACAATGGAACATTACTCTGCAATTAAATCAATGAAATAAGGTCAATTGCAGCAACTCGTGGAGACTGAGGTACGATCATTCTAAGTGACCTAAGTCAGACATAAAAAGAGACTTATCATAAGGTATCACTTATAGATAGTATCTAAAAATGGCTACACATGAACTAAATTACAAAACAGAAACAGTCACACATTTAGAAAACACACTTATGGCTGCCAAAGAAGAAAGGTGGGGTGGGGTGATGCATAAACCAGGAGGTTGAAATTAGCATAGATACATTTCCATAATCAAAATAGGTATTCGACAGGACCTACTGTATAGCTCAACGAGCTGGACTCAGCACACTGTTGTCACCGGAAAAGGATATATAAGACTGGTAAGAATCTGTAAAACAATTTATTGATGTCTCTCTTTAAGTGAATCAAGTGGATAGATGCAGAGCAGGAAGAAACACAGTATTGAAAATCAGCTATACCCCATTATAAAATTAAATAACGAGAACAACAACAAAAAAAAAGACAGTGAGAGAGAGAGAAATTCTTACAAAATTTGTTCAAGGGCTGTGATGCAACCTGGACTGACCACATCTAGACACAGAGCTGGATGGGACCTAAGGCTCTACACTCGTTGGTCTGAGAGGCTTCGTGAGGATGGGACAGCAAATGCAGCACTTTTAGAGTAATATTGCCTGGCCCCCATTCCATGGGTCCCACATCTCCAGGTGCAGGGGACCCTTCCTACAGCTAAAACATTCATGGGACATCCAGAGGATGGTACACCGTCTGATCGGGAAGAGTTTGGAAAAGTCACCCCATCTCCACTTCTCCTGGTATTCGGGTTCCCCAGCTCCTTTCCTTAGAGACTCCCCACTTTGGGAAGGCAGCACACTCAACAGCCAGTTTTTCACGGCTTGGAATTTTCCGGTGAAGAAGGGGAATGGGGGGATGGAATGAGACACAAGCCTTAGATGTTTGGACAGGCATATGCCACTCTAGTTTCCTAATCTGGAAGAAGAATTTCCCTATCCTTCAGGTGCCCCAGTAACCGGAATGGGTCTGTAGAAATCCTGCCCCTTTGTGTCTGCTTCCCTAAACAACAAGTTGAAAACCGGTGCTCAGGGGCACTGCAATTCACAAACATGCAGGGTTGTAATTGACACCTCTAATGGAGTCATTTCTTCAGCCAAGTATTCCTAAAGGCCTTGTAAGCAAGGCAGAATTGCAGGAAAGGAATTTCAAGAGGTAGTTTGCACTCGCCATTAAAGCACATGCAAAGCTGCTGAACATCGCCAATGATGCAGTTTGCCAAAAAGGCCGTATGCGTTATTCCTTAATATATTCAGGAAAAACCCTTACTCCATTTTTGGCCAACAAAACAGGTGGGCAATGTAAATTAATACTACAAAGAGATATCACTTCGCACCAGTCAGAATGGCCAACCTCACAAAGTGTAAAACCTGAAATGCAGGACAGGGTGTGGAGAAAAGGGAACCCTGACAAGCTGATGGTGGGAATGTAAATTGCTAACAGCCACTCTGGAGAAGTGGGTGGTGATTCCTGAAAAATCTAAAAACCAGAGCTTCAGAGCATATGGTGCTTCCACTCCTGGGCCTGTATCTTGGAAAAAACGTAAATTGACAGGACCCAGGCACTCCAAAATTTATGCAGCCCTGTTTACAAGAGCCTCTACTTGGAAGCTATCTAAAAGTCCTTGGAAGGAAGAATGGATAAAGAAATTATGGTAGATATGTACAATGGAATATTACTCAGCCATGAAATGAATGAAATAAGACCATTTGCAGCCACTCGGAAGGACCTAGATACATTCACACTAAGTGTCATAAATCAGACAATGAAAAATATCATATGATATTACTTATCGGTGGAATCTAAAAATTGATAGAAAGGTACTATCTTACAACACAGAAACAGAGTCCCAGACTTAGAACACAAACTTATGGTTACCAAACTGGAAAGGTGTGTTGGAGGCATAAATCATGAGGTTGGAGTTAGTATATACATATTTACAGAGAGAAAACTTGTAATCAACATGGACCTGCTGTAGAGCACTTGGAACTCTTCTCAACACGCTTTAGTAACCTCAATGGGAAAATAATTCTAAAAAGAATATATAGTCATCTCTGTATAAATGCATCATGTTGGTGTATGTCAAAAACGAACACAACATGGTAAATCAACTATACTCCATTATAAATTTAAAATTAAATTACAGAAAAGAAAAATGATCACTAAATTCGTTTAGTCGCGGTGAACGTGCGAGTGTCACATCCCTGGACACAGACCCAATTTGGTCCCAAGACTGGACTGTTGTGGGCCTGAGGACCTCGGGAGGATATGCCAGCTAATTCACCCCCCTTGAACATGTAGTACCTGGTCCCCTCTGCATGGGATCACAATCTCCAGATCTAAGTGTGCCCTCATACTACTAAATCAACCCTCTGACACCCAAAGGATGGTGGACTCTCTGGGCTGGATGACACTTGGAAAATCACCTGGTCTCAACATATCCTGGTGTTTGGGTTCCGACCGCCAGCCTTCTTCATTAGGGTCATCCCACTCTGCAAGACAGCACCCTCAACAGGTGATTTTGCAGGGGTTTGTATTTGTTCGGGGGATGAAGGGTAAGGGGGAAGAAGGAATGGGACAGAAGCCCTTACATGTTTGGTCAGGCACATTCCACTCTAATTTAAAACCCAGGAACAGGACTTTCCCTACATCTAAGGTTGTGTCAGTAACCAGACAGGGACAGTAGAATTCCTGCCGCCTTCTGTTTCCCATAACAACAACTCTAAAAACTGGACCTTATAGGCACTTCATATTCACAATGCCTGGGGAGCTGTAAATGACAACAGCCCTCAAAAAATGTCTTAGGGTAGGTAATCGAAATAGACTTCAAAACAAGGCAACCTTTCAATAACCCTTTTTCAAGGGGTAAATTTTACTCACACTGTTCAAAAAAAAAAGCACATATGAAGATGCTCACCATTGCTTTATGTTAGACAAATGCAAATCAGATGTACAAAGAAGTATCACCTGGAACCACTCAGAACAGCCATCATCACAATGTCTACAAACACGAAATGCTTCAGATGGTGTGGGAAAAAGAGAAACCTACTACTTATTATTATTATTTTTAATCTGCCTTGGGTCTTCATTGCTGCACGCGGCTTTTCTCTAGCTGCAGCAAGCGGGGGCTACTCATCGTTGTGGTATGAAGCCTTCTCTTTGCGATGGCTTCTCTTGTTGTGGAGCACAGGCTCTAGGCACACAGGCTTCAGTAGTTGTGGCTCGTGGGCTCTAGAGTGCAGACTCAGTAGTTGTGGTGCATGGGCTTACTTGTTCTGTGGCATGTGAGATCTTCCCGGGCCAGGGCTCGAACCTGTGACCCCTGAACTGGCAGGCAGATTCTTAACCACTGCGCCACCAATACTATGCTATCGGTGGCAATGCCAATTGGTAACAGCCACTATGGAGCACAGAATGGAGGTTACCAGAGTAAGGGGAGGCAGCAGGGATAAATTGGAAATTGGGATTGACATATACACACCACTATATATAAAAGAGATAACAAATAAGGGCTCACTGTATAGCACAGGGAACTCTACTCAATACTCTGTAATGACCTGTATGGGAAAGGAATCCAAAAAGGATTGGATATATGTATAACTGCTTCACTGTGCTGTGCAGCAGAAAGTAACACAACATTGTAAATCAACTATACTCCAAAAAAATTGAAATTGAAATGAAATGAAATAAAATAAAATAAAATAGAGCTACCAGATGATCCAGCAAGTTCACTCCTGTGCGCATATCTGGAGGAAAACATAAATCGAAAAGACACATCTTCCCCAATGTTCACTGCAACACTCTTTACAATAGCGAAGACATGGAAGCAACCAAAATGTCCATCAACATATGAATATAGGTAAAGAATATGTGATACATATATATAATGGAATATGACTCAGCCATAAAATAGAAGAAAATAATGCCAATTGCAGTAACATGGATGGACCTAGAGATGATTGTACTAAGTGAAGTAAGTCAGACAGAGTAAGACAAATATTGTATGATATCACTTCTAGGTGGAACCTAAAAATTGATACAAATGAACTAACTTACAAAACAGAGGCAGACTCACAGACTTGGAAAACAAACTTATGGTTACCAAAGGGGAAAGGTGGGGGGTAGGGATAAATCAGGAACTTGGGGTAAACATACGAATACTACTATATATAACAGAGATAAGCAACAAGGACCTACTGTATAGCACAGGGAACTCTACTCAATATTCTGAGAATACCTTTATCAGAAAAGAATCTGAAAAAGAATGAATACATGCATATGTGTAACTGAATCACTTGCTGTGCAGCTGAAATGAACACAAGATTGTAAATCAACTATACTCCAATAAAATTTAAATTACAAAATAAAGAAAATCACCTATATTTCGAAAGAAAATAAGAATCCCCATCTATTTTTATGGCTTGATAGCTTACTTTTTTAGTGCTCAATATTATCCCATTCCCAGAATATATTAATACTATATCATTTCATTCACCTATTGGAGGACACCTTAGTTTCATTCACATTTTGGCAATATTGAATTAGGTGCTATAAATATCCATATGCAGGTTTTCGTCTGGAAGTATGTTTTAAACTACTTTCAGTAAATATCCATGAGAACACTTGCCGGATTGTACAGTAAGGGAATGTTCAATATTATAGCAAGTGTCAATCAGGCTACCAAAGTAGCTGTATTATTTTTCATTTCCACCAATAACAAATGACATTTCCTATTGTTCCACATCTCCTACAGAATTTGTTCTTGTCATTGTTCACATTTTAGCCATTCTAAGTGTTACGTAGTGGTATGTAATTGTATTTTTAATTTGCTTTTTCATGGCAGCATGTAATCTGGATTATTCTTCTGTATACTTATATGCATAGTGTCTATTTTCTTTGGTGAGGTGTCCATAAAGTATATTGGTCCACATTTATTTAGGTTGCTTTCATTTTTTTCTACCCAATCTGTATTTGTTTTATTTATTTTCGTGCCTTATTGCATTAGCAAGGACTTGAAGTAAAATATGGAAAAGGATTCATGAAAGAGGACATCCTTGCTTTTACCTGAACTTAGTGGAAAAGCTTCATGTTTTTGACCATTAATCATGACGTAAGATAAAAGTTTCCTGTAAATCTTTGTTATCAACTTGAGAAAGCTCCAGTCTATTTCTTTAACTGAGAGTTTTTATGAAGAATGGGTGTTAGATTTTTTCAAAGGGCTTCTGAATCTATTGATATGCTAATGATTGTCTTTAGGGTGTTGATATGATGGACATAATTATTTGATTTTAGAATGTTGAACCAGCCTTGCATACCCGGGATTATTCCCTCTCATTCATGATATAAAATTCTCTCAAAATATTGTTGGATTCGATTTGGTAATATTTTGTTGAGGATTTTTGCATTGATGTTCCTGAGAGATATTGGTCAGTTTTCCTTACTATTCGTATGTTCCTCTAAGTTTGGATGTTGTGGATTTAGTGTCAGACATTCATTTGGGGAGATTCTCAGTCATTTTTAAAAAATATTTTCTGTTCTTTGTTATCTTTATTCTCCTCCTGCTATACCTATTATGTATAGGTCACAGCATTTTTCATTGTTCCACAATTATTGATTACTCTGTTCTGTTGATTTCTTTCCTGCCCATTTTCTCTTTTCTCTTGAGATTTAAAGGTTTCTCTTGATATGTCTTCAAGCTCACAGACATTTCTCCTCAGCCAGCTCTTTGACTGCTAAAACAAAATATGAGAGACTTGGTATTTTATAAACAACAGAATATTTTTGTTTTCTCATAATTGCTGAGGCTGAAAAGTTCAAGAACAAATTACCAGGGGCTTCCCTGGTGGTGCAGTGGTTAAGAATCTGCCTACCAATAAAGGGGACAAGGGTTCGAGCCCTGGTCCGGGAAGATCCCACATGCCATGGAACAACTAAGCCCGTGCACCACAAATACTGAGCCTGTGCTCTAGAGCCCAAAGGCCACAACTACTGAGCCCGTGAGCCACAACTACTGAAACCCGTACGCCTAGAGCCTGTGCTCCGCAACAAGAGAAGCCACCCAATGAGAAACCCGCACACTGCAACAAAGACCCAACACAGCCAAAAAATTAATTAATTAATTATCTAATTAATTTAAAAAAAAAGAACAAGTTGCCAGCTGACTTAGTGTCTGGTGAGGGACCAATTTCTGGTTCATAATGTGGGTCTTCTCGCTCGGCAATGAAATCATGGAATGGGCGTAAGATCTTCTGTGTGCTACATTTATTAGGTCACTAAGCCCATGTTTGAGGTCTCTGGCCTCATGACCGAATCACCTCCCCAAAACTCCACCTCCTAATACCATCAACATGGGAGCTGGGTTTCAAAATTTTAAAATTAGAGGTACAAATTGTTTACACCATAACAGGGACCACAGAGTTAACTGATTTTTCCTTTCATGTTAAAGGTTTGCACATTTATATTTATTATATAATCCCAAAACCCTTGTTTTTTTTTTAAGATTCTTTTTCCGTATACGCCAGTACAGACCATTGAGTAGAGTTCCCTGTGCTATAAAGCAGGTCTTTATCAATACTTATCTATTTTATATATAGTAGTGTGTATATGTCAGTCCCAATCTCCCAATTTATCCCTTCCCCACTTATCTCCTGGTAACCATAAGTATGTTTTCTATATCCATGACTCTATTTCTGTTGTGTAAATAAGTTCATTTGTACCTTTTCTTTCTTTTTTAGATTCCTCATATAAGCAATATCATATGATATCTGTCTTTCTGTGTCTGAGTTGCTTCACTCAGTATAACAATCTCTAGGTCCATCCATGTTGCTACAAAACCCTTAATTGTTAAGGATAACTCTCAATTTTTTCCAGTATCATCAGCAATTCTTTCTGGCAGACACGTGATAACACTTTAAACAGGGATATTGAGACCAAGGCTCCTGACCTGCAAACAAACAAAACATCATTCATATAGTGAAAACTTTGCACATCAAAGGATGAAAGCACTTGGTCTAAATCCCTTTGCACCCACTGCTGACAGAGGGCAGAGGAGTTTGACTCACTAATCTTCCTTACGTGCACTTCTTCCTAATGGGGTATTCCATCTAAAACTTATAAGAAGCGGGAATGCATCATGGAACACACCAATCTCTACTACAGATTCTGAAGCAGCAAAAAAAAAAAAAAACAAAACATGATGAATCCATCCAAAGGGTTCTGTCCACATTGTTACAATAGCTTCCCTCGCACTGTGAACCCTTTTCAAACCCTATCACTTGAACCTATTTTTATTTTTTTCAACAAAAATAATGTTAATCTGCAGTCAGACACTCCAGTAATATTACACTATCCCTTGTGCAAGTATGTAGGGATTTGAGGAGCTATGGGAGGCCATCATGAGAGGTTGCCTAGAGTAATTAGGACATTTCATTTAATGTTGGCTCTTCTCCCTAAGGTGTCTGCTGTCCTCTTCTTTTTGTAGCTACTAGCATTGAGAAAGTGACCAAGATAAGGCCCTTCTCTTTTACTGCCCATGAACGCAGCTGTGATTAACCCCACAGAACTTGGTGCTTCCAGAATCCCCTGAACCTACTGACCCTCCATGCATGGCATGACATAGATAAGAATGGTGACGTGTATCCTTGTATAGAGCATGCTATAAAAATTTCGACTCTTCCCTTCCTCATAATTCCAAAGAATAGATTTCTTTGGATTTCTGCTTAATGCTGCTGGAGTTGGTACATAAGTTGAGGGAGGTATCAGGGCACACCAAAAGAGAGGGTAACTGCACAGAAAATACAAGCAGGTACATTTCTGTGTAGTTGCAAGCAGCTTATTTGCTATATCAACCGTGGTGACATGTTGACCCTTCCTCTTTCTACTAGTAGTACAACAAACATAAAGGATATTTAGGCTGCTTGTTTTATCCCCACCTCTCACAATTGATCTGCATTAACATATAGGACAATGAAGGGCCCTTTCTACCATCTTAACCAATATTTGAGAACTAGAAAATGTCCAGATTTTTCTGGGGATTATTTTCATGTTCCCCAATCAGGCCTATGAAGGAATCTTACCTATTGTGTTTAATGAAGTCATATCTCTGACAGCATTCCATCATCAACAAAACTGGAAAGAAATTTGAAGGGTCTTCGATTTTACCATATTTGAAATAACAATATTTTAGCTTGACACGTTTCTGGATTTTACAAAAAAAATATTTTAAATGAGACAAAAAATCATTTTTATGGCACAAAAAAACAGCAATAGTTTTATATTTTTATCTGTTCCACTTGCACACAAGTGTCTCATGGGGTTATGTAAAACACTCCTGTTGGGTGCTGTGCATGGTGCAAGTATGGATTAAAGCTTAGGAATCTTAAGCTTCAGTCACCTGAAACATTCAAATTAGGATGCAAGCAATCCTGTTCAACATTTGAACAGAGCAAGACACTCTCTTTATTTTATTTGTCAGGTAATTAATCTGTCTTTTCCCCAAGGAGAGAAACAACTGGCATCTTCCATCAATGTGTTGTACAAAAATCTTTGAACAGAGAGTGCAAGCAGAGGCTGATACAAGATGTGAAAAAAAAATGAGAGACCCTTGTGGCATTTTCTCCTAACTTATTGCAATCTCCCATTTAAAATGTGGGAATAATCAATCTTCTGAGGAAAAAGGCCCAAGGAAGGTTTTTGCTTCTGTGGAATAATGGGATTGCTAAAGATTTCAGGAGGCAAGACGAATTAGTGAGAATGACCATGAGAAATCAGAGAAAAGTCAGATCCATGGATGAAGTGATGTTTACCACTGTGAATCAATGAGAAGTAGGAGCAAATGAAAAGAAAACTGAATACAACATTTTCTGAATAAATGTAACCTTTCAGCTGTCATAGAAAAATTAGTACTCACTATGATACAACAGATTTAGTTTAGAAAGTTAACTTAATTTTAAAGCTTAATAATTAGATTTATTAAAGAAAGGAAAACATATTTGTGGTTTAGAATAAATAATGTGTTCTGCTACAGATAAGAAGACTATATAAATAAATAGAAATAAGACTAAATAAATAAATAAAGAAGAAAATAACAAATTAGATGTTATTAACATTAAAAACTGACACTCATCTAAAGAAAGAGAAGGAGAGACAGAAAGAGAGAAGAACTCATATCAAGCATATATTTAAAACTCCTAAATAAGAAGTCTTCAGATGTTAAAAAAAAAAAGAAGTCTTCAATAAGAAGATAATGGAATAGCAAAATGGGGAAAATATACCAAAAGATATTTCAAAAAAGAGAGTACAGAATGTTAAGTAAACATATCAAAAGATGCTTGGCTTCTTAGTAGTCAATTAAATGCAAAAACGTGATACCTGGAATTATCACTCACCAACCAGAAAGTTCAAATGAAAATGACAGGTATTATCAAGTTTGACAAGAATGTGTATAATCCTTGAATCTCATTCATTGCTGCTGAGGATGAAAAATCATACAAATGTTTTGAAAATATTTAGAAATATCTAAAAAGATAAACACAAGAAAGCTATGACTCGAAAATTTTACTACTACATGTATACTGAACAATAATTTATACACACACCAGCAAAGCTCAAGTTCTAGAATTTATATACCAGTGCTGTTCTCAATAGACACAAACTGAAAATCACTCATATTCTAATACACATTGGAATAAATTAATTAATAGTTAAATATTTACACTATGGAAGCCTATGCATCAGTGGCAATGCATGATCACAACAACAGGCAACCATATAGGCATATTCACAAACAACATAAAATAAAAAAAGCCCAATCCAAAAGTGATTTTACTGTGCCATAACATTTATATAAAATACAAAATACAGGTAAAGTTATCTTTTTGTTAGATACCAGCACAATATTAAACCTTAAGGGGAGTCACTAGAATGGGACCAGGGGGCTTCTGAGTATCTGGCAATTTTCTGTGTCTTTATCTAGAAGCTATGTATAGAGTGTATTCAGATGCTGAATTTTCTGAAATTTGTCATTTCCTTACAAACCATGCATGTTTTTAGTTGTTTTTTATACATAAGAAAAAGTAAAAAAGATAGACTAGGGAAGGTAATTATATTAGCACTTTAATATCCATGCTTTTCAAGGTGGAAGTGAAAGGTATTAAATACTTGACATTGTGATTACTTCTTAAATGTAAGGTGAAAATTTGAGGTTAATAAATAAGACATACTTCTTCATATATAATCCTCAAAGAGGAGGGGTAGAAAGGAGTATTATATTTTTTCTTTAATAAAGAATCATTAAGATAGAAAATAATGAAAACAGACTAGGTTTAAAAAAGAGCACACTGGACTTCCCTGGTGGCACAGTGGGTAAGAATTTGCCTGCCAATGCAGGGAACAGGGGTTCAATCCCTGGTTTGGGAAGATCTCACATGCCACAGAGCAACTAAGCCTGTGTGCCACAACTACTGAGCCTGTGCTCTAGAGCCTGCAAGCAACAACTATTGAGACTGCATGACACAACTACTGAAGCCCATGCACCCAGAGCCCATACTCCACAACAAGAGAAACCACCGCAAGGAGAAGCCCGTGCACCACAACGATGAGTAACCCCTGCTTGACACAACTAGAGAAACCCTGTGCAGCAACGAAGACCCAATGCAACCAAAAATAAATAAAATAAAATCTTTTGACTTCTGAGATGACTCACTCACGTGGCTGTAGGTAAGAGGCCTCAGTTCCTTGCCACATGGATCTCTCCATAGGGCTGCTTGAGTGTCCTCATGACATGGCAGCTGGCTTACCCCAGGATGAGTGATCTAGCAGAAACCAAAGCAGAAGCTGCAATGTCTTTTATAACTTTGGAAGCTGCACTTTGTCATTTCTGCAATTTCTTATTAGGTAAACAGTCATCCCTTTTCAAGTGCGAGGAGCCACACAGGTACATGAAGACTGGGAGATAATTAGGGGATAATTAGGGCCATATTGGAGGTTGGCTACCAAAGTGGCTGACAAGCCGAAGTCTGAATTTTGTTTTCTTCACTTCTGGAGAGAAAATGGTCAGTGAATCTCATTGGTGGTCTTTGAGATGTACCAAAGCTACCTCTTGCTCTCACCCCCAGCCGTGTGGCTGACAGGGTCTTGGTGCTCCAGCCGGGTGTCAAGCCTGTGCCTCTGAGGTGGGAGAGCCGAGTTCAGGATATTGGTCTACCAGAGACCTCCGGCACCTTGTAATATCAAACGGCGAAAGCTCTCCCAGAGATATCCGTCTCAACGCTAAGACCCAGCTCCACTCAGAGACCAGCAAGATCCAGTGCTGGACATCCCATGCCAAACAACTAGCAAGACAGGAATGCAGGCCCACCCATTAGCAGAGAGGCTGCCTAAAATCATAATAAGGTCACAGACACCCCAAAACTCACCACCAGATGCTGACCTGTCCACCAGAAAGATAAGATCCAGACACACCCACCAGAACACAGGCACCAGTCCCCTCCATCAGAAAGCCTAAACAACCCACTGAACCAATCTTAGCCACTGGGGTCAGACACCAAAAACAGCGGGAACTATGAATCTGCAGCCTCCAAAAAGGAGACCCCAAACACAGTCCCCAAAGCCAATTGAGAAGACACAGAAACACACAGCAGATGAAGGAGCAAGGTAAAAACCCACCAGATCAAACAAATGTGGAGGAAATAGGCAGTCTACCTGAAAAAGAATTCAGAGTAATGATAATAAAGATGATCCCAAATCTTGGAACTGGAATGGAGAATAGAGAAGAAACGTTTAACAAGGACCTAGAAGAACTAAAGAGCAAACAAACAAAGATGAACAACACAATAAATGGAATTAAAAATTCTCTAGAAGGAAACAATAGCAGAATAACTGAGGCAGAAGAATGGATAAATGACCTGGAAGATAAAATAGTGGAAATAACTACTGCAGAGCAGAAAAAAGAAAAAAGAATGAAAAGAATTGAAGACAATCTGAGACACCTCTGGGACAACATTAAACGCACCAACATTCGAATATAGGGGTCCCAGAAGTAGAAGAGAAAAAGAAAGACACTGAGAAAATATTTAAAGAGATTATAGTTGAAAACTTCCCTAATATGGGAAAGGAAATCATTAATCAAGTCCAGGAAGTGCAGAGAGTCCCATACAAGATAAACCCAAGGAGAAACATGCCAAAACATATATTAATCAAACTATCAAAAATTAAATACAAAGAAAAATTATTAAAAGCAGCAAGGGAAAAACAACAAATAACATACAAGGGAATCCCCATAAGGTTAACAGCTGATCTTTCAGCAGAAACTCTGCAAGCCAGAAGGGACTGGCAGGACATATTTAAAGTGATGAAAGGGGAAAAGCTACAACCAAGATTACTCGACCCACCAAGGATCTCGTTCAGATTCGACAGAGAAATTAAAACCTTTACAGACAAGCAAAAGCTAAGAGAATTCAGCACCACCAAACCCGCTTTACAACAAATGCTAAAGGAACTTCTCTAGGCAGGAAACACAAGAGAAGGAAAAGACCTACAATAACAAACCCAAAACAATTAAGAAAATGGTAATAAGAACATACATATCAATAATTACCTTAAATGTAAATGGATTAAATGCTCCAACCAAAAGACATAGACTGGTTGAATGGATCTGAAAACACGACCGGTATATATGTGGTCTACAAGAGACCCACTTCAGACCTAGGGACACATACAGACGGAAAGTGAGGGGATGGAATAAGATATTCCATGCAAATGGAAATCAAAAGTAAGCTAGAGTAGCAATTCTCATATCAGACAAAAAAGACTTTAAAATAAAGACTATTACAGGACACAAAGAAGGACACTACATAATGATCAAGGACTCAATCCAAGAAGAAGATATAACAATTGTACGTATTTATGCACCCAACACAGGAACACCTCAATACATAAGGCAAATGCTAACAGCCATAAAAGGGGAAATCGACAGTAACACAATCATAGTAGGGGACTTTAGCACCCTTCTTTCACCAATGAACAGATCATCCAAAATGAAAATAAATAAGGAAACACAAGCTTTAAATGATACATTAAACAAGATGGACTTAATTGATATTTATAGGACATTCCATCCAAAAGCAACAGAATACACTTTTTCTCAAGTGCTCGTGGAATATTCTCCAGGATAGATCATATCTTGGGTCACAAATCAAGCCTTGGTAAATTTAAGAAATTGAAATCGTATCAAGTATCTTTTCCGACCACAACGCTATCAGACTAGATATCAATTACAGGAAAAAATCTGTAAAAAAATACAAACACATGGACGTTAAACAATACACTACTTAATAACCAAGACATCACTGAAGAAATCAAAGAGGAAATTAAAAAATACCTAGAAACAAATGACAATGAAAACATGAAGACCCAAAACCTATGGGATGCAGCAAAAGCAGTTCTAAGAGGGAAGTTTATAGCAATACAATCCTACCTCAAGGAACAAGAAACATCTCAAATAAACAAGTTAACCTTACACCTAAAGCAATTAGAGAAAGAAAGAAAAAAAAACCCCAAAGTCAGCAGAGGAAAGAAATCATAAAGATCAGATCAGAAATAAATGAAAAAGAAATGAAGGAAACAACAGCAAAGATCAAAAAAACTAAAAGCTGGTTCTTTGAGAAGATAAACAAAATTGATAAACCATTAGCCAGACTCATCAAGGAAAAAAGGGAGAAGACTCAAATCAATAGAATTACAAATGAAAAAGGAGAAGTAACAACTGACACTGCAGAAATACAAAGGATCATGAGAGATTACTGCAAGCAACTATATGCCAATAAAATGGACAACCTGGAAGAAATGGACAAATTCTTAGAAAAGCACAACCTTCCAAGACTGAACCAGGAAGAAATAGAAACTATAAACAAACCAATCCCAAGCACTGAAATTGAGACTGTGATTAAAAATCTTCCAACAAACAAAAGCCCAGGACCAGATGGCTTCACAGGCAAATTCTATCAAACATTTAGAGAAGAGTTAACACCTATCCTTCTCAAATTCTTCCAATATATAGCAGAGGGAGGAACTCTCCCAAACTTATTCTATGAGACCACCATCTCCCTGACTCCAAAACCAGACAAAGATGTCACAAAGAAAGAAAACTACAGGCCAATATCACTGATGAACATAGCTGCAAAAATCCACGGCACAATACTAGCAAACAGAATCCAACAGCGCCTTAAAAGGATCATACACCATGATCAAGTGGGGTTTATCCCAGGGATGCAAGGATTCTTCAATACATGCAAATCAATGTGACACATCATATTAAAAAGCTGAAGGAAAAAAACCATATGGTCATCTCAATAGATGCAGAAAATGCTTCCGACAATATTAAACACCCATTTATGATAAAAACCCTCCAGAAAGTAGGCATAGAGGGAACTTTCCTCAACATAATAAAGGCCATATATGACAAACCCACAGCCAGCATCATTCTCAATGGTGAAAAAGTGAAACCATTTCCACCAAGATCAGGAACAAGACAAGGATGTCCACTCTCACCACTATTATTCCACACACTTTTGGAATTTTTAGCTACAGCAATCAGAGAAGAAAAAGAAATGAAAGGAATCCAAATTGGAAAAGAAGAAGTTAAGCTCTCACTGTTTGCAGATGACATGATACTATATATAGAGAATCCTAAAGATGCTACCAGAAACCTACTAGAGTTAATCAATGAATCTGGTAAGGTTGCAGGATACAAAATTAATGTACAGATATCTCTTTCATTCCTATACATTAAAGATGAAAAATCTGAAAGAGAAATTCAGGAAACACTCCCATTTACCACTGCAACAAAAAGAATAAAATACCTAGGAATAAACCTACCGAAGGAGACAAAAGACGTTTACTCAACAAACTATAAGACACTGATGAAAGAAATCAAAGATGACACAAACAGATACAGAGATATACCATGTTCTTGGATTGGAAGAATCAACATTGTGAAAATGACTCTACTGCCCAAAGCAATCTACAGATTCAATGCAATCCCTATCAAACTACCAATGGATTTTTTCAGAGAACTAGAACAAAAAAATTCACAATTTGTATGGAAACACAAAAGACCCCGAACAACCAAAGCAATCTTGAGAAGAAAAACAGAGCTGGAGGAATCAGGCTCCCTGACTTCAGACAATACTACAAAGCTACAGTAGCCAAGACAGTATGGTACTGGCACAAAAACAGAAATATAGATCAATGGAACAGGAGAGAAAGCCCAGACATAAACCCATACACATATGGTCACCTTATTTTTGATAAAGGAGGCAAGAATATACAATGGAGAAATCACAGCCTCTTCAATAAGTGGTGCTGGGAAAACTGGACAGCTACAGGGAAAAGAATGAAATTAGAAGACTCCCTAACACCATACACAAAAATAAACTCAAAATGGATTAAAGACCTAAATGTAAGGCCAGACACTATAAAACCCTTAGAGGAAAACATAGGCAGAACACTCTATGACATCAATCACAGCAAGATCCTTTTTGACCCACCTCCTAGAGAAATGGAAATTAAAAAAAAACATAAACAAATGAGACCTAAGGAGACTTAAAAGCTTTTGCACAGCAAAGGAAAATGTAAACAAGACGAAAAGGCAGAATGGGAGAAAATATTTGCCAATGAAGCAACTGACAAAGGATTACTCTCCAAACTTTACAAGCAGCCCATGCAGCTCAATATCAAAAAAACAAACAACCCAATCCATAAATGGGCAGAAGACCTAAATAGACATTTCTCCAAAGAAGATATACAGATTGCCAACAAACACATGAAAGAATGCTCAACATCACTGATCATTAGAGAAATGCAAATCGAAATTACAATGAGGTATCACCACACACAGGTAAGAATGGCCATCATCAAAAAAATCTACAAACAATAAATGCTGCAGAAGTGTGGAAAAAAGGGAACCCTCTTGCACCGTTGGTGGGAGTGTAAATTGATACAGCCACTATCGAGAACAGTATGGAGGTTCCTTAAAAAACTAAAACTAGAACTACCATATGACACAGCAATCCCACTACTGGGCATATACCTGGAGAAAACCATAATTCAAAAAGAGTCTTGTTCCACAATGTTCATTGCAGCTCTATTTGCAATAGCCAGGACGTGGAAACAACCTAAGTGTCCATCAACTGAAGAATGTGTAAAAAAGATGTTGCACATCTTCAATATAAAATGGAATATTACTCAGCCATAAAAAGAAATGAAATTGAGTTATTTGTAGTGAGATGGATGGACCTAGAGTCTGTCACACAGAGTGAAGTAAGTCAGAAAGAGAAAAACAAATACTGTATGTTAACACATATATGTGGAATATAAAAAAAAAAGAAGAAAAAATGGTTGGGAAGAACCTAGGGACAGGACAGGAATAAAGACACAGACATAGAGAATGGACTTGAGGACATGGGGAGGGGGAAGGGTAAGCTGGGACGAAGTGAGAGAGTGGCATGGACTTATATATACTACCAAATGTAAAATAGCTAGCTAGTAGGAAACAGCTGCATAGCACAGGGAGATCAGCTCAGTGCTTTGTGACCACTTAGACGGGTGGGATAGGGAGGGTGGGAGGGAGACGCAACAGGGAGGAGATATGGGGATATATGGATATGTATAGCTGATTCACTTTGCTATAAAGCAGAGACTAACACACCATTGTAAAGCAATTATAGTCCAATAAAGATGTTAAAAATAAATAAATAAATAAATAAATAATTTATGCCCCCCCAAATTAAATCTTTTTTAAAAATAAATACATAAAAAAGAGCACTCAATGACATGGAACTCTAAACATAAGTATTTTCAGTACTATAGTAAATGTAAATGGATTAATATCTCCTATTAAAGTGTAATTTTTTATATTATATGCAACTAAATTTTCTTCACAATATACAGGTAAAATAAAAGAATTACATTAGAAAGGAGAAAACATTCCACGTATTTAAAAATAATAAAACAATAAGCATATAATATGCATCTTAGATATAAGTAGTCTTTAAGTTCAGAACAATTTGTCATTATTGTAATTAGTATTATTATACCAATTTCTTAAAAACACTTCAATACTTTTTGTATTTGAAAAAATATTTTAATATTTTTTTCTTCACTCTTTTGTGGTCTAATACATGGTAAGTATTTAGGTGCTAACATAACCTAAAAATATATTTTGTTTTTTTACAGCTGAACAAAACTGAATCAAGAAGAAATAGATAACTTGAACATACTGATCACTAAAAGCAAAATAGAGGGTTTCCCTGGTGGCGCAGTGGTTGAGAATCTGCCCGCCAATGCAGGGGACATGGGTTCGAGCCCTGGTCTGGGAAGATCCCACATGCCGCGGAACAACTGGGTCCGTGAGCCACAACTACTGAGCCTGCGCGTCTGGAGCCCATGCTCCGCAACAACAGAAGTCACAATAGTGAGAGGCCCATGCACCGCGATGAAGAGTGGCCCCCGCTCGCTGCAGCTAGAGAAAGCCCTCGCACAGAAACGAAGACCAAACACAGCCAAAAATAAATAAATAAATAAATAAAATTTTAAAAAAATAGAATCTGTAATTTTAAAAAACTCCCTACCAACAGAAGTCCAGGATCAGATGGTTTCACAGGCAAATTCTACCAAATATACAAAGCAGAACTTACACTGATTCTTCTCAAACTCTTCGAAAAGATTGAAGAGTAAAGAATACTTCCAAAGACATTGTATGAAGCCACTATCATGCTGATATCAAAAACAGATGGGGGCACAGTGGTTAAGAATCAGTCTGCCAATGCAGGGGACATAGGTTCGAGACCTGGTCTGGAAAGATCCCACATGCCACGGAGCAACTAAGCCTGTGTGCCACAACTACTGAGCCTGCACTCTACAACCCACGAGCCACAACTACTGAGCCTGATAGCCACAACTGCTGAAGCCCGCGCACCTAGAGCCCATGATCTGCAACAAAAGAAGCCACCACAATGAACAGCCTGCACACCACAACGAAGAGTAGCTCCCGCTCACCGCAACTAGAGAGAACCCGAGTACAGCAACGAACGCCCAATGCATCCAAAAATAAAGAAAGAAAGAAATTTACTTTAAAAAAAAAAAACAGATGGGGACTTTTCTGGTGGTCCAGCAGTTAAGATTTCGCCTTCCAGTGCAGGGGGTGCAGGTTCGATCCCTGGTTTTGGAGCTAAGATCCCACATGCCTCACAAACAAGAAACCAAAACATAAAACAGAAGCAATATTGGAACAAATTCAATAAAGACTTTAAAAAAAAAACAGAGAAAGACACTACCAAAAAAGAAAACTGCAGGCCAATATCTTTGATAAATATAGATGCAAAAATTCTCAACTGAATATTAAAAAACCGAATCTGACAACACATAAGAGGATCATACATCATGACCAAATTTGATTCATCCCAGTGTCACAAAGTTGTTTCAACATATGCAAATCAATCAACATGATACACCCCGTCAACAAAGGAAAAACACAAAACAAACGATCATCTCAATAGATGGCGAAAAAACATTTGAAAAACTTCAACATCCATTCATGATAAAAACACTTACCAAAGTGGGTATAGAGGAAACATATCTCAACATAATAAAAGCTATTTATGACAAACCCACAGCCAATATAATACTCAATGTTCATAAGCTGAAAGCCTTCCCACTAAAATCTGGAACAAGACAAGGATGCCCACTCTCACCTCTTCTCTTCAACATAGTATTGGAAGTCCTAGCCACAACAATCAGACGAGAAAAAGAAATAAAATCTAACCAAATTGGAAGGGAAGAGGTAAAGTTGTCATTATATGTGATGACATGATATAAAGGAAACCCTAAAAATTCCACACAAACACTACTAGAACTGATAAACAAATTCAGCAAAGTAGCAGGATACAAGATTAACATACATAAATTGGTTGCATTTCTTGGTTTTTCTTTCTTTTTTTTTAAATTTATTTTGGCTGCATTGGGTCTTCATTGCTGTGCACGGGCTTTCTCTAGTTGTGGCCAGTGGGGACTAGTCTTTCTTGTGGTGCGCAGGCTTCTTATTGCAGTGGCTTCTCTTGTTGTGGAGCATGGGCTCTAGGCACACAGGCTTAAGTAGTTGTGGCACACGGGCTCAGTAGTTGTGGCTCTCTGGCTCTAGAGTGCAGGCTAAGTAGTTGTGGCACACAGGTTTAGTTGCTCCACGGCATGTGAGATCTTCCTGCATCAGGGCTCAAACCCATGTCCCCTGTATTGGCAGGCAGATTCTCAACCACGGAGCCACCAGGGAAGTCCCTGGTTGCATTTCTTTATACTAACAATGAAATATCAGAAAGGAAATGTAAACAAGCAATCCTTTTTTAAATGGCATCAAAAAAATAAAATTCTTAGGAATAAACCTCACCAAGGAGGTGAAAGACTTATATGCTGAGAACTACAAAACACTAGTAAAGGAAACTGAAGATGATTCAAAGAAATGGAAAGACATCCCACACTCTTGGATGGGAAGAATTAATACTGTTAAAATGGCTATACTACCCAAAGCAATCTACAGATTTAATGTCATCCCTATCAAATTACCCATGACATTTTCCCCAGAACTAGAACAAATGATCCTAAAATGTATCTGGAACCATAAAAAGTCAGAAATGTCAACACAATCCCCAGGAAAAAGAACAAAGCAGGAGGCATAACCCTCCTAAACTTCAGACAATACTACAAAGTTACAGTAATCAAAGCCGCATGGTACTGGCACAGAAAGAGACACATGGATCAATGGAATGGAATAGAGAGCTAAGAAATAAACCCACACACCTACGGTCAATTAACCTTTGACAAAGGAGGCAAGAATATACAATGGGGAAAAGATAGTCTCTTCAGCAAGTGGTGTTTTGAAAGTTGGAGAGCCGTATGCAAATCAGTGAAGTCAGAACATACCCTCACACCATACACAAAAATAAACTCAAAACAGCTTATATGCTTAAATATAAGATAGGACACCTTATAACTCCTAGAAGAGAACATAAGCAAAACATTCTCTGACATAAGTCATACCAAAGTTTTCCTAGGTAGTTCTCCTTAGGCAGTACAAATACAGTAAGTCACCTACATACGAACCTTCAAGTTGCAAACTTTCAAAGATGCAAACGTCAATTTGCATGTCAAATCATGTAAGTTAGTTCACGTGTCTGGCATACATTGTCACGTGCGTGCTTCCTCTATATGTGGTTGTGCTTTTGTGTACTTTACAGTACTGTATAGAGTACAGTAGTACAGTATCTTTATTTCAAGCCCAAGATGTCTGGAAGCAAGCGTAAAAGCAGAGGTGATGTAGCTGGTACTGTTAAGAAGCACCAAACGATAATGATGGAAACAAAAGTGAAAGTAATTGAGAGAGTGGAGCGAGGCAAAAAGATGTTAGACATCGCTCATTCTTATAACATGAATCATTCAATCATTGGCAGGAATCTAAAGAACAGGGACAAGATCATGGAACATGTGAAGTCTGCTGTGCCGACGATGTTGACAAAATATCGAAGAAGCATGGAAAAGTGATGGAGGAGATGGAGAAACTTCTCAGTGTGCGGATGCAGGATCAACATCAGCACTGAGTCCTGCTCAACTTAACGCTGATTCAAGAGAAAGCTAAAAGCCTTTATGAAGACTTGAAGAAGAAACACGGCAAAGAATCAGAGGGCACATCTTTTAATGCCAGCCATGGCTGGTTTCATCGGTTCAAGGCTAGAGCCAACCTTCACAATGTAAAAGTAAGTGGAGAGGCAGCAAGTGCAGATAGGGTAGCTGTCCAGGAACTTCCAGAAACACTTTGAGAAATTATTGATGATGGTGTGTATTTACCCAACCAGGTTTTTAATGTGGATGAGACACAACTATACTGGAAGAGGATGCCAGACTGAAGTTACATCAGTAAGGAGGAAAAGTTGATGCCGGGCTGTAAAGCAGCAAAGGATAAACTAACTGTTGTTTGGTGGCAAAGCTTCCGGTGAATTGCAGCTGAAACCTCTCTTAGTTTATCATTCAGAGAACCCAAGAACCCTTAAAAACCTAGCCAAGGGCTCTCTTCCTGTTGTGTGGAAGCATAACCCCAAATCCTGGATTACACAGGCCGCGTTCCAGGACTGGTTTTGCCACCACTTTATCCCAGATGTAGAGAAATATTGCTTGGAGAAGGACGTTCCAGCAAAACATTCTGTTGCTGCTCGACTATGCTCTGGGCCACCCCCCATTCATGGATGACTTTCATCCCAACGTCAAAGTACTGCATCTGTCACCAAATACTACGTTGCTCATCCAACCTATGGACCAGGGAGTTATAACGACTTTCAAGAAATATTATTTATGTCACACTTTTTGTCAGGCAGTAAAGGTAAGTAACAAATCAGGAACAACCTAGGGACAACTTTGGAAGGACTATAACATCTACAAGACCATAAAAAACATTGACTTTGCATGGTGTGAGGGTATGGCGGTCACCATGAATGGGGTTTGGAAGAACCTTTGCCCACAGTTTGTTCATGATTTTTGTGGATTTGAGAAGGTAGATCAGAAGTCTGAAGAGGTCTTCAGCAACGTAGTGACCCTCAGCGAGAAGCTGGAGCTAGATCTGCAAGAGGACGATTTCATTGAACTCCTTGCTGTGCAACATGAGGAGCTTACTGATGGAATTGGAGGCCCAGAGAAAGGATGAAGAGGGACAGGAATAAGAAGAAGTAACTGAAGAACTGAAGAGATTCACGACACAGAAAATGGCAAGGGAATCTTCGTTATTTGAGGAAGCACTGTTAGTTTTTGAGGCACAGGACCCGAACGTAGAATGGGACCCAAAGGTGGCAGCAGCCATTCAGAATGCAATCCAGTGCTACCTTGTCATCTATGATGAGAAAAAAAGAGCTACTACCCAGACATCAATGGATCATTCTTTCAAGAGGGTAGATAGAATTAAATCCAACAAGGAACCAGAACATTTGCCATCAACGTCAGGTATGAGTGAAATTGCAGCTTGCCCTCTGTCTCCTACTACTGATAATCCTTCACCTCTACCGTCTCCCACCTCCTCTCCCTCCTCCAATCAGTAACTCTTCTCGCCTATTCCCTCGATGCCAGCCCGAGTATCCCAGCTGTTGTACTGTATTACTGTACTTTTCAAGTTACTGTACTGTAAGGTTAAAAATGTTTTCTTTGTTCTTGTGCTTGTTTTTTATGTATTGTTTGCGTGAAAAGTATTATAAACCTATTACGGTACCATACCATATAGCCGACTGTGTAAGTTGGGTACCTAGGCGAACTTTGTTGGACTTACAAACAAATTGGACTTACAAACGCACTCTTGGAACAGAACTTGTTCATATGTAGGGGACTTACTGTAAAAGCAAAAAAGAAACAGGAACTAATCAAACTTATAAGCTTCTGCACAGCAAAGGAAACCATAATCAAAATGAAAATACAACCTAAGGACTGGGAGAAAATATTAGCAAATGATGAGACTGACAAGGGTTTAATTTCCAAACTATACAAACAGCTCATACAACTCAATAACAAAATAACAAATAACTCAATGGAAAAATGGGTAGAAGATCTAAATAAACATTTCTCCAAAGAAGACATACAGATAGCCAATAGGCACATGGAAAGATGCTCATCATCACTAATTATTAGAGAAACGCAAATCCAAATTACAATGAGGTATCACTTCACACTGATCATAATGGCCATCATTAAAAAAAAAAATCTACAATTAACAAATGCTGGAGGGGGTATGGAGAAGAGGGAACCCTTCTACACTGTCGGTGGCCATGTAAGTTGGTGCAGCCACTATGGAAAACAGTATGGACGTTCCTCAAAAAATATATAAAGAGAGTTGCCATATGATCTAGCAATTCCACTTGCGGACATATATCTAGACAAAACTATAATTCAAAAAGATACATGAAACCCTATGTTCATAGCAGCACTATTTATAATAGACAAGACATGGAAACAACTTAAATGTTCATTGAAAAATGAATGTACAAAGAAGGTGTGATATACGTATACAGCAGATATTACTCAGACATAAAAAAGAATGAAATAATGCCATTTGCAGCAACATGGATGGACCTAGAGATAATGATACTAAGTGAAGTAAGTCAGAGAGAGAAAGACAAATACCATATAATATCACTTATAAGTGGAATCGAAAACAGGACACAAATGAACATGTCAGCGAAACAGAAACAAAAACACAGATATAGAAAACAGAGTTGTGGTTGTCAAGGAGAGAGTGAAGGAAAGATTGGGAGTTTTGGAATAGCAGAAGCAAACTATTCTACATAGGATGTACAATCCACAAAGACCTACTGTATAGCACAGGAAACTATATTCAATATCCTGTGATAAACCATAATGGAAAAGAATATATATAGATATATAGATATACATATATATATAGAGAGAGATATATAGAGAGATAGATAGATATAGATATATATCTATATACCTATATATATATAAAACTGAATCACTTTGCTGCACAGCAGAAATTAATACAACAATGTATAAAGGCTGCAGAGGGTGTGGAGAAAAGGGAACCCTCCTGAACTGTTGGTGGGAATGTAAACTGATACAGCCACTATGGAGAACAGTATGCAGATTCCTTAAAAGTTAAAAATACAACTACCATATGACCCAGCAATCCCACTACTGGGCATATACCTGGAGAAAACTATAATTCAAAAAGATACATGTACCACAATGTTCACTGTAGCACTATTTACAATACCAGGACATAGAAGCAACCTAAATGTCCATCGACAGATGAATATATAAAGAAGATGTGGCACATCTATATAATGGAGTATTACTCAGCCATAAAAAGGAACAAAATTAAGTTATTTGTAGTGAGGTGGTTGGACCTAGAGTCTGTCATACAGAGTGAAGTAAGTCAGAAAGATAAAAAGAAACACCGTATGCTAACACATATATATGGAATCTAGAAAAATGGTACTGACGAACCTAGTGACAGGGCAGGAATAAAGACACAGACATAGAGAACGGACTTAAGGACACAGGGGGGAAGGGGAGACAGGGACGTAGTGAGAGAGTAGCACTGACATATATACACTACCAAATGTAAAATAGCTAGTGGTAAGCTGCCTCATAGCACAGGGAGATCAGCTCGGTGCTTTATGTCCCCCAGAGGGGTGGGATAGGGAGTGTGGGAGGGAGGCTCAAGAGGGGGGGATATGGGGAATATATGTATACATATAGCTGATTCACTTTGTTATAAAGCAGAAACTAATACAGTATTATAAAGCAATTATACTCCAATAAGCATGTATTTTAAAAACCCACAACATTGTAAATCAACTACACTTGAAAATATTTCTTAAGTGCAAAAAATTTTCTGAATGTAAGTTTTATTGTGTGTGTGTACCACAGGTTCAATATATATGAATTATGTCAAATTGATTATATTGCTTTTCAAAATAAAGAATTTTTGATATTTTACATCAGCTTCATATTATAAATGCAGAAAAACTATATTATTTGTTTCTAAAGTTCAGAAATAGCCATTTTGCTCATTCGGTATACTATAAACCAATAACTATTAAAAAGGGATTCGTGACCTCTTCCTTCCAAAGAAATATTTCTCCACTCACACAAGTTTAATAGAATGTTCCGCCATGAACTGACTTCCCACCTTAGAGACACGAGATTTGCATCCTGAAATCTCTTTCTTGCAAAAATGTCCAATTAGCATCCTAGCATTACAGAAAAGAAATGCTTTTTTTCCAGATCTCAAATTCCATACAACTTTAGTCAAGACATCATGTATGTTTTTTTCACACACACACACTGTATTTTATTTTTACAAGAGAGAAATCAACTGACACCAAGCATTGTAAATGGATGACCACAACAAAAGCAACAATGATTGCAATTACCAAACATGAAATACACTCATACTATGTCATAATATTGACATTCAGTCCAGTAATCCTCCACTGTAACAGCTCCTTTACTTTGCAGTGAAAGACATCATGTATTTTTAAAATATCAGCACTCACCTGAGGTCTTTAAAAATCAACAAAAACATAATTTTGTCTTCTCTTTCATTTATTCTGGTTCTAAGTGGTCATTTCTAAATGAAAGTGTTTAAGTATGTTAACGTCATCTTATAACATCATATTTCCAATGACTACCGTGTCTCCAAAGATGAAATATGAGGAACTCACAATTAGGCTCTACAAAGTTTTACTCTCTGAATCTGTATGACCCTTCTGCTGAACTCCACACTGTTCATTATTCTCTGAGAATATTCTTTTTCTTGTATGGCCATCTCACATGCTCTTTCATTTCATGAAGTTTTTTCCTACAATTTTATGCCTAGTTTACTTCTGAGAAAATGCATTATTTCAGAGTGATATTTATAGACACAAACACTTCTCTATAATTCTCTCAGAGTTTCAAGAACTCCTTCTTCTTTTTTTTTAATACCTAGATTCTGAAGCTCTCCACAAAGCATTACTAAACTTGTATTTACATAAGTATCTACATATTAATCACACATTAATGCATTTACAATTGTATTATGATTTATTGCTAATTTTGGAGCAAAAATGTAGATGTCTTATTTACCACTCTCTTGGAAATCACTTTAATATTTGCACTTAGGACTTGAAAGAGAATGGATAAATAAAAACCAGAAGAATATGCAAATACAATTTATATATTTCTCATAAAATTAGGTGATTATCTAACCTTTATCCAGAAAAAAAGAAGAGCCCAGATACTCTGCAGGCATGATACTCGAAAATGTGTGGTCTTCCAGCAGGAAAACATGCAGTAATCCATGTGGCAGAGTTTACCTGTGACCAGCTGGGATTAGTGACCTATGCATTCTTTACATGCAACATATCAGGAGTGGAAAAAAGGAATTTGTCAGTTGTGGCAATAAGTATAATGAAGATTTGTAGCAGGTCATGCTCATATATTCAACACAGGTACAATCAAAATTTTGCTCAATTCTGGTAGGTCTAAGTCTGTATCTGTTACCTTGTCTTTAACGAGGAAATGTCAGAATTGACTTACAAAAAAAAAAAAGTATTTTGTTTGTTTGTTTGTTTTAATTAGAGTCACGGTGAGTAAGACATAGCTCAGAACAGCTAATGTGACTTAGTGATTCTCTCATCAGGAAATACAGTTCCTACTTCCTTGTTTATTCTCCACATCCTGTAGTAAGTAAAGTTTCAATGAAAGATAAATCTACAGGGTGAAAAGATAAGAAAACTTACATGTGTGGATAAGATCATTTTGACAGGTTTTACCACGTATGTCAGTGTTTCTGGGGATGGACACAAGCCAGAACTCCCTACTCTGACATTTTCACTGATGTCATTCCCCTTGATCCTCAATTTGAAAGTGGATAAAAATGTTTTCTATGTTTTCTTCTTTAAGAAATTAAATAAGGAATGCTTTCTAGACATGATCCTCTAATGATTTTCAGTCAGTGGTCATCAACAGAGGAAAAGCACAGAATCTCATCCCCACAGAAGGGTGACATTCAGTCAGGTAAGAAAATTTTCCCCGAAATCAGAGCTTCATCTTTAACATGCAATCAAAGGCTTTCACAGGTTCTTCATCACTCTGCACTCAGCCCTACCATATGGGATTGGCTCTGAGAATCTCACATCAGATGACTGACAAACATGTCACAGTACACTGATCTGGTACCAGATCCTGCCTCTCCTAATGATCTCCCACAAGGACATTGGAATATTCTAGGATATTTCCTGTAGTCCTCTATTCTACACAGGTACACTTCCAAGTAGAAACAGAAGCTTTGATTCTCACTGGGACCCCTGCTCTGTCCAACCAACCTCTCTAGAAATATGATGTTCTAATCTCTCCTGATTAGAACATTTCAAGGTCTCTCCCTGTGCTAATTTAGTAAAGATAAAAGAGAAACAAGAAAGAGCAAACTATGCAGGGAGCAATATATAAGATTCCTTTACTTAATGTATTTATCTGATATACCCAAATATTGAGAAATATAGATTCATTTCATAATGGTCAAGAAAAGAGGAGGAGGAACCTCCATTCCAACAGTATACATAAAATGGAATCAATATTGCATAAGCTCCAGCTTAAGCTTAGCTACGAGGTACTAACTCTTCTCATAAAGAAGCAATAGTTCTCCATCATTTGAAGCACACTGAGGACTCAGACAGCTGGACACTGAGGGTGTAGTCTCCTCACTCGAATTCTGTACCTGCATCACAGACCCATGAAATATTCCCAAAGAATGATTAAGGATGAGGGGGGGAGCCGAAATAAAAAAGATGAACCCATAGTCTGTCCTACCATCTGTTCTGCTGGATATTACCACCATCTTGGCCCAATATGACCTTCCCACTTCTCTCTGGGCCTCCCTACTTTCCACCTCCATCCTCTCATTATATCTTACCTACACTTGGGAACGATTCTAGTTGTTCCACTTATCTTTATCAACAAGTAATCCAAATAGCAACTGTGTATATAACTCCTTAGAAACCTCAGGTCTGACACAGTAATACTACATGACCTTTGAAGCCCTAAGTTTTCCTAATTCCCTTTATTATTTTTTTTCTAATTTCCATGTACTTACACTCTTAAGACCTCCACTGTTCTCAGGTTCGTCTTCCCTGCAAAATCTGTCAACCTAGACATAGACTTAAGTACCACCCTCTAATTATCTCTTAGGGAATCCAGTTTTTAAAAAAGCCACAGCAAGCCTTATGGACTTTATTAAAGACTCTTTAAGATAACCCATGGGAGATAGCAGTGCACCCATAGATATCTATTTAATACACCCTCAGAGTAATTTTTTTTTTATAAAGACTCTTCTGGAAAATGAAGACTCTCAGCTCTTCTTCTTCAACATATGCAGTGTCTCACCCTTCTGATTACTCTCTGCTCTATCCCAGGTCCACTCCCTTTCCTGATATTACATTCTTTCCCAATTGTGTATGTTGGTAAAATCAAATAACATAAAATATAACATGTTAATTATTATAAAGTGCACCGTTCAGTGATATTAAATACATTCATATTATTGGGCGATCAACATCACCATTTATCTTTCTAATTCTTTTCTATGTTTTAAAACTGTAACTCTGTATCCGTTAAACATAACTTTCCTTTTTGTTCCATAACCACCTGAAAATCATCATTACCCTCCTAATTTCTATGGTTTTGACTACACTAAGTACTCCATATAATTGAAATAAGTAGTTGTATTGTTATGACTCACTAAAAGTCACAAAAATGGCATTTTTGGTAGCTAAATTTCCTCAAGATTCATCCATGTTGTAGCATATTCCTAGATCTTTTCCTTCTTAAGGCTGAATAATATTATATTATATGGGTATATCACACTTTGCTTATCCAGGAACTAGAGGATGAACACTTAGGTTGCTTTATATTTTAGCTACTCTGATTATTCTGCTCTAAACACTGGAGTACAAATATTTCTCTAAGACCCTGATTTCAATTCCTTTGGGTATACCTCATAGTAAAATTCCTGGATCATGTAGTAATTCTATTTTTCAATATCTGAAAAATTGCCATACTCTTTTGCAAAGCAGCTGTATCATTCTACATTCCCACTGACATAGCACAATGGTTCCAACTCCCTCACATCCTCACCAATACTTGTTTTCTGCTTGTGTATGCGTGTGTGTGCTTGTGTGTGTATGCATGCACACAAATATATAAACATGCATTTAGTGATATGGAGCATCTATTCAAGTGCTTAGTCATTTGTACATCTTTTTGAAGAACCATCTATTCAAGTCTTTTATCCATTTTTGAATCAGGGTGTTTGCTTTTTGTTGAGGTATAGGAGTTCTCTGTATATTCTGAATAGAAATCTCTTGTCAGATACATGGCTTTCGAATATTTTCTCCCATCTTGTGGGTTGCCATTTTATTCTGTTTACATTTCTTTGATACACATTTTTTTTTAAATTATGTACTGCAAATTGTTAATTTTTTTTGTTAGCTGTACCTTTGTTGTTCCTTCGTTTCATATGGAGGAAAACACTGCCAAATCCAATGTCATGAAGCCCTTGTCTTGTATCTTCTTCTAAGACTTTTTATTTTATTAGGTCTTATATTTAGTTTCTTGATACGTTTTCATTAATTTTTGCATATGATGTTAGGTAAGGGTCCATCTTTCTACTTTTGCATGTTGACAACATGACTTCTCAGCACCATTTGTTGAAAATACTATCCTTTCTACTTTGAAAAGTCTTGGCAACTTGTCAAAAATCATTTGGCCATATATCAGGGTTTATTTCTGGGTGTTCTATTCTATTCTATTGGTCTTGAATAAGGGAGAAAATAGTATAACCTATCCAGGTTGATGAAGAACATAAAGAAAGACCAGGACTGAGAATTAGGAGGGCAATAAAAAACAGCAGGCAGTAAAAGACAGTGTGAGAGAAGATCTTGTATTTGCGAGTTCATGGAAATAGGATCATGCTAAAACCACTAAACGCCTGACTTTGAACAATACGGTAAATGTGCTAGCAAGAAACATAACACTTACCCATCTCTGGGAAATATAGTATGGGCATAAAGATAAACTACACACAAATATATTAAACAGGGAAGGGTTTTCATGGTGTGAAAATATTGTGGGATTTGAAATACAATTTACTTCTGTTCTGCCATTGTCTCTAAAATTTATCAAAGTGTATATACAAGCAATTCCAATTCTGGTAATGTGTTTGACAGGTTTACATATGAACTTCAGCATACCAGTAAATGTACATTCATAGCAGGACTCTTCCCTAAACCAAAAAACAAAACTCAAAAACTGGAAAGACTACAGTTCACTTTGTCAACACACATAAAGATGCAATGATGGTTAACGGTCCGAAAACAGAAGGTGAGCATGGGTGCAAGAGGTTAATTGCCAGGCTGGGGTGGGGTGCAGAGTTTGAGGATAACACAGGTAGAAAAGGCTTTTGTTCTATCCTTGATTTTTGAGGTATGGAAATTCACAGGTCACTACCTTCATTTCAAAATAAATGAATGCACTATTCAATTTTTTTAAACAGGCGAAGTAAACATGAGTGATAATAAATTTCAAACTGTCGCTAAGAAAATAAGATACTAAGAAAACTTAAATAATATGATTTAAGAATGAAGTGGACAGATTGTCCAAGATGGTAGCAGTCAAAGACCCGGAGCCTGATGCCTCTCATGGGCACACCAAAGTCACAACTGTTTACAGAACAGCAATTGATGAAACAGGCCGGGACCTACCATAAAAGATGTTTTACAGCTAAAGATATAAGGAAGGCACCTCGACAAGACAGGAAGGAAGGCCAAAATCTCAATAGAGTCAAGACCCATACCACCAGGTGGGTGGCCCACAAATGGGAGAATAATTACAATTTCAGAGGTGCTCCCAGGTAGCAAGGGGTATGAACCCAACACCAGGCTCCCAAGCCCAGGGATCCTGTTCTGGAAAGAAGAGTTCCTAGAAAGTTGGGCTTTGAAGACCAGTAGTGCTTATTTTCCAGAGAGCCAGAGGGTTGTGGGAAATAGAGATTCCACTCTTAAAAGATGCTCACAAAATCCCACATGATCCGAGAATCAGAACAGAAGCAGTCATTTGAAAGGATCCCGGGTCACACCTACCTCCTGATCTTGGAGAGTCTCCCAGAGAGGCAAGAGGCAACTACAGCACAGCCTCAGGGACAGAGACACTGGCAGCAGCCATTCGGGGGAGCTCCTTCTACCTCGTGGAAACTGGTACCAGCAAGCATAATTTCAGAATCCTCCCTCTATCTTTTTAGGCTCAGGACCTAGCCCTACCCATTTCCACCAGACTAGAGACACAAGTACTAGGATGCTGCAGGCCAAGCAACTAACTGAGCAGGGGCATAGCCCCACCCACCAGCAAACAGGCTTCCTTCACACCCTCTCAATGCACAGCTGGCCCTGGACATGGGCCCAGCCACCAAAAGCCCCAGGACCAGCCTCCACACCTCAGAGGACAGGCACCAGCCCCAGAGTCCCTGGCCCCTCTGACAAGTGAGCCTACTCTGGCCTTGGAGTCAGCCTCACCATCGGCAGGTGACAACTGCACAGGACTGGATGGAGTTTGGACCTACCCAACAGCAAACCTGCTCTAGCATTGGGATCAGCCTCATACACCAACAGGCACACACCAGCTCCAGGAATACCACAGCCCAGCAGCCTGTGTGACCAGAAAACTCACTTGCAGGCCAGAAGCAGCCATGGACTCAGCTGGGTCCTGACCCTGCCCATCAGAATGCCAACACAAGTTTAGGGATACCCCAGACCCTGCAGATAGCTGTGTCAGAAACAGTGATCCAACACCAACTCTGCGACTCCTGGGCCCTGCAACCAGAACTCAGGACCTGTCTCTTCCTCCCAGTAGCCAGCATAGCCCCAGGACCAGTGACTGGGCACTAGCCCTGATATCACCTGGACTGCAGTTCTACCCATAACTGAACCAGCACTAGATTTGGTGTCCCCCAGAGTTGTGCAGCCAGCTGCCTTATGATTTAGTCTCACCAAGCAGCACAGACAGCCTCCATACAAGGCAGAGCCTGGCAAGCAATCAGTCTGGGGACAGCCAAGCCTACCAGACCACCCACAGTAGTCAGCTCACCACAACAGAAGATTCCAAGCAGCCCACATAGGGGGTACACCTAGAACATATAATTCTAGTGACCAGGGGACAGTGGGCTGCTGGGACACATAGGACCTCTCCTACAAAAGGCAATTTCTCCAAGGTCAGGAAATGTAACGAACCTACTACATACATAGCAATAAAAACAACAAGTTAAGAAAAATGAGGTGACACAGAAACACGATCCAAATGAAGGACCAAGATAAGAATTCAGAAGAAGTGCTAAGTGAAGTGGAGATAGCCAATCTCCTCAACAAAGGGTTCAAGGTAATGACTGTAAAGATGATCAAAGAACTTAGGAGAAGAATGGACGACCAGAGGAAGAAGTTAGAATTTTTTTAAAAAGAGTTAGACCATTAAAGAACAACAAAACAGAGATGAGGAATACAATAACTGAAATGAAAAATACATTAAGGGAAACTACTGTAGACTAAATGATACAGAGGAATGAATCAGAAAACTGAAGGACAGAGTACTGGCAATCACTGAAGATGAACGGTAAAATAATAGATTAAAATGACATGAGGAAAGTTGAACAGACTTGTGAAACAACATCAAGTGTACTAATATTTGCATTATACTGGTCCCAGAAGCAAAAAGGAAAGAGAAAACAGTGTAGAACAAACCTGAAGACATATGAGCTGAAAACTTCCGTAACCTGGGAAAGAAAACAGACATCCAAGTCCAGTAAACACAGTAAGGCCAAAACAGGATCAACCCAAAGAGGACCACACCAAGACTCATTGTAATTAAAATGGAAAAAAAAATAAAGATAAAAAGAAACTATTAAAAGGAGCAAAGGAAAAGCAACAAGTTACAAACATGGGAAATTGCATAAAGTTATCTGCTGACTTTTCAGGATAACCTCTGCATGCCAGAAGGGAGTGGCATGGTATATTTAAAGTCATGAAAGGGAAAAGCCTATAACCAAAAATACTCTACCTAGCGAGGATCTCCTTCAGATTTGATGGTGATGTCTAAAGTTTTACAGAGAAGCAAAACTAAAAGAGCTCAGCATCGCCAAACCAGCTTTATGAGAAATCTTAAAGGGGCTTTTCTAAGTGAAAAAGAAAAGGCCACGACTGAAACATAAAAATTAGGAAAGGAAACTTACTAAAGGAAAAAGCTCATTGGTTAAGGCAAATATTCAACAAAGGTACTAAATCAACCATGTACACAGCTAATATAAGGATGAAAGAAAACAGTAATAAAATCATCTATATTCACAATAAGAAGTTAAGGGACACACAAACAAGTAGATGTAAAATATAAGGTCAAATTCCATAACTGTGGGGGAGCAGAGTAACAATTCAGGGTTGGTAGTGTCCATGTGAAATTAAGAGCTCAGCAACTTAAATTATCACACACACACACACAAATACACAAAACTGAAAGAAATCCAAACATAATATTAAAGATAGTCCTCACATCACAGATGAAGGGAATAAAAGGGGAAGAAAGGAACACTGAAGAAATTAAAGAGGGATTCCAAAAATACCCAAGACAAATGAAAATGAACACACAATGATCCAAAATCTATGGGACACAGTCAACGCAGTTCACGGGGGAAGTTATAGTGACACAAGCTTATTCTTAGGCAACAAGAAAAATATCAAATAAACAACCTAACATTACACCTGAAGGAATTAGAAAAAGAAGAAAAAACAAAACTAAAAGCTGTCAGAAAGAAAAATTAAGAAAACTACACCATATGCAATCACATCAAAAAGAATAAGATACCTAGGAATAAACACACCTAAGCAGGTAAAAGGCATGTGCTCAGAAATCTATCAGCCATTGGTGAAAGAAGTTGAAGACAACACAAAATGATGGGAAAATACAGCATGTGCATGGACTGGAAGAATTAATACTCTTAAAATAACCATACTACCAAAGACAATCTACAGATTTAATGCAATCCCTATCAGAATACCAAAGCATTTGCACAGAACTTGAAAAAGTAATTTGAAAATTTGTATAAAACACAAAGATCCCAAATAGCCAAACAATCTTGAGAAAGAACACAGCTGGAGGCATCACGCACCTTGGCTTCAGACTATACTGCAAAGTGACAGTAATCAAAGAGAAAGGTACCAGAGCAAAAACAGACACAAAGATCACTGGAATAGAATAGAGATCCCAGAAATAAGCCCACACACTTATATTTAATTGATTTATGACAAAGCAGACAATATGGAGAAAAAACTGTCTCTTCAATAAGTGGTACTGGGAAAACTGGACAGCTACATGGAAAAGAATAAAATTAGATTATTTTAGCACACCATATATAAAATAAACGCAAAACTGAATAAACACCTAAATGTAGGACCAGAAACCATAAAACCCCTAGAGGAAAATATACAACGTTCTTCAACATAAATGATAGCAACAGTTTTAGGTTCAGTCTACTAAGGCAAATGAAACAAAAGCAAAAATAAACAAATGGGACTTCACTAAACTTAAAAGGTTTTGCACAGCAAAGGAAACCAAAGACAAAATGAAAAGACAACCTGCTGAAGGAGAGACAATATTTGCACATGATAAGAGGTTAACACATAAAAGATGACCAAGCAAGGGTTCATATCTAAACTACAGAAACAGCACATACAACTCAATATCAAAAAAATACCCAAAATCTTTTATAAAAAAATGAGAAGACCTAAATAGACATTTTTCCAAGGAAAAAATACAGATAGACAGCCAGAACTCACAAAGATGCTAAACATAGCTAATCGGCAGTAAAATGCAAATCAAAACTATGAGATATATCACCTCAGTCTTGTCAGAATGGCTGTCATCAAAAAGATCACAAATAACAAATGTTAGTGAGGATGTGGAGAAAGGCAAACTCTTGTACACTCTTGATGTGAATGTGAAGTAGTGCAGCTACTGTGGAAGGCAGAATGGAGGTTCCACAAAAAACTAAAAATAGAACTACCATAATATCCAGCAATTTCATTGTTAGGTATAGCAGAAGAAAACAAAAACACTATTTCAAAAAAAAATAACTGCACCCCAATGTTCATAACAGTGTTATTTGCCATAGCCAAGATACAGAGTCAAACTAAGTGTTCATCAATAGCTTAGTGGATAAACACGATTTTTTTATGATGACTTCAGCAAAAAATGAAATTTTGCCATTTGCAAGAACATGGATGGACTTGGAGGGTATTATGCTTAGTAAAATAAGCCGCAGAGAAAACAAGCATGGTATGTTATGAGAAAAAAAGCATGGTATGTTATGAGAAAACAAGCATGGTATGTTATCACTTACACGTGGCATCTAAAAAATTGAATACAACAAAAACAACAACAACAAAAACACAGACTCACAGATTAAAGAACAGACTAGTGGTTACCAGCAGGGAGAGATAGGGTGGAGGAGCAAAATAGTGGTAGGAGATTTTGAGGTACAATCCACTATGTATAAAATCAATAATCTACAGTGATTTACTGTAGAGCATGTGGAATATAGCCACTCTTTTATAATAACTATAAATGGAGAAGAACCTAAACATTTATGAATCACTATGTTGTACCTCTGAAATAAATATAATAATGTAAATTAACTATAGATCAATAAAATATAAAGTAAGAAACAATAAAAGGGAGACAGATTATTAGATAGAAATCAATTAAATAAACACAAGTTTTGGAAATCAAGGAATTGAAAAACAACACGTAAGACACAACATTGGCATTTAAAGTGTACAAATCTATTCATTTAAAATAAATCATTTAAGTGGTAAAAAATGGTACCCATTCTCACAATTTTGTATATCTAGGATAAATTATTATCTACAAAAATATGTTACAAATATTCACTCAAAAAGAAAGAGAAAATTTGGATAAACCCATTTTAGTATACAAATTTAATATCAAAGTCTCTATGTACAATTGATTTGAATAAGTTCTGTTAGCCACTTCTAGTTTCTTTGTGATGTAAAATCTTTCAAAGCATAAAAATCAGCCTTTCTACATTATTCCATTAGACATTCATAGAAGTTAAAAGAAATGAGAAGACAGAACAATCAACCAGGAAGGTGAATTTACTGAGAAACAGTCATTCGTTCTCCCTCCTCCTTTTCTTTTCCTCCTTTTCCAGGTCTCTTTCGGTTCCAATCAAGAGAAGTCTTGAGAGTTCTGAGAATATTTCTTTGAGGGCTTCAAATCACCATACCTACATCCTCTGCCACAACTACACACACGGGAACAAAAATAAACCTCTGTTATCTACTCATGTAGGAGGGATTCATGCAAAATAAACTCCTACATGGAGACCAACAGGTGAGTTTTCTACTTGTTCTTTATACTGTCCTTCCATTATAGTAAATCCCACACATTATGAGGAAGAAGCGGTTATGTGAGCTTTTCCTTGAAGTCAAAAAACTTGCATTCATTTCAAGTACCTGGTGATCATAGGGTACAGCCAGGGAAGGTGCCATCCCCCTTGGGGGAAGGGGCGGTGAATGGGCTCCTGCACCCATGCACCTCCTGAGGTACAGATTCTGGAGAAACAAAGGGCGGTCACACCGCAGTCAGTCTGTCAGGCTGTCGGACCACTGGGCAACCCGACCAGCCTGGAAGTGTCCCATCAGTTGCTGAAAGCAAAACTCTGTCCCCCCTGTGAAGCCAGGCAATTTGGGTCACAGAGTCAGAGGAGACCGGTAATCAACTCCTCCTCTCTGCTCACCTCCTTGGGGTTACAGCAACCCCATCTCCAAACCCAAATCTGACCCTGGAGTGCCAAACTGGGAGTGGCAGGTGGGCTCTGCCGGTGCTTCAGCGCCCTCTGGAGGTTGTCTGCTCTAAAGCCAACTCTCAGCCCTTCCTCCTCCTCCTTCCCTAATCCTGGGGGCTGCCTTGGCCTCCTGCAGCTGCTGGCCTGAATTCATTCTTCTTTTTTCTCCAATTACAATGAAGTGTCTTACAGAGGTTTGGAATCTCTTGAAGAAGGAAGATCTTTTAGCCAATACACCTTAACCGTGAGAAGTTGGTTTCAAGAATGAACCTGAAATACTGTATTTTTCTCCTGATGATTCCAAGGAGAGACAGCTCAAGTTTTCTAAATCATAAGAAAAACCAAGGTAAATATGATATTCTGAGCCAGAGATGAAAAAGCAGTTTTTAGCGCCCCCTTCTCATGTCATATGACAGGGATTTAAATCAATCAACTGCCACTGGTTTTTAAATCACATGACCCAACTTTAAATCAATCAGTTGCTTCCCTGTAACTCACGTGACTTGGCTTTGAATAGTAAGAAATGCAGAGGTATAAAAAGGACGTTCTGAACAATAAATGGAAAAACAACATTTTAGAAAGTTTTTTTCTTTTCGAATGAACCATTCATTGCCTACAGAATAAAGGATTCTCTTGTGGATTTCTTGAACTGTAAACACATACATTGTCTCCATTGGCTTGATTGACTTAGATTTTGGGGTTTTTTTGTTGTTGTTGTTAACATCTTTATTGGAGTATAATTGCTTTACCTTTTTGTGTTAGCTTCTGCTGTATAAAAAAGTGAATCAAATATTCGTATACATATATTCCCATATCCTCTCCCTCTTGTGTCTCCCTCCCACCTTCCCTATCCCACCCCTCTAGATGGTCACAAAGCACTGAGCTGATCTCCCTGTGCTATATGCAGCTGCTTCCCAATAGCTATCTATTTCACCTTTGGTAGTGTATATATGTCCATGCCACTCTCTCACTTCATCCCAGCTTACCCTTCCCCCTCCCTGTGTCCTCAAGTCCGTTCTCTACATCTGCGTCTTTATTCCTCTGCAGCGACTCCTGCTAGGGATGGATACTTCCTTTTATGCTCAGGGAAATCCCCTAGTTTGAATATGATTTGAGCTTGATCCTGTGAAACCATCAGAACTTCCCACCAGAGATAAATGAGGAGATTCTGGCCTTTATTAGTATGCACGATGAACACGGGTGTCCTGGCTGTACTTGCCAACCCTCCTATTTTACCCACCTATTTTTATCCACCTTCCTCCCTGTGAGTACCTTTGACCAACCCTGCGCTTAGACTCCTGACCTATTCCAGTGACTTTGTCAGTCTTTCTTTAAAAATAGACAGGTAATAAAATGAATTTAACCTAGAAGCAGCAGCTCAGTAAGGGAAATAAAATCATCAGAAGCTATCTAATCACAGCCACAGCCATCCAGGGCTCTGTCTTATCTGCTGGGTCATAAGAATGGTACCTTCCTAAACTTGAAGGGCATCCAATCAAATAAGTAAAGGTGTTGCTCACCTCTGGCTCTTGGAGGGATTGCTAGGCAGTCTACCCAGTGTATACTAACTGCAAAACACTGTCATAGTTTTGAAACACCTACGATCCAGGAAAGCTTTTTGGGGTGCATGGGGAAGGTTTCTTTTTGACATCAAGCAAAAAATAAATCACCAAGCTCTTTGAGCACAGGGGTTCTTAAGAGGGCAGTAGAAGGAAGGAATGGGCAGAAAAGACGATCTCCAATGAAGTGAAGGCTGTTTTCCCAAAAGAGTAGGATTTAGTCTCAGTTTAAGGAGAACACTTTTAAATAGCTGCGACAGCTCCAAACTGCAGTTTAGGGAACGAGTGCTTCAAAAGAACAGTGCTTTAAAAGTCCTGGCAAGGCAGCAAGAGGATGAAGAGTTGGTTTTGCATAGTTTTGAACACAGGAGTAAAGAAGCAGAGGCATCTCTGACTAAAAGGCCCTGAGATCCTATGGCATCAATGGGTCAGTTGCAGGGGCAGGGGGTGTGGGGGGAGATATCTCTCTCTCAACGTCTCCCAGGGCAGCCACCCCTCCCTACCCAACACCCCCACTCCCTTCACCCTTCCTCCCTCCACTGTTGGGTCCCCAGGGACAGCACTTCTTAAGCTGGAGCGCTCAGGCACCATCTCTGCAGTCTGGATTCTTCCTGGAACCTGGCAAGTTCTGGGACAGGAAGGCAGGTCTGCAAGGCCGCTGCGGTGCAGTCGGACCTGGAGGCCTGGAGAGGAACTGGAGCCCTGAAGCCCACCCACGTCCTTGAAGCCGAGGGAGGAACACATCCTCCTAACAGTACTTCTCAGGGGTCAGCGTGCTCCCCACCCGACGGTGATCCATACTCACTTGAGGCAGCAAGCACTGCCTCTAACTAGCCCCCTCGATTCCGCCTTAAGGGTCCTCGCACATGTGTGATAGCGCAGGACCTGGATCTCTTTAGTCAGCTGAGGCCAGTGCTGCCGGGATCTCTCCAGTCCCATCCCCCAGCCCCTCCCTCTGGGACTGTATCTAATAGAAGAAAGAGCACAGAGGAATTGGCTGAATCAAGGGACCTGGGAGCCTGGGTATGAGTTTGAAGACCGAGAACCTAAGGCGCAATTACATATTATTGGAAACTCTTGTGGGGTGTGTGGGGGTTGGTTAGGAGGCTGAGAGGCTGAGTCGACCTGGTGAGTCCAGCCCCAGGACACCACACAGCCCCGCCCCCCTTTCCCTGCCATCAGACAAGGGTGCCACAACGCCAGCCGGGACTCTGCACTTTCGCCCCCACCCCGGATTCTCCAGAAGAGCAGGTGGCCCCCCTCTGTGGGCAGGGGCAAACCACGGACCAAATCCCCCTGCACTAAGGCGCTACTGGAAGCTCTTCCTGAACAGCAGTGCTGGCTTGGAGTGAAACCGTGCACCGCCAAAGCTGGTCTCGTCCTGCAGCTGAGGGACGCAGGCTTTAAGTCAGCTGCCTTGGCTTTAAATCAGTCAGTCCCCCCTTTAAGTCAGGTGACCTGATTTTAAATCACTGTGTGCCCCTCAAGCCTGCAACTTCAAAAGTTGGGAACTTCACTTTGATCCCAGCACCTCACACAGCTGAATGCACACTGTAGTCACCCCCAACCCTGGCTTAGAGGCAGGATATAAGGTAAGGGGATGGGCGTGCACACATGGTGATGAGGGTGTACTTCATGTACCAGAAGGGTCCGGGTACTCTGGGTACAGCAAGCAGTGCACGATACAGCAGCTCCCTGGCAAAGCTGGTGATGCACAGGGGGAGCAGGCACACCCAGGCATGCAGAGGCTCCAGGGCGGGAGCTGGGGCACAGCCAGCCGGGAGGGTGTGAAAGCGGAAGATCTGAGCCTTCTTGAGAAAGGCAGACACAGAGGATGGATGAGAAACAAAGACCAGATGAAACATGGATTTGAAAAACACACCCTGCTCTTGAAATTGGGGTGGGGGGCACCCCAGATTTGAGTCTTCTTACTCCCCAGTAGCTAGTGCTTTGGCATTTGCCCAATTACTTATAAAATGTGACTGATAATATCTAACCCATAGAATACAGCGTTTGGAGTGGTTTGCGTGTTTATGTTTCTATAGGGGAATAAACTTTTCTACAAGAAAAATGTCTATTTTCTGAAATAAATTAAAACCCCTTTTTAAAAAGCACTCTATCGGACTTCCCTGGTGGCCCAGTGGTTAAGAATCTGCCTGCCAAGGCAGAGGACATGGGCTCGAGTCCTGGTGAGGGAAGATCCCAAATGCCGCGGAGCAGCTAAGCCCATGCGCCACAACTACTGAGCCTGCAGGCCACAACTACTGAAGCCCGCGTGCCTAAAGCCGGTGCTCCACAACAAGCACAACAAGAGAATCCACCGCAATGAGAAGCCTGCGCACCGCAACAGAGTAACCCCCACTCACTGCAACTAGAGAAAGCCCACACGCAGCAACGAAGACCCAACGCAGCCAAAAATAATTAAATTAATTATTTTTAAAAAAAAAACTACTATATCTTTCTATACATCTTCTCTGGGAAGAACAGAGAGAAGGAGTGGGAGAGTGAGAAAGACCAATACTTAGTGCACATCCCTGATGCAGGTGCTCTGCTGGCTCAGATAGTTTTATCCCCACTTTACAAAGGAGGAAGTAAGCTCAGAGAGGTTTAGTAATTTTCCCAAAACCAAACAGCTATTGAGTGGCAGTACCAGGATCTGAACCAAGTCTGTTACCTTCAAAGCATAAGCCCTCATCACAACAAAACTCAATTAATATTTACATTTATCGAATTACATTGCAACCTGGGGAGTTCTTGGCACAGTCCTGAATAAGAGTGAGAAAGAAAGACATAGCATTGTTCATCCAGTCAACCAAAATTTTTGAAGCAGCTGCTAGATGCCTGGCCCTGTTTAGAGTTCAGCAGTGATCAAGACAGGAAGAGTCCTGCTTTCATGAACCATGTAGTGGGGAGGAGAGACAGGTGCAACTTGGGTGAGGGATTTCACCTTGCTGGGTTTCTGTTTTCTCATCTGGAAAATGGGATGGGTGTTTCTCATTTTCTGGGATTGTCCAGCCCTCATATTCTCTGATTCCATAAGAAGCATTTGTTTTCCTGTTTCTTTAAAATTCAATCAGGCCATGAGCTGTGATGAATGTCGTTAGCTGCTCCCCAAATCACTCTATTTCCACCCATTTCCTGTGATCAGGTCTTTCCCCCAACATGACTCACAATCAATCAAGGCACAGAAGCTAAGGGGCACCCAGCAGAAGAATTCCAACCCTGGCTTCTCAGGAGCTCTGCGGTCTACCTGGCCAGGTAAACTTCACTCACCTGGCACAAGGTGGCCATCCCTGGTTTCACATCAACATGATCTCAGGCACAAACCTCCTTGTTTTTCCATTTTGTCTTTAAGTTACTTGCTGAAACAACTGCACAAATATGAAAAAGATATAAAATCAGGCATCCTCTGCCCTCAGTGCCTACTAATAAATGATTTTCTGCCACTTTAAAGATAAAGATACAACATTTCAGCATTCTGCTGCCCTTATTATTTTTTATTTTGTTGATATTTCTACTGAATACACCTTTCAATATTTTAACAATGGAACATGTATTTAGGTTGTTCCACACACAGCCTTTGGTGGTAAGGGTTTTGTTGTTATATTTCTATTATGTTTCCTTTAAAAATCATTATCCAGTTTAAATGGATTACGTCAATTTTATAGGCATTTATCATGATAAATATCACATCATGATATGATATTGATGAAATTAATACATAGAGGGCAGTAGTACAAATTGATTGGAATTGAGAGCCTCCATTAGCACAGATAAATATAAATATTATATATATATATATATATATAAGCCAAATTACATGCTGAGTGAGATTCTCCTACTCTTTTTCACTCTCTGCCCCTCAAGCCTGTGAGAAATGGAATATTTCTTGCCATATCAGTAAAAAAAAACGATGTCACAGTCATCAGCACTTGCAGACCTCCAATGTGAGCCGGTGGGCCCTGAGGAACTCAGGATATGCAAATACAGAATGCAGGCCCCAGAGAGCTGAGGTGCATATCAAAGGAATGATTTCAGTGAGCCCAGACTCTTGCATCTTCCCATACAAAGAAAAGCCCTACATTCCTCACCTTGGGAGAGCTGGTTTTCCTTAGTTAACAATCACCTTTTGATGTTCCCCATTACCTGCGCCATTGCCCGCCCCTGTCCCCTTCCCCCGGTACTTTAGCTCAGGGAGGAAGGAGCGCAGAGAGACTCGGCTGAACAAGGGGCCTGCGAGCCTGGGGATGCGTTTTCAGCCACTTTCCCCGCAGTCAGGAGGAGGGGCGCTGACGCTCCAACCAGACCCTGCGCCTCCCTTTCCCCGTTTCCCCTCAGGACGCTCAGGCCGACCCATTCCCCACGCCCACCAGGCCCCGCGAACCAGGCCGAGGGCAAGGGCGAGAGGAGGGACCGAAGTTCCCCGGGACCAGAACGCTGGGGGCCGCTCTCTCTGCACAGCAGCAGCGGGTGGCAGCGAACCCCTGCCCCTCAGAAGCTGGTCTTGCACTGACGCCCAGGCACCGGATCAGGAGGAGCGTTGGCGCCCACTTACGTGGCCCGCGGTCCCCAGGACTGTCACGGCTTCGGCCGCCGGGGCCCCTCCAGAGCTGGCAGCCTCAGTGAGGCCGCCCTCCCCTCGGGCTCCACGGCAGTTCCGTGACGGCGGAGGGAAGAGAACCCGAGCCGGGAGTTCCAGCTCTGCGGAAACGCGGGCTCCGTTCTGGGCGAGGAGGTGGGACCGCTCTGCCCTGAGGCCTTCTGGGAGGGAGGGCGGTGCCGGGGGAGGGAGCTGCCTGGAGCCGCCAGGAGCCCTTCTGGGGGTTCTAGAGGGGCGGCCAGGCCTGGGGGCCCCGCCCACTGTGGCCACAGCCCAGGCCTTTTCCCTGGAATCCTACGCAAAAAAGAAAGATACACAGTCTATAGTAAATATTCACAAATGATTGTTGCTGCTGTGCTTACTATTCTATTAAAGGTGTAAAATCCATAAAACACTTTAAGTTCAAAGTTAAATATGAATTTTTACCTTTCTAATTATCTCTCTGCTATTCCCAACTGTGGTTAATGAATCAGAGACTGTGGCATCACTAGTTAAAAATGAGTTTGAGAAAAAAATAGAACTCAGGCCCACCAGACCTACTGAATCACGATCTGCACTTTTACAATCTCCCCAGTGTACTTGTGTACCCATGAATAGTTGAAAGGTACATTTCTACCTCGACATGTCTTTTCTGACTGAGAAATACACACATTTTATCCACTTTGATATAAATAAAACACTCAAAAATGCATATGCCTGTGTTGAAACCATCATTTTATCATTTCTTTTCCAGATAAGTATAGTCTCTACACTGGTTTTGTGGATCACATGCCATACTCTTTTCTTGTAGTTAGCAATAAGGTAGAGAAAGTTACTTTGTAAATATATATATATTAGTGGATAATTGAAGACAGTCTTCTAAATTAAAACCAGTTCTCTTAACTTGCTGTTTTCTTCTTGGGTCACATTATGAACTCTTCCCGTGACCACATGGCATGTGTACTTTTGATTTCAGGGACTGCTGACATTCCAAGATGTGGCCATAGATTTCTCTCAAGAGGAGTGACAATGCCTGGACCAAGATCAATGGGAATTGTACAGGGATGTGATGTTAGAGAAGTATAGGAACCTGCTCTCCTTGGGTGAGGATACCTTCCTTCCAGAATTCCTTATCCAACCACAGGGTTTAGAGTCCTTCATTTGTAGAATGTCTCCTGGAATCTTCTGCTTCCTACAATAGGGTTTCAGATTGCAACGTTTCAGGAAAGATTGGGAGTTTGTGGGTATAATTCATCTTATTCTTTTAAAATTGCAGCCTCCCTTTTAATATACTTTGTAACTGCTTGAGATGTGTCTATATGAACTGTGTACTATATGTTTCTGTTACAGTCCTTACAATATTTTTTTGTCTTATCTTCTGTAACAATTTTCCATGGATTCTTTGGGCTTAAGGTATATTAAAAGGGAGACTGCGATTCTGGGACTTCCCTGGTGATGCAGTGGTTAAGAATTCACCTGCCAATGCAGGGGACAGGGGTTCGATCCCTGGTCCGGGAAGATCCCACGTGCCACGGAGCAACTAACCCAGTGGGCCACAACTACTGAGCCTGTGCACCACAACTACTGAAGCCGGTGCGCCTTGAGCCCGTGCGCCATTTATTTTTTGGAGAATAAAACCGCCTCTGAGTGATTAAAATTTAGACCAGCTAGTCAAAATGCTTTATCACCTGTTCTTCTAAAAACTGATCAACGGAACAAGTTTTACTAGGGATAACAGTGTGATTGTATTCTGGAGTTCATATGGGCAATGTGGTTTATGACCTTGATGCTGGATCACGACATTTCAATGGTATAACTGCTATGAATTGTCTGTTTGTTCAACGATTAAAGTCTCACGTGATCTGAGTTCAGAATGGAGTCATCCTGGTTGGTTTCTGTCTATTGCAGATTTCTTCCAGTATGAAAGGACAAGAGCAACACGGCTTACTTTACAAAATGTCTTCAAACTAAATGATTATATAATCTACATTCAATTAATTTATACATACCCTACTGTAGAACAGGGTTTGTTACGGTGGCAGAGTCCGGTAATTATGTAAAACTGAAACCTTTATCTGCACCGGTTCAAGTCCTCTTCCTAAGAATATGTTTATAATCAACATTCTTTCACAAATTACCCAATTTAATTCACCATAGCATTCCTCATATTAACTAAATGGAGAATCCTAGGCTATATACAAATCCAGAAAGGGCCAAAAATCATCAGCCCCCATGGATTATTACAACCCATTGTTGAGGCATTCAAATTACTTATTAAAGAACCACTATGTCCATCAACATCATCAATTTATGTATTATTGCCCCAATGCTAGCCTTAACCCTGGCTCTCACAACATGAATTCCTCTTCCCATATCTTATTCACTAATTAATATAAATGTAGGCATATTATTTATATTAGCCATATCACACCTAGCCATTTATTCCATCCTCCGATCTGGATGAGCTTCACGTTCAAAATACTCACTCACTGGAGCTCTAGGGACAGTAGCACAGACAATCTCATATGAAGTAATGTAACAGTTATTCTATTCTCAGTCTTACTGATAAATGGATCATTTACACTTTCAACAGTAATTATTACACAAGAACACCTATGACTAATTTTCTCCTGACCCCTACCCAGAATTTGATTATCTCCGCAGTAGCAGAAATCCAATGAAGCCCCACTTGATTTAACAGAAGTACAATCAAAACCTGTATATGTCTTCAACGTAGAAAATGTAGCAGGCCCATTCACCCCGTCCTTCCTAGAGAATATGTCAATTTCCCTATAATAAACATTTCCACAACAATCTATTTTTAGGAGCATTTGACAATCCCTAGGTGCCAGAATTATAGATTCTTTCATCTTGTGAATATAGTTTTTTTTAAAAATAATTTTTATAGTTTTACTACCTTTAAACAAAATGTACTCCATTGCTGTGGAATATTCTTTCATAGGAGCGTGCATGGTTCATTTCTGCATCCGCTTGTGATGGCCTTCAAGTTCTTTCAGGTTTGGCTCCTGTGGCTGCAGAGTCCATGTCCGTGTGTCCTGGTGCATGGCTGGTGGGTTTGTGTTCAAGTGGGAGGAGCACTGTGGGTCTGTGTGCACGGACTTCGCTATCTGAGGCCCGATTGTTTCAGAAGTGGTTGCATCCCCCCCGCTGCGTACCAGGCTTTCCATTGCTCCACATCCTGCTGATATTTGATACTATGTCTTTCATGTCTGCCATTCTGGTAGGTGTATGCACAGTATTTTTCTTATGGCTTTAATCCCTCGGTTGTTAGTGAAGTTGTGCATCTTGTGGTATTCATGGACTATTTCCTGTTTTTTTTAAAAAGTTTTAAAAATTGTGGTCAAATACACATAACATAAAATTTACTATCTTAACCATTTTTAAGTGCACATTTCAGGGTCAAGAAGTAATTCGCACTGTTGTGCAAACCTGACCGCCATCGTCCTCCAGAACTTTTTCATCTTGCAAAATTGAAACAGTCCCCATTAAACACTCACTCCCCATTGTCCCTCCCTCAGCCTCTGGCACTCAACATCCTACTTTATGTCTCTATGTTTCCGACTGCTCTAGGGGTCTTGTATGAGTGGATCAAGCACTGTTTGTTTTTTTGTGTCTAGCTTACATCACTGAGCATAGTGCCCTCAAGGTTCATCCCTGCTGCAGCCCGTGTCAGAATTGCCTTCCTTTTTAGGCTGAATAACATTCCCTTGTATTGATGGACCGTGTTTTTCTTCTTCATTCGTCCATTAGTGGACACATGTAATATCTACATTCATTTCTCCTGTCTTAATATTTGTGGAATAATGTCAGAAAGTCCTATGAATCAAAAGTCATTTGCCATTAACTTTTTTCTTAAACTTTTTATTGTGAAAAACATCAAAGCTAAGAAAAGGGAAGAATACATGTCAGCTTCACTTGTGTTCAGGAATTAATACTTTACGGATTCACTTTATTCCCTGTGTGTGTGCTATGCTTGTGCATGTGCCTGTTTGCATACATATGCTGTGAATGTGCATAGGTATGTGCACTTGCACACGTTAGTGTGTCCATGGGCATATGCGTGCATGTGTGTTCACATGCTAGTGTGTGAATATATTTGTGCTGTGCACGTGCATATGTTTGTGTGTGTGCTGTGCCTGCCTGTGCGCACACCTGTGTGTTTGCTGGAACCACTTGCAAGTTGGTTGCAGACTGAATTGTGCCCCAGATATATCCGCTCGCAGCTGCTCCAACAATCCTGCATAGCCACGTAAAGGTCACAGATCTCAGGGATTTAAATGGATGGAGCAGGATGTCCTGACACAGAGTCTGTCCTCCAATGACTGTCACTGTCTCAGTAACATCCTTCACACCTTCTTTAAACCCCATTCAGGGTCCAGTTTAGACCTCCATTACATTCAGTCACCTGCACCAGGTCCCCTAAAGCAACAATGTCACAGTTGGGGAACCCGGCCAAGGATGGGGGTGCCCCTCCTGTTGGCCTGGCCTCCAGGCCCTGCACTTGGCTCCTGTGTTCCCATCTCTCAGCCAGGCCCCGACTTGGATGGGGCCTCCACCTCTTTTCTCACAGGGTCCCATTGCCCAGTCAAGGGGGTTCATTCTCCCCAAACACAGTATCAGGAGTCGGGGGGGGTGACAGTCCCCACTGGGTCTCCTTCATGTGAGATCCTGTGCTGTTGAAAGATCAGGCACCCTGCCCTCGGGGGTGGGGGGTTGGGGGGTGACATGCGGCCCACGATGGGCAGGCGGGTCCCCGGGTGGGGCGAGCCAGTGTGCAAGGAGTTCTGCGGTAGGTTCTTCTCTCCAACGGCTTCTGTGTCCCTACCTCTCCCCGTGCCTCCCCTCGAAGACAGCACGGTGCCTGGGACGGGAGCCATGGGAGCCGTCAGCCACAGCCCCCTCTACACACACACACACACGCACACACACACGCACACGCTGCAGGGAAGCAGGACCTGAGTGTAGGGCTCTCAGTGGCCCTGAGCGTCCCGCCCGGAATCGGCCAGCCGAATGGACAGACCGGATCTCCCGGCCCGGACCATGCAGGACTCTCCTGCCTGGGCTTCCAGTGTGGTCGCCTCCTTCTGGAAGCCTGGGAGGCTGGAATCAGGCCACTTCTTGTCTGTCTTGGCAGCAGACTGGGCTGCACTCTAAGAAGTTCGTGGCTCACCCGTGGATCCTGACCATCAGGTGGCCAGAGAAATTGGGAACATGTCTGTTTTGCCTGTTGAAATGTTTAATGACAAAGATTTTGTTCAGTTTCCTGATGTGGGTGTCCAAAGATGAGAGACCCATGTGTGTGATCTGTACCTCCTATGAGATCAGCCCTAAGCTAGTTTAAACATGATCAAGTTCTGTCTACACGGTAGATTTAGACCTCTGCATGTCCTGTCTACTGATTATGTTTAGAGCTGACCATGTGTTGTCTATAATAAGAAGATTTAGACCTGACCATGTTCTGTGTACGCTAGGACTATGGGGACCTGGGTAGAGACCCGGCCTGGCCTCAGTACTGGGAAGCTCCGTGCCTGCATCTGAATGTCAGTGCTTAGATGTCTGGGGTCTGGAGCTGAGGTGGGTTTGTCTACGTAACAGCCTCTCTTCTGAGTGTGGTGACCTGGTCCTCCCAAGGGTCAATGCTATGGTCGGGGCCTTAGTCTTAATCCCTGCAAGGTTCACCTTCCCTGGGGCTCGTGCAGAATCCTCAGGGAGGCTACCTGGCAATAATTCCAATTTACCAGCACGTGCATGGTGCATAGGGAGGCAGGTTTAGCTGGTGAATTGATTGCAGGGCACGCAGATTGGGCAAAAGCCCGATGGGTAACAGCTGAGGCTGCTGCTGAGCACTCCTTCCAGTCTACCGTCCCTACTCAGCAGAGTCCAGAGCTGCCCCTCGGCTTTCAGCCCTGCTGTCCTGTGAGTTTTCTCAACATGTAAGTGAGACGAGAAAGGACTGAGCCTGCCAGCGCCAAGGTCGTGTGTTCAACTCTAGCCTGAAAGCTTTAAAAACAGTTAAAATCACACAGAACCGAAGTGAGAAGAGGAGGACTCCTGTGGGACAAGTGTGGGGAAAGGAGACCCACCTGACACTTTTTCCCATCCCAGGAGGTCCCAGGGACCCAGCTTGTTTCCACATTGGGGGAGCACCCTGCAGAGCCATGGTGTCCTGACCAAGGGGACGTGTGACCCCAGGTGCAGGGTCTGGGGAGGTGAGGTCACACTGGGACTGTGGCCATGTGACCCAGGTGGAGGGGTCTGGGGAGGAGGGGTCACCTGGTGAGAGAGAACGTGTGACTTTAGGTGCAGGGTCTGGGGAGGTGGGTCACCCTGGTGAGTGTGGATGTGTGACCCCAGGTATAGGGTGCGGGGACTGTGTGGGTCTCACCACACCTGCATGGGTCAGGATCACATGTACGGGGAGACCGCATATGCGCTCTTTGCCTGCAGTGTGTCCTGTCCCCTTTGAGATTTCCAACCTCTGCATTAAGGGTGTTGCCCTGATTAACCTGTGGTTCCTTTTCTTCTCTTAATCTTGTCACAATCATATGAGGTCAGACATGTTTGAGTGGGTTGCTGCTCTGTGCTCTGGTGAGTGACAACACTTGGTGGTATCATATTAATATCATAGCATATCATATGTCTAATCTATGGGGGTCACCACTGCCTGGGTCCCCCTGGACAGAGGTCAGGTGAGCACAGACTAGCCTCCCCTAAGAATGGTCTCCCACGTGCTCTGTGAGGGTACCGTGATGGCCCCTAAGGTAGGGGACTGTGTCTGGGCCTCTGACATTTGTGATGAAGGGGAGTCGAAATGGAATCTCAATTAACAAGACATTATTTTAAGAATTTATTTTAAGTGAAATAAAACACACATCACATACCCTTTACCATCATCACCATTTTAAGTGCACGTTTCTGAGGCATCAGATATATTCACTTTCTCGTGGAGCCATCACCACCATCCCTAGAACTTTTCACCTTGCAAAACCAAAATTCCACAACCATGAAAGTCTCACTCCCCATTCCCTCCCACTGCCCCTGGCACCGATATCCACTTCAGTCACTGAGTTGTCGACTCCAGGGCACCCACTGGAGTGGAATCCTGCAGTGTTTGCTGACGGGTCATTTTGGAAGAGCTGACTTTCAGTCTGAAGCTCTGTCTGTTTGCATCTGAAGATTCTGCATTTAAGGAGAGGGTGTATGAGGAAGGGGGTGTATGAGGGACAAAGGTGTCCGGGGTGCAGATGAGCCAGGACCTGACCAGCTGCCTTTTGGGTCCTCTGGTCCCATCTCTTGGTCTGTGCCTCATCTGCATCATCACTGTCACCGCTGGCACCCCTGGGGTGTTGTTGTCTGAGTGAGACTCCCCTGGTGCCCCTGCTCTCCTCCCCTCCTCCTGCTGGTTGGGGAGGGAACTACTTGCTGTGTGGGCTCTATTCCTGAGGCATGAAGGACCCTGTAGCATGGACCTGCAGAGTGTGGGGTGTGGTCCCAAGAGCATGGGGCCCACATAGGACACAACATCGGGGCGTGACAAGTGCTAGGGCTGCCTCATCACTGACAGGGAATGTTGCCCAGATCCTGCTCGGGAGGGTGTGGTGGGTGGCCTGGGACCCTGGAGGCCCCATTCCTATCCTGGAGCTTGGAGAGTGCATCCCCATGGGCTCCAGATTCACCCCATATCTCAGCCATATCCCTCTGTCCTGTCTTTGAACTCAGGAAAACGAGCTCTCTTGTCCACAACATAGGCCTGGTCCTGTTGGTATCAGGATTCTTTAAGTTAGGCGTCCTGGGATAGCAGCTCTTTTTAGGTCTGAGAAGGAACAACTCAGGAGTGTACAACAATTTCAGATGAAACTAATATTCAATGACTATCTCTAACTACTCGGTTGTTGACTTCTATTAGTCATTATTCTCCTGGTTTTAGCTCTGATGTGGGGATTACAGAGGAGTCAACATTTAAATCTTCATAATCTGTGTATTTGTAGCTTCAGTATCATTACTGACCCATAGTTTTTTATGGTTTGGGAAGAGTTATTGATTTCATGTATCATGTAAAGGATTCACAATGATGATAGGGCAATTAAGATTACAATAGTGGCTAGTAAATTGTTCACATTTTCTCTACCTGTGCATCTATTGTATGCATGTGAGTTAGTTTAGATGTCAATGTTAGTGAAATGATATAGAGGACTAGAGAACTTATTTTAAAAATCACTATTCATGTGTGATGATGAAAATGTAAAAGTTCTTCCATAATCGGTGATGTTGTTTCTTGAGAGCCTAGATGAAATTGATATGCCTTAGTGATATACAGGATTTTAGCCTATGATTTAACTTTGACAAAGCTACATCACTTTTTACTTTTATCTCATTTATTGAGAAAGACATAATTGTTATGGTGTTGGCTTGAAATTGGTTGAAAAGGACTTGAGTCCTTCTTTATTTTACATTTACATAGGTAGGATCTTGAAACATAGGATATGGTGAAGGACATTCGTGTAACCATTCTAGGTTAGGAGTAGCAGTTTCCACTGCTAAGACTTCTGGTTTAGACGCAAATGCTTTTCAAAGTATGAAGATTATTAGCATTACTGCTGCTACTGAGATGAATGAGCCTAAAGACAAAATATTTCATGTGGTGTGTGCCTCAGGGTACTCAGACTAACGTAGTGACATCCCTGAGAGGCCAAGAAAGTGCTGCAGGAAGTCATATTTACTACTACAAATATACTTGTGAAGTGAATTTTTGCTCATGCTGAGTTAACTGTATAACCTGAGAATAGTGGGAATCAGTGTAGGAAGCCTCCTACAATAGTGAAAACTGCTTCCATGGACATTAGGTCATGGAAGTGTGCTACTACATAGTATGTATCCTGGAGGACAATGTCTGGGGATGAGTTGACTAAGATGATTCCCGTCAAACCACCTACTGTAGAAAGAAAAACTAAAGCCTAAAACTCATAATATAGTGGGAGGTCATATAATATTACCTCCGTGAACAGTTGCTAACCAGGGACTTCCCTGGTGACGCAGTGGTTAAGAATTCGCCTGCCAATGCAGGGGACACGGGTTCGAGCCCTCGTCTGGGAAGATTCCACATGCCGCGGAGCAAAAAGCCCGTGCGCCCACAAGCCACAACTACTGAAGCCCACGCGCCTAGAGGCTCTGCTCTGCAGCAAGAGAAGCCACTGCAATGAAAAGGCCGCACACCACACGAAGAGTAGCTGCCGCTCACCGCAACCAGAGAAAGCCCACGTGCAGCAAACAAGACCCAACGCAGCCAAAAAATAAAGAAAAGAAAAAGAAAAATTAAATAAAGAGTTGCTAATCAGCTAGATACTTTTAGTCCTGTAGGGATAGAAGTAATTACGGTAGCTGATGCAAAGTATGCTCCTGAGTCGACAGCTATCCCTATGGTAAACATATGATGGGCCCACAAGAGAAATCCTAAAAAGCCAGTGAGCATGACTCATACTAGTCCCAAATAGCTGAAAGGCACTTTTTGTCCTAAATAGTATGTAATGATATGTGAGTTTATAACAAACCCTGGTAGGCCATGAATACAGACTTCAGGGTGACCAAAGAGTCAAAATAGGTGTTGGTATAGGATTCGGTCTCCTCCTGCAGGGTCAAAGAATGTAGTGTTTAGATTTCTATCTCTTAACAGTATGGCAATTCTGGCTGCTCGGACTGAGATTGGTAATTATAGTAATATGGCTATAGTTGGGGAAGATTAAACAAATAATGGTGTTTGGTATTGGGATATGACTGCTGGTTTTGTATTAAAGACTATAGTAATAAAAGTAACAATACGAAGAATTGAAGAGACACCTGCTAAATGTAAGGAGAAAACAGTTAGGTCGACAGAGGCTCCTGCATGGGCCAGATTGCAGGCTAGAGCTGAATACACGGCTCCACTGGTACCAGAACCAGCTTCTACTACTGGTGATATGAGTAGGAGTAAGAATGATGGGGGAAGTAGTCAAAAGTTTATATGATTTATTTGGGGAAATGCTACTTCTGGTGTCCGAGTTATTAGTGGCCCAAGTCAGTTTTCAAAGCCTGCAATCATAATGGGTACAACTATAAAGAAAATTATTACAAGTGCAGGGACTGTTATGACTACCTTACAGGTTTGGACATCTCCAAGTAGCGCTCCAGGTCAGCATAGCTCAGCCTGGATTAATATACTTAAGGTGCTGCCTGCTACTCCAGCTCAAGCACCAAATAGTAAATATAAAATGCCGATATCTTTGTGATTTGTTGAAAATAATCAGCAGTGTATGAACAGAGGTAAAATGACTGAGTTAGCATTAGACTCTAAATCTAAAGACAGAGATTGAGCCCTCTTTCTGGCAAACCCTGTGGTGAATCAACAAATTGAACTGTAACTTCAGAGAAGCAGCTTCAATTCTGCCGGTGATTTTCCTGCCTTTTTTTTCTCTTTTTCTTTCTCAAATGAAGGAGAAGTAGACTGAAGCCAGTTGACTAGAGGATTTGTCTGTTAACTAAAGTTTCCTGGAGTTAAAACTCATCAATCTCGTAAAGATTTGGCTTAAATACAATGTTTGCTTTACATTCAATTGATGTAGAATAAAGTCTTGCAATCCTTATTTTTAGGAATTAAGTAAATTTTACTTGTTTAGGGTTTTGAAAGCTCTTGGTCTGAACTAACCTAAATTCCTAGTCCAGCACCAATAGAATGGGTGTTGTGTGTAGTAATCGTGTGGGTATTAGGATTGGTAATGATAGGAAGGTTATTTCTTTGTATGTTCAAATTGTTTTGTCTTTGTGTTGTTTAATGAAGGGAATATAGTTATTGATGTGGAGTATGTTAGCTGCAAGTAGAAATATATGCTGAGGACTGCTATGATGGCTATTAGTGTTGGGAGAATGATGTTGTCATTTTTGTTATCTCTTGGATAATTATTCATTTGGTTAAAAACCATGATAGTGATGGGCGATGTCCTAATGATACTATAATGGTGAGGAAAAGGATTGGGATGGGAGGTGTTTTATCACATGTGTGTGATAATGATACTCTTGTAGTACATGATCTGGGCATAAATAAGAAGAAGACAGTGTTGTTATGATATAAATTAGTATGTTTAGGATTGTTATAATCTGAATATACATTATAATAGCTGTTATTCATCCTATATGGGCAACTGATGAGGAGGGAGTAATTTTTTCCAGGTGAGTATGGCGAAGTCTGCCTCAGCCTCCAGCTATGATTTATAATATCACTATGATTAATAGTATATTTAGGTTGATGGATGGTGACATGTGGTATAAAACTGATAGGGGTGCAATTTTGTGATGTTGATAGCATCAGGTCTGCTGTTCATGGGATGCCTTGTGTGACTTCAGGCACTCAGAAGTGAAATGGGGAAAGTCCTATTTTTGTGACAAGGGGCGATTGTCATGAGGGTGGATGCTGCTGGATTAAAGATTTTTGTTATTCATTGTGTTCTTTGACCAGAGTAGATTAGATTAGTGATAATAGCCATTATAAGTAGTATTGATGTGGTGGATTGTTTTAGGAAATATTTGTTGGATGCTTCTGTAGCTTATGGGTTCATGTTTTTTATTAAAATGGGGATACCATTAACCAGTGTGAGCTTGTTATACAATTATATTTCCTGAGATAATGGTCAGTAGAATGATAGTAAAAACAATGAGAGTTTAATAGCACAGGAAGGATATACAAAAACATTTTGGGGGTATGTGCCTGAAGCTTACTTAGAGAGCCTTACTATATAGCATGTGGTGTAATGTGGTAGCATGGAGAATATAAAATTCTTTGGAAGAATTCAATTCCAGGAATAAGAGTATTGAAAGCTCTATCATTTACTCTATCAAAGTAACTGTTTTGTCAGACATATTTCTTAAGTTTGCTGTGGGTTGCCTGGTATGATGACAGGTAGAGAAAGCTCTCATATACATAGGGCTAATGTTAGTAGTAAAAAAACTTTTTATAAGAGATGTATATGTTGATCATATCAAAATTGTGGGTAGGATGCTCAAATTCATAGAAAGGAGATATTTAGATGCGTTTTAATAATGACTTGGGCGTATATAATTCTGGCACCTAGGGATTGTTGAATGCTCCTAAAAATAGATTGTTGTGGAAATGTTTATTATAGGGAAATTGACATATTCTCTAGGAAGGACGGGGTGAATGGGCCTGCTACATTTTCTACATTGAAGACATATACAGGTTTTGATTCTACTTCTGTTAAATCAAGTGGGGCTTCATTGGATTTCTGCTACTGCGGAGATAATCAAATTCTGGGTAGGGGTCAGGAGAAAATTAGTCATAGGTGTTCTTGTGTAATAATTACTGTTGAAAGTGTAAATGATCCATTTATCAGTAAGACTGAGAATAGAATAACTGTTACATTACTTCATATGAGATTGTCTGTGCTACTGTCCCTAGAGCTCCAGTGAGTGAGTATTTTGAACGTGAAGCTCATCCAGGTCGGAAGATGGAATAAATGGCTAGGTGTGATATGGCTAATATAAATAATATGCCTACATTTATATTAATTAGTGAATAAGATATGGGAAGAGGAATTCATGTTGTGAGAGCCAGGGTTAAGGCTAGCATTGGGGCAATAATATATAAATTGATGATGTTGATGGACATAGTGGTTCTTTAATAAGTAATTTGAATGCCTCAGCAATGGGTTGTAATAATCCATGGGGGCTGATGATTTTTGGCCCTTTCTGGATTTGTATATAGCCTAGGATTCTCCATTTAGTTAATATGAGGAATGCTATGGTGAATTAAATTGGGTAATTTGTGAAAGAATGTTGATTATAAACATATTCTTAGGAAGAGGACTTGAACCGGTGCAGATAAAGGTTTCAGTTTTACATAATTACCGGACTCTGCCACCGTAACAAACCCTGTGCTACAGTAGGGTAGGTATAAATTAATTGAATGTAGATTACATCATCATTTAGTTTGAAGATATTTTGTAAAGTAAGCCGTGTTGCTCTTGTCCTTTCATACAGGAAGAAATCTGCAATAGACAGAAACCAACCAGGATGACTCCATTCTGAACTCAGATCACGTGAGACTTTAATCGTTGAACAAACAGACAATTCATAGCAGTTATACCATTGAAATGTCGTGATCCAGCATCAAGGTCATAAACCATATTGCCCATATGAACTCCAGAATACAATCACACTGTTATCCCTAGTAAAGCTTGTTCCGTTGATCAGTGTTTTAGAAGAACAGGTGATAAAGCATTTTGACTAGCTGGTCTAAATTTTAATCACTCAGAGGCGGTTTTATTCTCCAAAAAATAAATGGTGCACGGGCTCAAGGCGCACCGGCTTCAGTAGTTGTGGTGTGCAGGCTCAGTAGTTGTGGCCCACTGGCTTAGTTGCTCTGTGGCACGTGGGATCTTCCCGGACCAGGGATCGAACCCCTGTCCCCTGCATTGGCAGGTGAATTCTTAACCACTGCATCACCAGGCAAGTCCCAGAATCGCAGTCTCCCTTTTAATATACCTTAAGCCCAAAGAATCCATGGAAAATTGTTACAGAAAATAAGACAAAAAAATATTGTAAGGACTATAACAGAAGCATATAGTACACAGTTCATATAGACACATCTTAAGCAGTTACAAAGTATATTAAAAGGGAGGCTGCAATTTTAAAAGAATAAGATGAATTATACCCACAAACTCCCAATCTTTCCTGAAACGTTGCAATCTGAAACCCTATTGTAGGAAGCAGAAGATTCCAGGAGACATTCTACAAATGAAGGACTCTAAACCCTGTGGTTGGATAAGGAATTCTGGAAGGAAGGTATCCTCACCCGAGGAGAGCAGGTTCCTATACTTCTCTAACATCACATCCCTGTACAATTCCCATTGATCTTGGTCCAGGCATTGTCACTCCTCTTGAGAGAAATCTATGGCCACATCTTGGAATGTCAGCAGTCCCTGAAATCAAAAGTACACATGCCATGTGGTCACGGGAAGAGTTCATAATGTGACCCAAGAAGAAAACAGCAAGTTAAGAGAACTGGTTTTAATTTAGAAGACTGTCTTCAATTATCCACTAATATATATATATATATATATATATACATATATTTTTTATTTTTTATTATTTTACAAAGTAACTTTCTCTACCTTATTTCTAACTACAAGAAAAGAGTATTGCATGTGATCCACAAAACCAGTATAGAGACTATACTCGTCTGGAAAAGAAATGATAAAATGATGGTTTCAACACAGGCATATGCATTTTTGAGTGTTTTATTTATATCAAAGTGGATAAAATGTGTGTATTTCTCAGTCAGAAAAGACATGTCGAGGTAGAAATGTACCTTTCAACTATTCATGGGTACACAAGTACACTGGGGAGATTGTAAAAGTGCAGATTGTGATTCAGTAGGTCCGGTGGGCCTGAGTTCTATTTTTTTAACAAGCTCATTTTTAACTAGTGATGCCACAGTCTCTGATTCATTAACCACAATTGTGAATAGAAGAGACATAATTAGAAAGGTAAAAATTCATATTTAATTTTGAACTTAAAGTGTTTTATGGATTTTACACCTTTAATAGAATAGTAAACACAGCAGCAACAATCATTTGTGAATATTTACTATAGACCGTGTATCTTTCTAACTTTTGTGTGTAGGATTCCAGGAAAAAGGCCTGGGCTGCGGCCACAGTGGGCGTGGACCCCGGGCCGGGCCGCCCCTCCAGGACCCCCGTTGAGGCCTTGCGCTCCTGGCGGCTCCCTCCCCCAGCGCCCCCCTCCCTCCCGGAAGGCCTCGGGGCAGAGTCGTCCCACCCCCTGCGCCCAGAACAGAGCCCGCGTTTCCGCAGAGCTGGAACTCCCGGCTCGTGGTCTCTTCCCTCCGCCGTCACGGAACTGCCGTGGAGCCCGAGGGGAGGGCGGCCTCACTGAGGCTGCCGGCTCTGGAGGGGCCCCGGCGGCTGAAGCCGCGACAGTCGTTGGGACGGCGGGCCGGGTAAGTGGGCACCGACCCTCCTCCTGGTCCGGTGCCTGGGCGTCAGTGCAAGACCAGCTTCTGAGGGGCAGGGGTTCGCTGCCACCCGCCGCTGCTGTGTAGAAACAGTGGCCCCCAGCGTCTGGTCCCGGGGAACTTCGGTCCTTCCTCTCGCCTCTGCCCTTGGCCTGGCTCGCGGGGCCTGGTGGGCGTGGGGAATGGGTCGGCCTGAGCGTCCTGAGGGGAAACGGGGAAAGGGAGGTGCAGGGCCCAGTTGGAGCGTCAGCGCCCCTCCTCCTGACTGCGGGGAAAGCGGCTGAAAACGCATCCCCAGGCTCGCAGGCCCCTTGTTCAGCCGAGTCTCTCTGCGCTCCTTCCTCCCTGAGCTAAAGTACCGGGGGGAGGGGACAGGGGAGGGGAATGGCGCAGGTAATGGGGAACATCAAAAGGTGATTGTTAACTAAGGAAAACCAGCTCTCCCAAGGTGAGGAATGGAATGCTTTTCTTTGTATGGGAAGATGCAAGAGTCTGGGCTCACTGAAATCCTTCCTTTGATATGCACCTCAGCTCTCTGGGGCTTGCATTCTGTATTTGCATATCCTGAGTTCCTCAGGGCCTGCCGGCTCACATTGGAGGGCTGCAAGTGCTGATGTCTGTGACATCCTTTGTTTACTGATATGGCAAGAAATATTCCATTTCTCACAGGTTTGAGGGGCAGACAGTGAAAAAGAGTAGAAGAATCTCACTCGGCATGTACTTTGGTTTACATATAGATAATATTTATACTTAACTGTGCTAATAGAGGTTCTCAAGTCCAATCAACTTGTACTACTGCCCTCTATGTATCAATTTCATAAATATCATAAGATAAATGCTTATAGAATTCACTTAATCCATTTAAATAGGATAATGATTTTTAAAGGAAACATAATAGAAATATAACAACAAAACCTTTACCACTAAAGGCTGGGTCTGGAACAACCTAAATAAATGTTCCATTGTTAAAATATTGAAAGATGTATTCAATAGAAATATCAACAAAAATGACAAATAATAAGGGCAGCAGAATGTTCAAATGTTCTATCTTTATCATTAAAGTGGCAGAAAATCATTTATTAGTAGGCACTGGGGGCAGAAGATGCCTGATTTTATATCTTTGTCATATTTGTGCAGTTGTTTCAGCAAGTAACTTAAAGACAAAATGGAAAAACAAGGAGGTTTGTGCCTGAGATCATGTTGATGTGAAACCAGGGATGGCCACCTTGTGCCAGGTGAGTTAAGTTTACCTGGTAGGTAGACCACAGAGCTCCTGGGAAGCAAGGGTTGGAATTTTTCTGCTGGGTGTCCCTTAGGTTCTGTGACTTGATTGATTGTGAGTCATGTTTCCGGAAAGACCTGATCATAGGAAAAGGGTGAGAATAGAGTGATTTGGGGGAGCAGCTAACAACATTCATCACAGCTCACGGCCTGAATGAATTTTAAAGAAACAGGAAAACAAATGCTTCTTATGGAATCAGAGAATGTGAGGGCTGGACAATCCCAGAAAATGAGGAACACCCATCCCATTTTCCAGATGAGAAAACAGAGGCCCAGCAAGGTGAAATCCCTCACCTAAGTTGCACCCGTCTCTCCTCCCCACTACATGGTTCATGAAAGCAGGACTCTTCCTGTCTTGATCACTGCTGAACCCCGAACAGGGCCAGGCATCTAGCAGCTGCTCCAAAAATTTTGGTTGACTGTAGGAACAATGCTATTTCTTTCTTTCTCACTCTTATTCAGGATTGTGCCAAGAACTCCCCAGGTTGTGATGTAATTCGATAAATGTAAATATTAATTGAGTTTTGTTGTCATGAGGACTTAGGCTTTGAAGTTAACAGACTTGGTTCAGATCTTGGTTCTGCCACTCAATAGCTGTTTGGCTTTGGGAAAATTACTAAACCTCTCTGAGAATATTTCCTCCTTTGTAAAGTGGGGATAAATCTATCTGAGCCAGCAGAGCACCTCCATGAGAGATGTGCACTAAATATTGGTCTTTCTCACTCTCCTACACCATCTCTCTGTTCTTCCCAGAGAAGTTGTACAGAAGAATATAGTACTTTTTTAAAATAGTTAACTAATTAATTTGTTTTTGGCTGCGTTGGGTCTTCGTTGTTATGCGCAGGCTTTCTCTAGTTGCGGCAAGCGGGGGCTACTCTTTGTTGTGGTGCGCCAGCTTCTCATTGCGGTGGCTTCTCTTGCTGCGCTTGTTGTGGAGCACCGGCTCTAGGCGCGCGGGCTTCAGTAGTTGTGGCCTGCAGGCTCAGTAGTTGTGGCGCATGGGCTTAGCTGCTCTGCGGCATGTGGGATCTTCCCTGACCAGGGCTCTAACCCATGTCCCCTGCCTTGGCAGGCAGATTCTTAACCAATGCGCCACCAGGGAAGTCCAATATAGTACTTTTTAAAGAGGGGTTTTAATTTATTTCAGATTGTGTACATTTTTCTTGTAGAAAAGATTATTCCACTATAGAAACATAAACACGCAAAACCACTCCAAATGCAGTATTCTATGGGTTAGATATTATCAGTCACATTTTATAAGTAATTGGGCAAATGCCAAAGCACTAGCTACTGGGGAGTAAAAAGACTCAAATCTGGGGTGCCCTTCACCCAAATTTCAAGAGCAGGGTGTGTTTTTCAAATCCATGTTTCATCTGGTCTTTGTTTCTCATCCATCCTCTGTGTCTGCCTTTCTCAAGAAGGCTCAGATCTTCCGCTTTCACACCCTCCCGGCTGGCTGTGCCCCAGCTCCCGCCCTGGAGCCTCTGCATGCCTGGGTGTGCCTGCTCCCCCTGTGCATCACCAGCTTTGCCAGGGAGCTGCTGTATCGTGCACTGCTTGCTGTACCCAGAGTACCCGGACCCTTCTGGTACATGAAGTACACCCTCATCACCATGTGTGCACGCCCATCCCCTTACCTTATATCCTGCCTCTAAGCCAGGGTTGGGGGTGACTACAGTGTGCATTCAGCTGTGTGAGGTGCTGGGATCAAAGTGAAGTTCCCAACTTTTGAAGTTGCAGGCTTGAGGGGCACACAGTGATTTAAAATCAGGTCACCTGACTTAAAGGGGGGACTGACTGATTTAAAGCCAAGGCAGCTGACTTAAAGCCTGCGTCCCTCAGCTGCAGGACGAGACCAGCTTTGGCGGTGCACGGTTTCACTCCAAGCCAGCACTGCTGTTCAGGAAGAGCTTCCAGTAGCGCCTTAGTGCAGGGGGATTTGGTCCGTGGTTTGCCCCTGCCCACAGAGGGGGGCCACCTGCTCTTCTGGAGAATCCGGGGTGGGGGCGAAAGTGCAGAGTCCCGGCTGGCGTTGTGGCACCCTTGTCTGATGGCAGGGAAAGGGGGGCGGGGCTGTGTGGTGTCCTGGGGCTGGACTCACCAGGTCGACTCAGCCTCTCAGCCTCCTAACCAACCCCCACACACCCCACAAGAGTTTCCAATAATATGTAATTGCGCCTTAGGTTCTCGGTCTTCAAACTCATACCCAGGCTCCCAGGTCCCTTGATTCAGCCAATTCCTCTGTGCTCTTTCTTCTATTAGATACAGTCCCAGAGGGAGGGGCTGGGGGATGGGACTGGAGAGATCCCGGCAGCACTGGCCTCAGCTGACTAAAGAGATCCAGGTCCTGCGCTATCACACATGTGCGAGGACCCTTAAGGCGGAATCGAGGGGGCTAGTTAGAGGCAGTGCTTGCTGCCTCAAGTGAGTATGGATCACCGTCGGGTGGGGAGCACGCTGACCCCTGAGAAGTACTGTTAGGAGGATGTGTTCCTCCCTCGGCTTCAAGGACGTGGGTGGGCTTCAGGGCTCCAGTTCCTCTCCAGGCCTCCAGGTCCGACTGCACCGCAGCGGCCTTGCAGACCTGCCTTCCTGTCCCAGAACTTGCCAGGTTCCAGGAAGAATCCAGACTGCAGAGATGGTGCCTGAGCGCTCCAGCTTAAGAAGTGCTGTCCCTGGGGACCCAACAGTGGAGGGAGGAAGGGTGAAGGGAGTGGGGGTGTTGGGTAGGGAGGGGTGGCTGCCCTGGGAGACGTTGAGAGAGAGATATCTCCCCCCACACCCCCTGCCCCTGCAACTGACCCATTGATGCCATAGGATCTCAGGGCCTTTTAGTCAGAGATGCCTCTGCTTCTTTACTCCTGTGTTCAAAACTATGCAAAACCAACTCTTCATCCTCTTGCTGCCTTGCCAGGACTTTTAAAGCACTGTTCTTTTGAAGCACTCGTTCCCTAAACTGCAGTTTGGAGCTGTCGCAGCTATTTAAAAGTGTTCTCCTTAAACTGAGACTAAATCCTACTCTTTTGGGAAAACGGCCTTCACTTCATTGGAGATCGTCTTTTCTGCCCATTCCTTCCTTCTACTGCCCTCTTAAGAACCCCTGTGCTCAAAGAGCTTGGTGATTTATTTTTTGCTTGATGTCAAAAAGAAACCTTCCCCATGCACCCCAAAAAGCTTTCCTGGATCGTAGGTGTTTCAAAACTATGACAGTGTTTTGCAGTTAGTATACACTGGGTAGACTGCCTAGCAATCCCTCCAAGAGCCAGAGGTGAGCAACACCTTTACTTATTTGATTGGATGCCCTTCAAGTTTAGGAAGGTACCATTCTTATGACCCAGCAGATAAGACAGAGCCCTGGATGGCTGTGGCTGTGATTAGATAGCTTCTGATGATTTTATTTCCCTTACTGAGCTGCTGCTTCTAGGTTAAATTCATTTTATTACCTGTCTATTTTTAAAGAAAGACTGACAAAGTCACTGGAATAGGTCAGGAGTCTAAGCGCAGGGTTGGTCAAAGGTACTCACAGGGAGGAAGGTGGATAAAAATAGGTGGGTAAAATAGGAGGGTTGGCAAGTACAGCCAGGACACCCGTGTTCATCGTGCATACTAATAAAGGCCAGAATCTCCTCATTTATCTCTGGTGGGAAGTTCTGATGGTTTCACAGGATCAAGCTCAAATCATATTCAAACTAGGGGATTTCCCTGAGCATAAAAGGAAGTATCCATCCCTAGCAGGAGTCGCTGCAGAGGAATAAAGACGCAGATGTAGAGAACGGACTTGAGGACACAGGGAGGGGGAAGGGTAAGCTGGGATGAAGTGAGAGAGTGGCATGGACATATATACACTACCAAAGGTGAAATAGATAGCTATTGGGAAGCAGCTGCATATAGCACAGGGAGATCAGCTCAGTGCTTTGTGACCATCTAGAGGGGTGGGATAGGGAAGGTGGGAGGGAGACACAAGAGGGAGAGGATATGGGAATATATGTATACGAATATTTGATTCACTTTTTTATACAGCAGAAGCTAACACAAAAAGGTAAAGCAATTATACTCCAATAAAGATGTTAACAACAACAACAAAAAAACCCCAAAATCTAAGTCAATCAAGCCAATGGAGACAATGTATGTGTTTACAGTTCAAGAAATCCACAAGAGAATCCTTTATTCTGTAGGCAATGAATGGTTCATTCGAAAAGAAAAAAACTTTCTAAAATGTTGTTTTTCCATTTATTGTTCAGAACGTCCTTTTTATACCTCTGCATTTCTTACTATTCAAAGCCAAGTCACGTGAGTTACAGGGAAGCAACTGATTGATTTAAAGTTGGGTCATGTGATTTAAAAACCAGTGGCAGTTGATTGATTTAAATCCCTGTCATATGACATGAGAAGGGGGCGCTAAAAACTGCTTTTTCATCTCTGGCTCAGAATATCATATTTACCTTGGTTTTTCTTATGATTTAGAAAACTTGAGCTGTCTCTCCTTGGAATCATCAGGAGAAAAATACAGTATTTCAGGTTCATTCTTGAAACCAACTTCTCACGGTTAAGGTGTATTGGCTAAAAGATCTTCCTTCTTCAAGAGATTCCAAACCTCTGTAAGACACTTCATTGTAATTGGAGAAAAAAGAAGAATGAATTCAGGCCAGCAGCTGCAGGAGGCCAAGGCAGCCCCCAGGATTAGGGAAGGAGGAGGAGGAAGGGCTGAGAGTTGGCTTTAGAGCAGACAACCTCCAGAGGGCGCTGAAGCACCGGCAGAGCCCACCTGCCACTCCCAGTTTGGCACTCCAGGGTCAGATTTGGGTTTGGAGATGGGGTTGCTGTAACCCCAAGGAGGTGAGCAGAGAGGAGGAGTTGATTACCGGTCTCCTCTGACTCTGTGACCCAAATTGCCTGGCTTCACAGGGGGGACAGAGTTTTGCTTTCAGCAACTGATGGGACACTTCCAGGCTGGTCGGGTTGCCCAGTGGTCCGACAGCCTGACAGACTGACTGCGGTGTGACCGCCCTTTGTTTCTCCAGAATCTGTACCTCAGGAGGTGCATGGGTGCAGGAGCCCATTCACCGCCCCTTCCCCCAAGGGGGATGGCACCTTCCCTGGCTGTACCCTATGATCACCAGGTACTTGAAATGAATGCAAGTTTTTTGACTTCAAGGAAAAGCTCACATAACCGCTTCTTCCTCATAATGTGTGGGATTTACTATAATGGAAGGACAGTATAAAGAACAAGTAGAAAACTCACCTGTTGGTCTCCATGTAGGAGTTTATTTTGCATGAATCCCTCCTACATGAGTAGATAACAGAGGTTTATTTTTGTTCCCGTGTGTGTAGTTGTGGCAGAGGATGTAGGTATGGTGATTTGAAGCCCTCAAAGAAATATTCTCAGAACTCTCAAGACTTCTCTTGATTGGAACCGAAAGAGACCTGGAAAAGGAGGAAAAGAAAAGGAGGAGGGAGAACGAATGACTGTTTCTCAGTAAATTCACCTTCCTGGTTGATTGTTCTGTCTTCTCATTTCTTTTAACTTCTATGAATGTCTAATGGAATAATGTAGAAAGGCTGATTTTTATGCTTTGAAAGATTTTACATCACAAAGAAACTAGAAGTGGCTAACAGAACTTATTCAAATCAATTGTACATAGAGACTTTGATATTAAATTTGTATACTAAAATGGGTTTATCCAAATTTTCTCTTTCTTTTTGAGTGAATATTTGTAACATATTTTTGTAGATAATAATTTATCCTAGATATACAAAATTGTGAGAATGGGTACCATTTTTTACCACTTAAATGATTTATTTTAAATGAATAGATTTGTACACTTTAAATGCCAATGTTGTGTCTTACGTGTTGTTTTTCAATTCCTTGATTTCCAAAACTTGTGTTTATTTAATTGATTTCTATCTAATAATCTGTCTCCCTTTTATTGTTTCTTACTTTATATTTTATTGATCTATAGTTAATTTACATTATTATATTTATTTCAGAGGTACAACATAGTGATTCATAAATGTTTAGGTTCTTCTCCATTTATAGTTATTATAAAAGAGTGGCTATATTCCACATGCTCTACAGTAAATCACTGTAGATTATTGATTTTATACATAGTGGATTGTACCTCAAAATCTCCTACCACTATTTTGCTCCTCCACCCTATCTCTCCCTGCTGGTAACCACTAGTCTGTTCTTTAATCTGTGAGTCTGTGTTTTTGTTGTTGTTGTTTTTGTTGTATTCAATTTTTTAGATGCCACGTGTAAGTGATAACATACCATGCTTGTTTTCTCATAACATACCATGCTTTTTTTCTCATAACATACCATGCTTGTTTTCTCTGCGGCTTATTTTACTAAGCATAATACCCTCCAAGTCCATCCATGTTCTTGCAAATGGCAAAATTTCATTTTTTGCTGAAGTCATCATAAAAAAAATCGTGTTTATCCACTAAGCTTTTGATGAACACTTAGTTTGACTCTATATCTTGGCTATGGCAAATAACACTGTTATGAACATTGGGGTGCAGTTATTTTTTTGAAATAGTGTTTTTGTTTTCTTCTGATATACCCAAGAGTGAAACTGCTGGATATTATGGTAGTTCTGTTTTTAGTTTTTTGTGGAACCTCCATTCTGCTTTCCACAGTAGCTGCACTAATTCACATTCACATCAAGAGTGTACAAGAGTTTCCCTTTCTCCACATCCTCACTAACCTTTGTCATTTGTGATCTTTTTGATGACAGCCATTCTGACAAGACTGAGGTGATATATCTCATAGTTTTGATTTGCATTTTACTGCCGATTAGCTATGTTTAGCATCTTTGTGAGTTCTGGCTGTCTATTTGTATTTTTTCCTTGGAAAAATGTCTATTTAGGTCTTCTCATTTTTTTAAAAAAAGATTTTGGGTGTTTTTTTGATATTGAGTTGTATGTGCTGTTTCTGTAGTTTAGATATGAACCCTTGTTTAGTCATCTTTTTGGTGTTAACCTCTTATCATGTGCAAATATTGTCTCTCCTTCAGCAGGTTGTCTTTTCATTTTGTCTTTGGTTTCCTTTGCTGTGCAAAATCTTTTAAGTTTAGTGAAGTCCCATTTGTTTATTTTTGCTTTTGTTTCATTTGCCTTAGTAGACTGAACCTAAAACTGTTGCTATCATTTATGTTGAAGAATGTTGTATATTTTCCTCTAGGGGTTTTATGGTTTCTGGTCCTACATTTAGGTGTTTATTCAGTTTTGTGTTTATTTTATATATGGTGTGCTAAAATAATCTAATTTTATTCTTTTCCATGGAGCTGACTAGTTTTCCTAGTACCACTTATTGAAGAGACAGTTTTTTCTCCATATTGCCTGCTTTGTCATAAGTCAATTAAATATAAGTGTGTGGGCTTATTTCTGGGATCTCTGTTCTCTTCCAGTGATCTTTGTGTCTGTTTTTGCTCTGGTACGATTCTCTCTGATTACTGTCACTTTGCAGTATAGTCTGAAGTCAAGGTGCGTGATGCCTCCAGCTGTGTTCTTTCTCAAGATTCTTTGGCTATTTGGAGTCTTTGTGTTTCCATACAAATTTTCGAATTACTTTTTCAAGTTCTGTGCAAATGCTTTGGTATTCTGATAGGGATTGCATTAAATCTGTAGATAGTCTTTGGTAGTATGGTTATTTTAAGAGTATTAATTCTTCCAGTCTATGCACATGCTATGTTTTTCCATCTTTTTGTGTTGCCTTCAACTTCTTTCACCAATGGCTGATAGATTTCTGAGCACATGTCTTTTACCTGCTTAGGTGTGTTTATTCCTAGGTATCTTATTTTTTTGATGTGATTGCATATGGTGTAGTTTTCTTAATTTTTCTTTCTGACAGCTTTGGGTTTTGTTTTTTCTTCTTTTTCTAATTCCTTCAGGTGTAATGTTAGGTTGTTTATTTGATATTTTTCTTGTTGCCTAAGAATAAGCTTGTGTCACTATAACTTCCCCCGTGAACTGCGTTGACTGTGTCCCATAGATTTTGGATCATTGTGTGTTCATTTTCATTTGTCTTGGGTATTTTTGGAATCCCTCTTTAATTTCTTCAGTGTTCCTTTCTTCCCCTTTTATTCCCTTCATCTGTGATGCGAGGACTATCTTTAATATTATGTTTGGATTTCTTTCAGTTTTGTGTATTTGTGTGTGTGTGTGTGTGTGTGATAATTTAAGTTGCTGAGCTCTTAATTTCACATGGACACTACCAACCCTGAATTGTTACTCTGCTCCCCCACAGTTATGGAATTTGACCTTATATTTTACGTCTACTTGTTTGTGTGTCCCTTAACTTCTTATTGTGAATATAGATGATTTTATTACTGTTTTCTTTCATCCTTCCTATTAGCTGTGTACATGGTTGATTTAGTACCTTTGTTGAATATTTGCCTTAACCAATGAGCTTTTTCCTTTAGTAAGTTTCCTTTCTTAATTTTTATGTTTCAGTCGTGGCCTTTTCTTTTTCACTTAGAAAAGCCCCTTTAAGATTTCTCATAAAGCTGGTTTGGCGATGCTGAGCTCTTTTAGTTTTGCTTCTCTGTAAAACTTTATATCTCTCCATCAAATCTGAAGGAGAGCCTTGCTGGGTAGAGTATTTTTGGTTACCGGCTTTTCCCTTTCATGACTTTAAATATACCATGCCACTCCCTTCTGGCATGCAGAGGTTATCCTGAAAAGTCAGCAGATAACTTTATGCAAGTTCCCATGTTTGTAACTTGTTGCTTTTCCTTTGCTCCTTTTAATAGTGTCTTTTTATCTTTATTTTTTTGCCATTTTAATTACAGTGAGTCTTGGTGTGGTCCTCTTTGGGTTGATCCTGTTTTGGCCTTACTGTGTTTACTGGACTTGGATGTCTGTTTTCTTTCCCAGGTTACGGAAGTTTTCAGCTTGTATGTCTTCAGGTATGTTCTACACTGCTTTCTCTTCCCTTTTTGCTTCTGGGACCAATATAATGCAAATACTAGTACACTTGATGTTGTTTCACAAGTCTGTTCAACTTTCCTCATGTCATTTTAATCTATTGTTTTACCGTTCATCTTCAGTGATTGCCAGTACTCTGTCCTTCAGTTTTCTGATTCATTCCTCTGTATCATTTAGTCTACAGTAGTTTCCTTTTAGTGAATTTTTTATTTCAGTTATTGCATTCCTCATCTCTGTTTTGTTGTTCTTTAATGGTCTAACTCTTTTTTAAAAAATTCTAACTTCTTGCTCTGGTTGTCCATTCTTCTCCTGAGTTCTTTGATCATTTTTACCGTCATTACCTTGAACTCTTTCTTGAGTAGATTGGCTATCTCCACTTCACTTAGATCTTCTTCTGAGTTCTTATCTTGTTCCTTCATTTGGATCGTGTTTCTGTGTCACCTCATTTTTCTTAACTTGTTGTTTTTATTGCTATGTATGTAGTAGGTTCGTTACATTTCCTGACCTTGGAGAAATTGCCTTTTGTAGGAGAGGTCCTATGTGTCCCAGCAGCCCAGTGTCCCCTGGTCACTAGAACTATATGTTCTAGGTGTACCCCCTATGTGGGCTGCTTGGGATCTTCTGTTGTGGTGAGCTGACTACTGTGGGTGGTCTGGTAGGCTTGGCTGCCCCCAGACTGCTTGTTTGCCAGGCTCTGCCTTGTATGGAGGCTGTCTGTGCTGCTTGGTGAGACTAAATCATAAGGCAGCTGGCTGCACAACTCTGGTGGACACCAAATCTAGTGCTGGTTCAGTTATGGGTAGAACTGCAGCCCAGGTGATATCAGGGCTAGTGCCCAGTCACTGGTCCTGGGGCTATGCTGGCTACTGGGAGGAAGAGACAGGTCCTGAGTTCTGGCTGCAGGGCCCAGGAGTCACAGAGTTGGTGTTGGATCACTGTTCCTGACACAGCTATCTGCAGGGTCTGGGGTATCCCTCATCTTGTGTTGGCATTCTGATGGGCAGGGTCAGGACCCAGCTGAGTCCATGGCTGCTTCTGGCCTGCAAGTGAGTGTTCTGGTCACACAGTCTGCTGGGCTGTGGTATTCCTGGAGCTGGTGTGTGCCTGTTGGTGTATGAGGCTGATCCCAATGCTAGAGCAGGTTTGCTGTTGGGTAGGTCCAAGCTCCATCCAGTCCCTGTGCAGTTGTCACCTGCCGATGGTGAGGCTGACTCCAAGGCCAGAGTAGGCTCACTTGTCAGAGGGGCCAGGGACTCTGGGGCTGGTGCCTTTCCTCTGAGGTGTGGAGGCTAGTCCTGGGGCTTTTGGTGGCTGGGCCCATGTCCAGGGCCAGCTGTGCATTGAGAGGGTCTGAAGGAAGCCTGTTTGCTGGTGGGTGGGGCTATGCCCCTGCTCAGTTAGTTGCTTGGCCTGCAGCATCCTAGTACTTGTGTCTCTAGTCTGGTGGAAATGGGTAGGGCTAGGTCCTGAGGCTAAAAAGATAGAGGGAGGATTCTGAAATTATGCTTGCTGGTACCAGTTTCCACAAGGTAGAAGGAGCTCCCCCGAATGGCTGCTGCCAGTGTCTCTGTCCCTGAGGCTGTGCTGTAGTTGCCTCTTGCCTCTCTGGGAGACTCTCCAAGATCAGGAGGTAGGTGTGACCCGGGATCCTTTCAAATGACTGCTTCTGTTCTGATTCTCGGATCATGTGGGATTTTGTGAGCATCTTTTAAGAGTGGAATCTCTATTTCCCACAACCCTCTGGCTCTCTGGAAAATAAGCACTACTGGTCTTCAAAGCCCAACTTTCTAGGAACTCTTCTTTCCAGAACAGGATCCCTGGGCTTGGGAGCCTGATGTTGGGTTCATACCCCTTGCTACTTGGGAGCACCTCTGAAATTGTAATTATTCTCCCATTTGTGGGCCACCCACCTGGTGGTATGGGTCTTGACTCTATTGAGATTTTGCCCTTCCTTCCTGTCTTGTCGAGGTGCCTTCCTTATGTCTTTAGCTGTAAAACATCTTTTATGGTAGGTCCCGGACTTTTTCATCAATTGCTGTTCTGTAAACTCTTGTGATTTTGGTGTGCCCATGAGAGGCATCAAGCTCTGGGTCTTTGAATGCTACCATCTTGGACAATCTGTCCACTTCATTCTTAAATCATATTATTTAATTTTTCTTAGTATCTTATTTGATTAGTGACACTTTGAAATTTATTATCACTCATGTTTACTTCGCCTGTTTAAAAAAATTGAATAGTGCATTCATTCATTTTGAAATGAAGGTAGTGACCTGTGAATTTCCATACTTCAAAAATCAAGGATAGGACAAAAGCCTTTTCTACCTGTGTTACCCTCAAACTCTGCACCCCACTCCAGCCTAGGGATTAACCTCTTGTACCCATGCTCACTTTGTGTTTTCGGACCGTTAACCGTCATTGCATCTGTATGTGTGTTGACAAAGTGAACTCTAGTCTTTCCAGTTTTTGAGTTTTGTTTTTTGGTTTAGGGAAGAGTCCTGCTATGAATGTACATTTACTGGTCTGCTGAAGTTCATATATAAACGTGTCAAGCACATTACCAGAATTGGAATTGCTTGTATATACACTTTGATAAATTTTAGAGACAATGGTAGAACAGAAGTAAATTGTATTTCAAATCCCACAATATTTTCACACCATGAAAACCCTTCCCTGTTTAATATATTTGTGTGTAGTTTATCTTTATGCCCATACTATATTTCCCAGAGATGGGTAAGTGTTATGTTTCTTGCTAGCACATTTACCGTATTGTTCAAAGTCAGGCGTTTAGTGGTTTTAGCATGATCCTATTTTCATGAACTCCCAAATACAAGATCTTCTCTCACACTGTCTTTTACTCCCTGCTGTTTTATATTGCCCTCCTAATTCTCAGTCCTGGTCTTTCTTTATGTTCTTCATCAACCTGGATAAGTTATACTATTTTCTCCCTTATTCAAGACCAATAGAATAGAATAGAACACCCAGAAATAAACCCTGATATATGGCCAAATGATTTTTGACAAGTTGCCAAGACTTTTCAAAGTAGAAAGGATAGTATTTTCAACAAATGGTGCTGAGAAGTCATGTTGTCAACATGCAAAAGTAGGAAGATGGACCCTTACCTAACATCATATGCAAAAATTAATGAAAACGTATCAAGAAACTAAATATAAGACCTAATAAAATAAAAAGTCTTAGAAGAAGATACAAGACAAGGGCTTCATGACATTGGATTTGGCAGTGTTTTCCTCTATATGAAAAGAAGGAACAACAAAGGTACAGCTAACAAAAAAATTAACAATTTGCAGTACATAATTTTTAAAAAATGTGTATCAAAGAAATATAAACAGAATAAAATGGCAACCCACAAGATGGGAGAAAATATTTGAAAGCCATGTATCTGACAAGAGATGTCTCTTCAGAATATACAGAGGACTCCTACACTTCAACAAAAAGCAAACACCCTGATTCAAAAATGGATAAAAGACTTGAATAGATGGTTCTTCAAAAAGATGTACAAATGACTAAGCACTTGAATAGATGCTCCATATCACTAAACGCATGTTTATATATTTGTGTGCATGCATACACACACAAGCACACACACACATACACAAGCAGAAAACAAGTATTGGTGAGGATGTGAGGGAGTTGGAACCATTGTGCTATGTCAGTGGGAATGTAGAATGATACAGCTGCTTTGCAAAAGAGTATGGCAATTTTTCAGATATTGAAAAATAGAATTACTACATGATCCAGGAATTTTACTATGAGGTATACCCAAAGGAATTGAAACCAGGGTCTTAGAGAAATATTTGTACTCCAGTGTTTAGAGCAGAATAATCAGAGTAGCTAAAATATGAAAGCAACCTAAGTGTTCATCCACTAGTTCCTGGATAAGCAAAGTGTGGTATACCCATATAATACAATATTATTCAGCCTTAAGAAGGAAAAGATCTAGGAATATGCTACAACATGGATGAATCTTGAGGAAATTTAGCTACCAAAAATGCCATTTTTGTGACTTTTAGTGAGTCATAACAATACAACTACTTATTTCAATTATATGGAGTACTTAGTGTAGTCAAAACCATAGAAATTGGGAGGGTAATGATGATTTTCAGGTGGTTATGGAACAAAAAGGAAAGTTATGTTTAACGGATACAGAGTTACAGTTTTAAAACATAGAAAAGAATTAGAAAGATAAATGGTGATGTTGATCGCCCAATAATATGAATGTATTTAATATCACTGAACGGTGCACTTTATAATAATTAACATGTTATATTTTACGTTATTTGATTTTACCAACATACACAATTGGGAAAGAATGTAATATCAGGAAAGGGAGTGGACCTGGGATAGAGCAGAGAGTAATCAGAAGGGTGAGACACTGCATATGTTGAAGAAGAAGAGCTGAGAGTCTTCATTGGCCAGAGAGTCTTTATAAAAAAAAATTACTCTGAGGGTGTATTAAATAGATATCTATGGGTGCCCTGCTATCTCCCATGGGTTATCTTAAAGAGTCTTTAATAAAGTCCATAAGGCTTGCTGAGGTTTTTTTAAAAAACTGGATTCCCTAAGAGATAATTAGAGGGTGGTACTTAAGTCTATGTCTAGGTTGACAGATTTTGCAGGGAAGACGAACTTGAGAACAGTGAAGGTCCTGAGAGTGTAAGTACATGGAAATTAGAAAAAAAATAATAAAGGGAATTAGGAAAACTTTGGACTTCGAAGGTCATGTATTAGTGAGTCAGACCTGAGGTTTCTAAGGAGTTATATACACAGTTGCTATTTGGATTACTTGTTGATAAAGATAAGTGGAAAAACTAGAGTCGTTTCCAAGTGTAGGTAAGATATAATGAGAGGATGGAGGTGGAAAGTAGGGAGGCCCAGAGAGAAGTGGGAAGGTCATATTGGGCCAAGATGGTGGTAATATCCAGCAGAACAGATGGTAGTGCAGACTATGGATTCATCTTTTTTATTTCGGCTCCCCACCACGTCCTTAATCATTCTTTGGGAATATTTCATGGGTCTGTGATGCAGGTACAGAATTCGACTGAGGAGACTACACCCTCAGTGTCCAGCTGTCTTGAGTCCTCAGTGTGCTTCAAATGATGGAGAACTACTGCTTCTTTATGAGAGGAGTTAGTGCCTCGTAGCTAAGCTTAAGCTGGAGCTTATGCAATATTGATTCCATTTTATGTATACTGTTGGAATGGAGGTTCCTCCTCCTCTTTTCTTGACCATTATGAAATGAATCTATATTTCTCAATATTTGGGTATATCAGGTAAATACATTAAGTAAAGGAATCTTATATATTGCTCCCTGCATAGTTTGCTCTTTCTTGTTTCTCTTTTATCTTTACTAAATTAGCACAGGGAGAGACCTTGAAATGTTCTAATCAGGAGAGATTAGAACATCATATTTCTAGAGAGGTTGATTGGACAGAGCAGGGGTCCCAGTGAAAATCAAATCTTCTGTTTCTACTTGGAAGTGTACCTGTATAGAGTAGAGGGCTCCAGGAAATATCCTAGAATATTCCAATGTCCCTGCAGGAGATCATTAAGAGAGGTAGGATCTGGTACCAGATCAGTGTACTATGACATGTTTGTCAGTTATCTGATGTGAGATTCTCAGAGCCAATCCCATATGGTAGGGCTGAGTGCAGAGTGATGAAGAACCTGTGAAAGCCTTTGATTGCATGTTAAAGATGAAGCTCTGATTTCGGGGAGAATTTTCTTACCTGACTGAATGTCACCCTTCTGTGGGGATGAGATTCTGTGCTTTTCCTCCGTTGATGACCACTGACTGAAAATCATTAGAGAATCATGTCTAGAAAGCATTCTTTATTTAATTTCTTAAAGAAGAAAACATAGAAAACATTTTTATCCACTTTCAAATTGAGGATCAAGGGGAATGACATCAGTGAAAATGTCAGAGTAGGGAGTTCTGGCTTGTGTCCATCCCCAGAAACACTGACATACGTGGTAAAACCTGTGAAAATGATCTCGTCCACACATGTAAGTTTTCTTTTCTTTTCGCCCTGTAGATTTATCTTTCATTGAAACTTTACTTACTACAGGATGTGGAGAATAAACAGGGAAGTAGAAACTGTATTTCCTGATGAGAGAATCACTAAGTCACATTAGCTGTTCTGAGCTATGTCTTACTCACCGTGACTGTAATTAAAACAAACAAACAAACAAAACACTTTTTTTTTTTTAGTAAGTCAGTTCTGACATTTCCTCGTTAAAGACATGGTAACAGATACAGACTTAGATTTATCAGAATTGAGCAAAATTTTGATTGTACCTGTGTTGAATATATGAGCATGACCTGCTACAAAACTTCATTATACTTATTGCCACAACTGACAAATTCCCTTTTTCCACTCCTGATATGTTGCATGTAAGGAATGCATAGGTCACTAACCCCAGCTGGTCACAGGTAAACTCTGCCACATGGATTACTGCATGTTTTCCTGCTAGAAGACCATACATTCTCGAGTATCATGCCTGCAGAGTATCTGGGCTCTTCTTTTTTCTGGATAAAGGTTAGATAATCACCTAATTTTATGAGAAATATATAAATTGTATCTGCATATTCTTCAGGTTTTTATTTATCCATTTTCTTTCAATCCTAAGTGCAAATATTAAAGTGATTTCCAAGAGGGTGGTAAATAAGACAGCTACGTTTATGCTTCAATATTAACAATAAATCATAATACAATTGTAAATACATTAATGTGTGATTAATATGTAGATACTTATGTAAATGCAATTTTAGTAATGGTTTGTGGAGAGCTTCAGAATCTAGGTTTTAAAAAAAGAAGAAGAAGAAGGAGTTCTTGAAACTCTGAGGGAATTATAGAGAAGTTTTTGTGTCTATAAATATTACTCTGAAATGATGCAGTTTCTCAGAAATAAACTAGGAATAAAATTATAGGAAAAAACTTCATGAAATGAAAGAGCATGTGAGATGGCCATACAAGAAAAAGAATATTCTCAGAGAATAATGAACAGTGTGGAGTTCAGCAGAAGGGTCATACAGATTCAGAGAGTAAAACTTTGTGGAGCCTAATTGTGAGTTCCTCATATTTCATCTTTGGAGACACGGTAGTCATTGGAAATATGATGTTATAAGATGACGTTAACATACTTAAACACTTTCATTTAGAAATGACCACTTAGAACCAGAATAAATGAAAAAGAACACAAAATTAAGACCTCAGGTGAGTGCTGATAATTTGAAAATACATGATGTCTTTCACTGCAAAGTAAAGGAGCTGTTACAGTGGAGGATTACTGGACTGAATGTCAATATTATGACATAGTATGAGTGTGTTTCGTGTTTGGTAATTGCAATCATTGTTGCTTTTGTTGTGGTCATCCATTTACAATGCTTGGTGTCAGTTGATCTATCTCTTGTAAAAATAAAATACAGTGTGTGTGTGTGAAAAAAATACATGATATCTTGACTAAAGTTGTATGGAATTTGAGATCTGGAAAAAAAAGCATTTCTTTTCTGTAATGCTAGGATGCTAATTGGACATTTTTGCAAGAAAGAGATTTCAGGATGCAAATCTCGTGTCTCTAAGGTGGGAAGTCAGTTCATGGCGGAACATTCTATTAAACTTGTGTGAGTGGAGAAATATTTCTTTGGAAGGAAGAGGTCGGTCACAAATCCCTTTTCAATAAAGTTAGTGGTTTATAGTATACCGAATGAGCAAAATGGCTATTTCTGAAGTTTAGAAAAAATTAATATAGTTTTTCTGCATTTATATTATGAAGCTGATGTAAAGTATCAAAAATTCTTTATTTTGAAAAAAAATGTAATCAATTTGACGTAATTCATATATATTGAACCTGTGGTACACACACACAATAAAACTTACATTCACAAATTTTTTTGCACTAAAGAAATATCTTCAAGTGTAGTTGATTTACAATGCTGTGGGTTTTTAAAATACATGTTTATTGGAGTATAATTGCTTTATAACATTGTATTAGTTTCTGCTTTACAACAAAATGGATCAGCTATATGTATACATATATTCCCCATATCCCCCCCTCTTGAGCCTCCCTCCCACACTCCCTATCCCACCCCTCTGGGGGACATAAAGCACGGAGTTGATCTCCCTGTACTGTGCGGCAGCTTACCACTAGCTATTTTACATTTGGTAGTGTATATATGTCATTGCTACTCTCTCACTACGTCCCTGTCTCCCCTTCCCCCCTGTGTCCTTAAGTCCGTTCTCTACATCTGTGTCTTTATTCCTGCCCTGTCACTAGGTTCGTCAGTACCATTTTTCTAGATTCCATATATATGTGTTAGAGTACGGTATTTGTTTTTCTCTTTCTGACTTACTTCACTCTGTATGACAGACTCTAGGTCCAACAACCTCACTACAAATAACTCAATTTTGTTCGTTTTTATGGCTGAGTAATACTCCATTGTGTATATGTGCCACGTCTTCTTTATATATTCATCTGTCGATGGACATTTAGGTTGCGTCTATGTCCTGGCTATGGTAAATAGTGCTACAGTGAACATTGTGGTACACGTATCTTTTTGAATTATAGTTTTCTCCAGGTATATGCCCAGTAGTGGAATTGCTGGGTCATATGGTAGTTCTATTTTTAGCTTTTAAGGAACCTCCATACTGTTCTCCATAATGGCTGTATCCGTTTACATTCCCACCAACAGTGCAGGAGGGTTTCCTTTTCTCCACACCCTATCCAGCCTTTATGCATTGTTTTATTAATTTCTTTTTTTTAACTTTTTTTAAAATTTTTATATTTATTTTTGGCTGTGTTGGGTCTTCGTTTCTGTGCGAGGGCTTTCTCTAGATGCGGCAAGTGGGGGCCACTCTTCATCACGGTGTGCGGGCCTCTTCACTATCGTGGCCTCTCTTGTTGCGGAGCACAGGCTCCAGACGCGCAGGCTCAGTAGTTGTGGCTCACGGGCCTAGCTGCTCCGTGGCATGTGGGATCTTCCCAGACCAGGGCTTGAACCTGTGTCCCCTGCATTGGCAGGCAGATTCTCAACCACTGCGCCACTAGGGAAGCCCTCCTTCATTTTTTTTTCATTTATTTCTGATTTTATCTTTATGATTTCTTTCCTTTTGCTAACTTTGGGGTTTTTTTTTATTATTCTTTCTTTAATTGCTTTAGGTGTAGGTTTAGGTCGTTTATTTGAGATTTTTCTTTTTTCTTGAGGTAGGATTGTATTGCTATAAACTTCCCTCTTAGAACTGCTTTTGCTGCATCCCTTAGATTTTGGGTCATTGTGTTTTCATTGTCAGTTGTTTCTAGGTATTTTTTTATTTCCTCTTTGATTTCTTCAGTGATCTCTTGGTTATTAAGTAGTGTATTGTTTAGCGTCCTTGTGTTTGTATTTTTTTTACAGATTTTTTCCTGTAATTCATATCTAGTCTGATAGTGTTGTGGTCGGAAAAGATACATGATACGATTTCAATTTCTTAAGTTTACCAAGGCTTGATTTGTGACCCAAGATAAGATCTATCCTGGAGGATGTTCCATGCACACTTGAGAAGAAAGTGTATTCTGTTGTTTTTGGATGGAATGTCGTGTAAATATCAATTAAGTCCATCTTGTTTAATGTATCATTTAAAGCTTGTGTTTCCTTATTTATTTTCCTTTTGGATGAATTGTCCATTGGTGAAAGGGGGTGTTAAAGTCCCCCACTATGATTGTGTTACTGTCAATTTCCCCTTTTGTGGCTGTTAGCATTTGCCTTATGTATTGAGGTGCTCCTATGTTGGGTGCATAAATATTTACAATTGTTATATCTTCTTTGTGGATTGATCCCTTCATCATTATGTAGTGTTCTTCTTTGTTTCTTGTAATAGTCTTTATTTTAAAGTCTATTTTGTATGATATGAGAATTGCTACTCCAACTTTCTTTTGATTTCCATTTGCATGGAATATGTTTTTCCATCAACACACTTTCAGTCTGTATGTGTCCCTAGGTCTGAAGTGGGTCTCTTGTAGACAACATATATACGGGTCTTGTTTTTGTGTCCAGTCAGCCAGTCTATGTCTTTTGGTTAGAGCATTTAATCCATTTCATTTAAGGTAATTATCGATATGTATTTTCCTATTCCCATTTTCTTAAATGTTTTGGGTTTGTTATTGTAGGTGTTTTCCTTCTCTTGTGTTTCTTGCCTAGAGAAGTTCCTTTAGCGTTTGTTGTAAAGCTGGTTTGGTGGTGCTGAACTCTCTCAGCTTTTGCTTGTCTGTAAAGGTTTTAATTTCTCCATCAAATCTGAATGAGATCCTTGCTGGGTAGAGTAATCTTGGTTGTAGGTTTTTTCCCTTTCATCGCTTTAAATATGCACAAAGATGCACAAAGTGTATGCTCAGCAGGCCCTCAGAGTCGACAGCCTTTCTATTGTGATCTATTTATGATTTATTTCTTAAATGACTAATGAGGCTTAGTCAGATTTTTCTGACAGCTTTGGGTCTTCAGCTTTCTGCTTTCATCATTTGTCCTTAATAGCAAAATCTAGATTTAAAGTGTTTTAGTTTTCTATTCACTTATACATAGTTATATAGATAAAAGATGTCAACAGCCCATACAAATGCACCCTTCCCTACTTCTACCTTTCAATATTTTGTGGAGACTTCTGTCTTTATGCAGAGAGTGTATGTGGAGGGGGTGGGGGGGAGGGGGTTCCCCTGTTTAAATAAAATTGCATTTAATATAAACCCAAATCAATACTTTATTCCATTAGTACCACCAATATGCCACTCAGGCTGTCCTAAAAGCATCCCCAAAGCAGTTCCTGTGGGAAACAGAAAACAGGCTGTTTGCAGTTCATGAAGAACACCCCAATACTATTCCATTGTATTTTATGTCAAAAAAAAGCATGATCTCTATCAATTTGAGACATCATGTTTTAGAAAATTTGGATATAAGATGCATTTTTTCCCTTTCCTAGCTAACCTAAATTAATAGCAAAAGTAATCATTTATTGCGCACCTACTGTGTTACACAAATTATTTATAATCTTTATAACACACCTACAATGTAGGCATTATAATTGCCATTTTTAAAATGAGGAAATTGAAACTCAGAAATACAATATAATCTGAGCAGAGTTACACAGCTATTGAATGGCAGAGCTAGTATTTAAACCTGTCTCGTCATGTTCCAAAGTCTATGTCTGTATTAAGATAGGAAGACTATAACTTTCTGATACTGAATACACCTAAAAAAGTGAAATTTAGAGAATGTGAAAATTCCCCCCATATCAGAAAACTAGTGTAATTTTTAAAAGAAGTATCATGAGCAGAATCAGGCAATTAAGTAAAAGTACTATTCAAGTACACAAATCACTGTGATCATTGGAGAACATGTTACTGTCACATGAAAGGCAATGAGAGAAGAATAGTATTTACAGCGGTGGGAGAAAATTTCTATGTCTTTATGCTTCTTTGCCTTTTAAAATGTTAATCTCATAATGATAAAACTAAAGGAACAATAAGGTTTTGTTTCCAAAAGCTGCTGCTAATAATGATATGTTCACTATACCATAGGCTGTCTAGGCCAGTGTGTTTGTGCATTACTTGTTTATTTATGTATATACTTAATTTTTAAAATAAGTCTTTTATTATAAATATGATGTACCTTCGTTGCTACATATTCAAGCCATAGAGAAAGGCATAGAATCGTTTTTCGTTATATTCTTCCAGATTTTATTATTTTTTCACTTCCTTTTCCTTTCCTCCCTTTATTTGAGGTTGTTATTTATGGAAAAGCTGGCCCAAAGCTTGAAGTTTCTAATGACTCTATTAAGCTTCTGCCATCCCACTTCCTGCTTCCAAGTGGCAACCGCTTTGAATTTTTCAACTTGATCTTTTGGTGTTTACCTCTGTATCTCCATGTAACATGTTTATACATGTTTCTACTTCCTGTATTTTCTCATTGAAATTACCTTTTGACTTCCTATTTTTGGAAGATGAGGATTTATATCTTTTCACAATCCCTTCTCAACCCCCACTACACACACACACATCCTTTCAACTTGGTAAGAGTGAAATTTTGGTTTTGTTTTTTAGGACTGAATCCAGTATACTATGATCACTTTTTCTTGTACATTTTGTTTAACTTTGAGCTAATATTTTCTCTCTTTCATATTCTATCAACTTTATATGTACTCTTCACTAATTCAACTCCAAAGCCTCCTTCTGTTGTATAATAAGCTTCTTATTATATCCAAACACATTAGGTCTTCTCCGAATTTTCTCTTCTTACTAAAAAATAACTTTCCTGGAAACTTCTAAGCTGCTACAATCTGGACTCGTTCCTCTCTGTGCCCACCTTTGGTCCTGGACACACTTCACTATCATTTTAATTCCCTTCACCTGTCTCTTTTGTAGGATCTCCTATTTCCTGGGTTCCATCTCCTGTTGGGGAAGAAGGGAGTGTTTGTTTACTTCCTGTTTGGGTGGAGTGTATCTTCCAGCATATTCCTAATAAAGAGATGCATGTGAAACATTTTTTGAGAATTTACATATGTGAATATTCCCTTATTCTATCATCTTTCTACTTAATAGTTTGGCAAAGTATAGAACACTAGATTGGAAACTGGCATCTCACAAAATTTTGAAGGTATTTCTCCGCTGTCTTCTAGGCCCAAATGTGACTGAAATCATTCAACTTCTTATCTTTTCTTGAAACCTGGTTGTCTCTCTCTCTCTCACCTTGTCAATTTTCCTCTATTCCGCAGGTATATACTTTGATGGGCTCTGTTTCCTTCCATTATGTTAGGCACTCTGTGTGTAAATCCCTTTTGAGTGCAAACTTATATTCTCCAGATCTGCTAATCTTTTGAAAATTATTTTATTCATGACTTTATCCTTTCTATGGACTTTTTTCTCTTTTTGGAAATTTCTATCAGATCTCTTGGACTGTTTCCTTTCTTTTTCCCCCTCACTGTTTCCTATTTATTTGCTTCTTTACCCTAGTTTATGCGAGAATTGTTGACTTCATATTCTAAATCTTGTGAATTTTTCTTTTCTGCTCTAATAGTTTCAATTTTCAAAATATCTCTATTAGTTCTTTGAATGTTACTTTTTCAAAGCATCCATTTTAGTTTATGAATGCAATATCTTATGGCTCTGAGGATACTTATGTTATTTTAATAATGTTTTTCTTCTCTCCACTTAATTCATATTTTCTTTTTCTTTTTTTTCTACCTGTTTTGTTGCTTGCCTGTTTGCTCATAGTTAAGAGTGGTACCTTAGAAACCCAAATGGAAACTCTGAGAGCAGATGAATTTCTTAAACTGTGGTCTTTATGTAGAGTGATCTGGCGGGGACATTTCCTTGTGGAAATCCTGATGTTGGCGTATTTAGAGCTTTCCTCTGGGGCTGCTCAAATTCCCAAGCAAAGTCTTCCTCTGTCCTGCTTGGAGGGAATCCTCCTGGTTGCTACTTCGGGAATTTGTTTTTTCCCCAGCTTGCTAACACACATCCAATTTGGTGATTTATTATTAAAATTACATTCTCTTGGGACTTCCCTGGTGGTCCAGTGGCTAAGACTCTGTGCTCTCAATACAGGGGGCCCAGGTTCGATCCCTAGTCAGGGAATTAGATACCACATGCCAAAACTAAGAGTTCACATGCCGCAACTAAAAGATCCCTCATGCCACGACTAAGACCTGCCACAGCCCAATAAATAAATAAATATTTTAAAAAATAATAAATAAAATTACATTCTCTCACTTGAACACAATTTATGTGAAGGAACTAGGATGACTAGGAGGCAGAGGTGTCATGCACTTAAAAATTATCTCAACGGAATTTTTCTTTTCAGTGATGTCCTTAATACTTTACTGTTTGTGAGGGCCTGTTACAAAAGTAAACTCTTGGAGTTAACAGAACTGTGTATAAGGTATGGGATTATGAAGTTGAGGTCAGCTGATAGAGAAAATTGAACCAGGTGGCATTAGCACCACAATCCAGGGTTATATTTTTTTCTGTAAACTACAGCACCAAAAACTTAATTGGCTAAATCAAGTTGTCCTTCCTCATAGAGTTCACAGTCTATAATGTTGAAAGCTATTTTGGTGAGTGTTATGTTGCAATTTACAATAAAAAGTATATATTCAGTCTTCAAACCCTGCTCCTGACACAAATCTCCTAAAAGTCTTGGAATTTCCTAAGTGATAAGGACAACAAAGGTGTGTTTTTACGTGAATGAGGTGACTTTTGGAAAGAACCTAAGGATGGGGGCTGGTTGCTAGCTGAGTCAAAGATTTGATTAGAATGTTGGAACTTTCACTTTCCTCCCCACCCCTGAACTTCCAGCCTCAGGGGAGGGGACAGGGCTGGAGACTGAGTTCAGCCAGCAGTGTTGTAATCAGTCATGCCTTTCAGGAAGCCTCCATAAAAACTCAAAAGGAGGGGTTCCAAGAGCTTCCGAGTTGGTGAACACGTGGAGATTTGGGGAGTCACACCCAAAGAGGGCAAGGAAGCTCCATGCCCTTTCTCATCCCTTACCCTAGGCATCTCTTTTATCTGGCTACTTCTGAGTCATATTCTTTTATAATAAACCAGCAATCAGTTAAGTAAATGTTTCTCTGAGCTCTGTGAGCCACTCAAGCAAATTAACCCCAAACCAAGGAGGGTCGCTGGAATTGCTGATCTATAGTCAATCAGTCAGAAGCACAGGTGATAACCTGGACTTGCGATTCACGTCTGAAGTGTGTGTGTGTGTGTGTGTGTGTGTGTTTGTAAGGAGGTGGGTGGCAGTGGAGGGCCATGTGGTCTGGTAGGACTGAGCCCATAACCTGTGGAATCTGATGCTGTTTCCAAGTATATAGTGTTCGAATTGAGTTGAACTGTAGGACACCCAGTTGGCGTCCAGAAAACTTCTTGGTGGTGGGAAACACCCTCCCTCCACACATTAGAAATGGGGTGTTCAGAGGACCAAAGAGTGAGTTTCCAAAATAATTGAGATCGGTTCAAAAGTGACACTGAGATGCGTGTGCACAGACACACACAAATCCTTCACTGTGTTCATGAAATTCACTTTTATTTAATAGAGTAGGAAGTTTGTCAGTGTGTGGGGGGAAGAAAAAAAATACAAACCTCATTAAGTAGAAGTAAATAAACTCATATTGAACATTTTTGCCATTTTAGAATCAGACAACAATCTGTGACTTCAGATATTGAATAAAAATGTAGCACGTGTGTTGGTAAATTTAAGAGGCCCCCTACAGATGACTTTAAAATTATAAAATTACCTAATTTTATTTCCAAGTCAAAATCTAGAATAACTTTATGAATATCACCAACTAATTCATGGCTTCTTGGGATAGATCCTCAACCACATGACAGCTTCTGATAACTGGAATATTACTTTTATGTATTAGTTCAAATTCCTGGGAAAGTGGATCGGTTTTGTCTAGCTAATCTTAATGAGCCTGTCCACCGAGTTCACTGGTTACCTGCCACCTTTGGATCTGCTGCCCATTAGTCACATGCCCACAGCTGAGCAATGAACTCTGGAGGAAGGACAACTGGAGATGGGCTGCACGTCATGGTCACTAGGCAAGAAGGAATTGTCTGAAGGAAAACTTTTACCTGGAAGGGAAATATCATCATTTCCTCCCTGGCTTTAAGATTCAATGTTTTTCCATTGCTTTTTTTTTTAAAAAAATTTTATTAGAGTATACTTGATTTACAATGTTGTGTCAGTCTCTGCTGTACAACAAAGTGAATCATATATATATATATATATATATATATCTGCTCTTTTTTAGATCCTTTTCCCATATAGGTCATTACAGAGTACTGAGTAGAGTTTCCTGTGCTATACAGTAGGTCCTTATTAGCTATCTATTTTATATATAGTTGTGTGTATATGTCAATCCCAATCTCCCAATTTATCCCTCCCTCCCATCCTCCCTGGTAACCATAAGATTGTTTTCTACATCTGTGACTCTCTTTCTGTTTTGTACCATGATTTTAGATTCCACATATAAGCAATATCATATAATATTTGTCTTTCTCTGACTTACTTCACTCAGTATGACAATCTCTAGGTCCATCATGTTGCAAATGTTACTATTTTTTGTCATTCTTTTTTATGCCTGAGTAATATTCCATTATATATATATGTATACACACACACACACACACACACACACACATCATGTCTTTTTTATCCATTCATCTGTTGACGGACATTTAGGTTGCTTCCATTTCCTGGCTATGGTAAATAGTGCTGCAATGAACATTCGGGTGCATGTATCTTTTTCAAATTATGGTCTTCTCTGGATATATGCCTGGGAGTAGGATTGCTAGAACTTATGGTAGCTCTAAAAACAATTAATGCTGGAGAGGGTGTGGAGAAAAGGGAACCCTTGTACACTGTTGGTGGGCATGTAAGTTGGTACAGCCACTATGGAGAACAATATGGAGGTTCTTAAAAACAAACAAAACCTACGGGGCGGTGGTGGTGGTGGTGTGATGAATTGGGCGATTGGGATTGACATGTATACACTGATGTGTATAAAATTGATGACTAATTAAAACAACAACAACAACAAAAACTACTAAAAATAGAGCTTCCATTGCTTTTAGGATCGATCCTACAAAGGCTGGTGTGACTGGGCCCCTGCCTCGCCTCTTCTCTCATTACTCTCCGCTCTTTCTCTCTGCTGCAGCCATGCTGACTTTGCAGTTTCTCAAATCACCCTTGTTTCCATGTTGCCCCACAACATTTGCCTAGGCTTTTCCCTTTACCCACCTAATAATCATCCTTTAGATCTCATTTCAAATTACATTCTCAGTGTCTTTGAAGAAGTCTACAGAACAACTTACTTCTGGAAATTAGAGCTGCCAATTAAATTCCATTTTGTTATGAAACTAATTGTGTGAATCTGTTGATCGGGGTTCAGGACACACTAACCCAAAATATGACACCGTGGCATACTGAATATTTTCAGCTGAAGGAATTTGAGAAAGAGCATATGTAGAAAGGACTCTCTGACCTTCCCCTGCAGGAGATCATAAGACCCTTATGTGAGGGGTGCCTTTTCTATACCCAGAGAAAATGTTCATCCTCATCTCCAAGACATCAAGAGGAATTAGACTGAAAAGGCTTTGCTATTTCCCCTAATTTACCGCATTAAACTCATACCCCTTTTTGTCCTATCATATTTTCCATGACTTTCTCCTCTTCTTCCAACCAAACAGAAACACTCTCAGGTTTAACCACTTCTTCAGGTCTTCATTTTCTAATGAAGTTTCCGGTGTCATGTGAAACTTGCAATAAACGAATTTGTATGCTTTTCTCTTGTCAATCTGTCTTTTGTTAGAGGGGTCTCTGTCAAGAACTTAGAAGGGTAGAGGAAACAGCTCTTTTTCTTCCCTACTTCAGTAACCAGTTAAGAGGCTGTCAAGGTAGTCAAAAAAGAGGAAGTTTCTAGACGGTGAGAAGGGTCACACTGTGTTGAGTAGTGATTAGCAAGGAGAAAAGAGTTAGTAGCAGGGGAGTAGTACTACTCTCAGAAGTCACCTCTCTCATCTCTGAAGTCTCCTCACATCTGCTACTTAGGCAGTGAATTGTTCCCATAGTATTTTTTTTCTTCTCCTTATCTGAGATGCTCATTGAAGACCACATTTATAAGGTACAACTTGATCACTATATGTGGATGGCTTGGTGCATTATATTTGCAAAGTTTTTAATTATTATTGAGTAATAAGTAAGCTTTGTTGAAGCCTTGTCTTTCTTTTTTTTAGTGTTTGTAATATACATTGATTTGATTGGATTTTTTACTGAAGTATAGTTAATTAACAATGTTGTGCTAGTTTCAGGTATACAGGAGAGTGATTCATTTTTATATATACATATATTAAGATTAAGTTTTATATATATTATATAATATATATATATTCTTTTTCAGATTATTTTCCATTATAGGTTATTACAAGATGTTGAGTATAGTTCCCTGTGCTATACAGCAGTTGCTTTTTCATGTTCTTATTAGGTTTCATCTTCCTGCATTTTACTTTTTAAGATGCATTTTTTTTAAACGGGAAACTTTTTTCTGATTATGTTAGTCTATGGACTATCATGGGTCTCTAAATTCAGAAATATATATTAGTAAATGTTCCCTTCCTCATCCCTACATTCATGGGTAATCTCCTGCTAATTATTAGCATGGTGAAGTAAATTAAGGAAGCTATTATTGGGTGTATATGTTAATAGAGTGATAATTGGATACCAGTGGGTAAGAATTAAGTAGGAAATGTCAAGGTGAGTTCAGAGACGTTTCATTAAAGAAAAAAATAGGAAAATGCTGAGGAGCTTACAATCAATTGCTTATTTTACACCAAATGGCTTTTTAAAATTATGGTCACAAAAAGTGGATAAGCAGTAAAATGTACATTTGAGCTGATACAAATTGTCAGAAGAGAAATAAATATCGACACGTTTCACATTTGAGGTAGATTAGATAAATGTTTGATTTTTGAACATTCATTTCAAACAACAAAATTGAAATAACCTAAAATTTTCATGAAAGCTGTGCTGACATTCTAAATCAGTTATGCCATCTTTTTGAAAATGGTCAAGATGGGAAGGGGAGGTAGGAAGATGGGATTCCACGTAAAATTCATCCGAAATATTTTTCTAAGAGGATTTGAACAACACACTTAGGATTTCAGGGATGGCCGTTCTGCGTATAACGTATCTATCTGCAAACGTGTTACGGCAAGCATCACTTGGCTGACACACCTGCCCACTGTCCTACCTACAGTGAGCTGTCTGAGATGTCGTGGGAGTTGCCTCTAACCAGGACCTGATACCCAATGCCCTGACAACGCTGCCTTTTCAAAGCTTGAACTGCGACTCTTCACTTGGCTCCGCAGGCCCCGGGCAACTTGAACACCTGGCAAGACAGTAAGTTGGCAGATTCCTGCCTCTGAAAGATATGCAATTTTCAAGTGAGAGTTGCATTTCTCAGTTTTACTTTTCTGTTTAGGGATTAGTTTGCTAATTTGTTCACTTATTCATTCACACATTTACATTTATCGACCAATATTTGTACAATTACGTGTTGTTTCCTCACTTGAATAAATAATTGTTTTCTCCGTGATGACTAAGGAACAAGCTGGTAAATGGTTGTTTGCTCTACAGTCATTTTGCCACAAGGTGGTGGTATAACTCTTTGAAGTTAAAAAAAAAAAAACTTGCAAAAAGTGTAATTTCAAGATTTATAAAAACAAATAAAACTCATGAGAATGGCTTATTTTTGTTTCATAGTTTAATTTCTCTACAGCTTTAATAACTGTAGAAATTAGATTTCTATTGCAAATGAATTTTTCTTAAATGATATATAAATTATAAGAATTGAAATCACTCTGATAATGATGATGATATGCAGTTATCACAGCTAACATTATCTAAGGCCTTATTTTGTGCCAGGCACTGTGCGAGGTGTTTTACGTACAGTGAGTCAGTGCTCGCTGTCCTATCATTACTTAAATACAATCACTGCTACCCTCTTTGCAGATAAGAAGACCATCACTTATATTAACAGGGATTCTTATTTATCTGGTCTTTTAATACTGTGTCTTATGTTAGGTTTTATAGTTGAATTAGAGCTATGTTTCCTGAGTTAGCAGGACAGTAATCTCCAGGGGGTACATTTTTCCATAAATAATTTTTGCAGAGTCCTAACCTGAAGATTCTAATTCCGAGTGTCTGGAATTGGGACCTAGTAAACTGTACTTTGAACAAATGTCCCTTATGATTCTTACTGTTAAACAAGTTTAAAAACTATTGATTGATAGTTGTCTTTGAGTTTCACTGCTCTGCTTAAAAGATGCTTAAAATCACCTATTTCCAGCACTGCATCCTTTACCTCAAGATTTTAAAATCAAGATTATAAAATTACAATAATGTTTCATTCAGGCTCTTCAATACTATTTTCACCTTGATTTTGAGGATTCGGGTAAGTGATGTATTATAAAGAGGTGAATGCTTTTGTATTTTATTGTAAAAAAAAAAGTGATATGTAAAGAAAGTAGTTTGTGCTCTGTTACAGAAATATCCCAGTGAAATTCATACTACACAATGTAGTAAAAACAGATATAAAATGCTTTATCAGTTTAAAAGTACTGAAAATTCTAATTTGTATTTTAGGGATGCATATAAACTATTAACAATTCAAATATGATATGGCAATATTGAGTTAGTAAAATCTTTTATAACATAACTGATCCCAACTTTTTTAAAAGCTTGTAATATTTTGCCTCACCAGCTTTACACTGCTGAAGTTTAAAAATGAACAAAGTACTGAAATCCAGTGACAACAGCTAGCAGAACATTTTCCTTTAAATCTAAAGTATTTATAGTGCTCTGTGTATTTAGATCTCTCTTCTCCTAGATATTAGGTATCCGTATTAGGTATCAGTATTTTCATTTTTGCATTTTTTCAGAACAATTTAATTGTTTGCTCTACAGTCATTTTACCACAAGGTGGTGGTATAAGCTTCTGTCTTAGATTCCTTGACACTCCCAAAACCTTCTAACTGGATTAAAATTGCTTAGAGAAAAATATCCCATTACCTTTGTAACTATTTTAACAAACTTTAAGAGGTTTAATTAATTATTATGTGTTGCCAATGCACCTATAATTTATACCAATTTGACAAGTGATATTTTTTTAAAATGATAAAGAAAACCTAATGTTTTAAAACTCTTGTGTGCTATACCAAGAGATGACACTAATCACCAGAAAAACTTCATCTAATTCTGGAACTAGCCAACATTAATGGAGATACTAAAATGGGAGTAGTAGGATGAGGTCTCTGAATGTTTTTCATTGCCTTGAACTTTACTTTTAGAACTTGGTAGTTTATCTATTTCATGTTTATTCTAAAACTGGATTTTTCAAAATTAATTTTTTCATTTTTTTTTTGTATTACTGGTAGCAGCCTTAATCCTAAGTGCCCCATACTGAAACATTTATATAAGTTACTGTGGTAGAAATTTGAGTGTACCTTTCAGATGTGGTCTGCAGACAGCCTCTAGCTATCAGCTCCGTCTGTCTCAGCTGCAGAGAACCACCTATGGGGAGGTTAGGCCCTTTCCAGGGCAGCCCACTTCTACTGACTGAGCAAAGTGGCAGTATAAAGACCTGGCCATTTGGGCTCTATGCACAATTTTTTTTTATTGAGATATAAATGACATATAACATTGTATTAGTTTTAGTCATACAGTATAATTATCTGATACATGTTTATATTGTGAAATGATTACCATGAGTTTAGTTAACATCCATTACAGCACATAATAACAATTTTTTCCTTGTGACGCGAACTTTTAAGATCTACTCTCTTAGCAACTTTTAAATATACAACACTGTATTGTTAACTGTAGTCACCATGCTGTATATTACATTCCCAGGACTTATTTGTCTTACAACTGGAAGTTTGTACCTTTGCACCACCTTGACTCATTTCTCCCATTTTCCCACACACCCCCCTACTCCACACACACACCTGCTTCTGGTAATCACAAATCTGTTCTCTGTATCCATGAGTTTGTTTTTTTTAATTTTAACTTATTTTTTAAGATTCCACATATAAGTGACATTATAAGTATTTGTCTTTCTCTGACTGTCTTATTTCACTTACCCTCCATATCCATCCATGTTGCCACAGATGGCAGGATTTCCTTCATTTTTATGGCTGAATAATATCTCGTTGTGTATATACACTATATTTTCTTTATCCATTCATTCATCCATGGACACTTAGTTTGTTTCCATGTCTTGGCTCTTGGAAATAATGCTGCAATCTATATGGGGATGCAGGTATCTTTTGGAGACAGTGATTCTGTTTCTGTTAGATAAGTACCCAGAAATGGAATTGCTAGACCATATGGCAGTTCTAATTTTTATTTTTTGAGGAGCCTCCATACTGTTTTCCACAGTGGCTGCACCAATTTACATTCCCACCAACAGTGTACAAGGTTTCCCTTTTCTCTACATCCTTGCCAACACTTGTTATTTCTTGTCTTTTTGATAATAGCCATTCTAACATGCATGAAGCGATACCTAATTATGGTTTTGATTTGCATTTCCCTGATGATTAGTGATGTTGAGCATCTTTTCATGTGCCTGTTGGCTTTCCGTATGTCTTCTTTGGAAAAATCTCTATTCAGATATTCTACCCATTTTTAAACTAGATTGTTTCTTGCTTCTTTTTTCTGCTGAGTTGTATGAGTTTAAATACTTTTTAGATATTTAACCCTTATCGGATACATAATTTGCAAATATTTTCTCCCATTCCATAGGTTGCCTTTTCATTTTGTTGATGGTTTCCTTTGCTGTGCAGAAGTCTTTTAGTTTGATATAGTCCTACTTGTTTATTTTTGCTTTTTTGCCTTTCTGTTTAGTGTCAAATCCAAAAAGTCATTGCCACAACTGATGTCAAGGAGCTTACCTCCTATGTTTTCTTCTAGGAGTTTTAAGGTTTCAGGTCTTCTGTTCAAGTCTTTAATCTATTTTGGGTTAATTTTTGTGTATGGTGTAAGATAGGGCTTTATTCTCTTGCATGTGGCTGTCTAGTTTTACCAACACAATTTATTGAAGAGATTATCCATTCTCCATTGTATATTCTTGTCTCCTTTGTTGTAAAATAATTGACCATACATAGGAGAGGTTACTTTTGGGCTTTTGATTCTGTTCCATTGACCTATGTTTCCATTTTTGTGCCAGTACCATACTGTTTCAATTACTGTAGCTTTGTAATACGGTTTGAAAACAAGAAGCATGTTGCCTCCAGCTTTGTTCTTCTTTCTTAAGATTGCTTTGGCTATTCCAGGTCTTTTGTGGTTTTATATAAATTTTAGGATTATTTATTCTAGTTCTGTGAAAAATGCCATTGGTATTTTGATAGGAATTGCATTGAATCTGTAGATTGATTTGGATAGTATGGACATTTTAATATCAATTCCTCCAATCCATGAACCTGGAATATTTTTCCATTTGTTTGTGTCTTCTATTTCTTTCATCAGTGTTTTATAGGTTTCAGTGTACAGATCTTTCACCTCATTGGTTAAGTTTATTCCTAGCTATTTTATTCATTTTGATGTAATTGTCAATGGATTGTTTTCTTAATTTCTCTTCATAATAACTTGTTATTAGCGTATAAAAATGCAACTGATTTTTATGTATTGATTTGGTATCCTGCAACTTACTGAATTCGTTGATTAGTTCTAACTTTTTTTGGTGGAATCTTTAAGGTTTTCTATATATAATGTCATGTCATCTGCAAATAGAACCAGTTTTACTTCTTCTTTCCTTCCTTCCAAGCTTATACTGAATAAATGTGACAAGAGTGGGCATCCTTGTCTTATTCCTGATCTTAGAGAAAAAACTTTATGTTTTTCGCTGTTGAATATGATATTAGCTGCAGGCTTGTCACATATGGCCTTCACTACATTAACGTATGTTCCCTCTATACCCACCTTTTTGAGAGTTTTTTCATAAATAAATGTTGAATTTTGTCAAATACTTTTTCTGCGTCTATTAAAATGATCATATGATTCTTATCCTTCATTTTGTTAATGTGGTTTATAACATTAATTTGCAGATAGTGAACCATCCTTGAATCCCTGGAATAAATCCCACTTGATCATGGTGTATGGTCTTTTTAATGTATTGTTGAATTAGTTTGCTAATATTTTGTTCAGAATTTTTGCATCCATCTTCATCAGGGATATTGGCCTGTAAATTTCTTTCCTTGTAGTGTCCTTGTCTGGTTTTGGTATCAGGGTAATGGTGGTATCATAGAATGAGTTTGGAAGTGTTGCCTCCTGTTCTCTTTTTTGGAAGAGTTTGAAAAAGATTGGTATTAATTTTTCTTTAAATGTTTGGTAGAATTCACCAGTGAAGCCACCTGGGTGAGGACTTCTGTTTGTTGGTAGGTTTGATTATTATTATTATTTTTTAATGTTGTGGCTGACTTGGTTTTTTCCCCTACATGTTTTTTGGGGTTTTTTTGTTTTAATTTATTTATTTTTTATTTTTGGCTGTGTTGGGTCTTCATTTCTGTGCGAGGGCTTTCTCCAGTTGTGGCAAGCAGGGGCCACTCTTCATCGCGGTGCATGGGCCTTTCACTGTCGCGGCCTCTCTTGTTGCGGGGCACAGGCTCCAGATGCGCAGGCTCAGTAGTTGTGGCTCACGGGCTTAGTTGCTCCGTGGCATGTGGGATCTTCCCAGACCAGGGCTCAAACCCGTGTCCCCTGCATTGGCAGGCAGATTCTCAACCACTGCGCCACCAGGGAAGCCCAGGTTTGATTATTGATTCAATCTCCTTACTAATAATTGGTCTGTTCAGATTTTCTGTTAATTCATGATTCAGTCTTGGTACGTTCTATGTTTCTAGGAATTTATCCATTTCTTGTAGATAGTCCAATTTGTTAGCATATAATTTTCATAGTAGTCTCTTATGATCCTTTGTATTTCTGAGGTATCAATTGTAACATCTCCTCTTTCATTTCTGATTTTACTTATTTGAGTCCTCTCTCTTCTTTTCTTAATGAGTCTGGCTAATGATCTATTTTGTTTATCTTATCAAAGAACCAGCTCTCAGTTTCACTGATCTTTTCTGTTGTCTTTTTAGTCTCGATTTCATTTATTTCTACTCTGACTTTCATTACTTTCTTCCTTCTACTAACTTTTGTCTTAGTTTCTCCTTTTTCTAGTTCCTTGAGATACAAAGTTAGGTTGTTTGATATTTTCTTTTTTCTTCATGTAGGGGTTTATCCTTATGAATTTCCCTCTTAAAACTGCTACTACTGTATCCAATAAGTTTTGGTATATTGTATTTCCATTTTCATTTGTCTCAAGAGTTTTTAAAATTTCTTTTCAACCCACTGGTTGTTCAGTAGCATGATATTTAATCTCCACATATTTGTGAATTTTCCAGTTTTCTTCTTGTAATTGATTTCTAGTTTCACACCACTGTTGTTGGAAAAGATACTTGATATGATTTCAATTGTCTTAAATTTACGATGTGTTTTATGGTCCAATACATGATCTATACTGGAGAATGTTCCATGTGTAAATGAGAAGTATGTGTATTCTATTGCTTTTGAATGGAATGTTGTGTAAATGTATGTTAAGTCCATCTGGACCAACATATTATTTAAGTCTAATGTTTCCTTGTTGATTTTCTGTTTGATATTCTATATCTATCCATTGACGAAAGTGGGGTGTTTAAGTCCCTTACTATTACTGTTATTGCTGTCTTTTTTTCCCTTTTGTGTCATTAATATATATATTTAGGTGCTCCTTTTTGGGGTGCATAAATATTTACAAATGTTACATTCTCTTGTTGGATTGACTGCTTTATAATTATATAATGACCTTCTTTGTCTCTTATTACAATCTTTGTCTTAAAGTCTATCTTGTATTATATATTACCTCAGCTATCTTTTGGTTTCCATTTGCATGGAATGCCTTTTTCTATCCCTTCACTTTCAGTCTGTGTGTGTCCTTAAAACTGAAGTGACTCTCTCACTTAAGGCAGAATATATAAATTGGGTCCTGTCCATAGACCTTTTATAGCTCCCAATGAGGTCCATTTATCATGGAATAATATATTTAATAATATAAATGCAATTCACCATTAGCATTATTATGAAGAATAAGAAATATCAAAACAATTCCTATATTTATTTGGCTATTGTTATTGAAGGAAGTGATTTTTTAAAAAGAAAAGTCTGATCAAATAACTTATTGTTAAACTCTAGAAGGAAACAAGTGAAGAAATCACTTCTCCATTCACTGTTCTCTCCTTTGCTCACTGTGCTCCGGCCACACTGCCTTTCTTGCAAGCTTTCTAACACGCTGGAGACACTATCCTTGAACCTTTGTTCTGGAGGTTTCTTCTGTGGGTCTAGATGTGGTCAATCCAGGTTGCATCACAGCCCCTGAATGAATTTTGTAAGAATTTCTCTCCCTCTCACTGTCTTTGTTTCTCTTTTCTAATTTATTTTTATAATGGGGTATAGCTGATTTTCAATGCTGTGTTTCTTCATTCTGTACATCCACTTGATTCACTTACAGAGAGACATCAATAAGTTCCTTTTCAGATTCTTACCAGTCTTCTATATTCTCTTCCGGTGACTAGAGTGTGCTGACTAAAGTGCTTTGAGCTATAGAGTAGGTCTTGTCGATTACCTATTTGGTCTATGGAACGGTATCTATGCTAATTTCAACCTCCTGGTTTATGCCTCACACCACCCCACCTTTCCCCTTTAGCAGCCATAGTGTGTTTTCTAAATGTGTGACTCTGTTTCTGTTTTGTCATTTAGTCATGTGTAGCCATTTTTAGATTTCACCTATAAGTGATATCTTATGATAAGTCTCTTTTACTGTCTGACTTATGTCACTTAGAATGATCATACCTAAGTCCACCCGAGTTGCTGCAACTGGCCTTCTTTCATTCATGTCATGGCTGAGTAATATTCCATTTTACCTAAGTACCACATCTTCTTAATCCATTTTTTCCTTCCAAGGTCATTTACGTTGTATGCCAGTCGAGGTTCTTGTAAACAGAGCAGCACTAAAGGTTGGGGTGCCTGTGTCCTGTCGATTTTTGTTTTCCCAAGAAATATGCCCATGAGTGGAAGTGCCGTATGCTCTGTAGCTCTGTTTTTTAGATTTTTAAGGAAACACAATACACTTCTCCAGAATAACCTTGGCAATTTACATTCCCGCCATCAGCACAACAGAGCTCCCTTTTCTCCACCCCCTGTCCTGCATTTCTGGTTTTTACACTTTGTGAGGATGACCCTTCTGAATGATGCAAAGTGATACCTCTTTGTAGTGTTGATTTGCATTGCCCGCTTGTTTGGTTGGCCAAAAAGGGCGTATGCATTTGTCCTGATTCAGGACAAACGCATACGCCCTTTTTGGCCAACTGCATCATTGGCGAAGTTCAGCCACTTTTCATGTGCTTTAATGACGAGTTCATTCTACCTCTTGAAATCCCTTTCCTGCAATTGTGCCTTGATTACAAGTCCTTTTTGATGACTTACCTCAAGACATTTTTCGATGATAAGTATCATTTACAACCCTGCAAGTCTGTGAATTGCAGTGCCCATGAGCTCCATTTTTCAACTTGTATTTTTGGGAACTGGCCACAAAACAGTAGGATTGCTTCAAGCCCTATTCTGGTTCCAAGGGTAAGGTGAGCCTTTGGTCAGTTCCTCTTCCTGATTGGAAATTAGCATGGCATGTGCCTGTCCAACACCTAGGGCTTGTCTCTCATTGGTTCCCCCCCTTCCGCTTCATCTTCCAGACAACTTCCAAACTGCGAAACAGGATGTCGAAGGTGCTGACTTCCCCAAGTGGGGAGATTTTTAAGAAAGAGGCTGCGGGAGGAACCCAATCACCAGGAGATGAGGAGATGAGGTGCCTTTTCCAAACTCTTCCCGATCAGACGGTGTACCATCCTCTGGGTGTCACAGGCATGTTTTAGGTGTAGGAAGGGTCCCCTCCAAGTAAGGAGAACACCAGGGATCTTTCCAAAGCAGTGTCTCCCCGAACCCTAAAACTGGGGAAGTTTTAAGCTACGGGTACGTGCATGTTCACGAAGGACCTTGGGCAGTAAGCAGTGTCCAAGCTTTAGATGATTGAAGTCTTGAGTGTCAGAAGCAGTCATCATCGGCCTCCCTTAGGTTCTGTTTTATCTGGCGTTTATAGATGATGTACATATAGATATCTATTCTTTTTCAGATTCTTTCCTCTTATAGGTTATTACAAAATATTGTGTGTAGTTCCCTGTGCTATACAATAGGTCCTTGTTTATTACTTATTTTATACATAGCAGTGTGTATATGTTAATCCCAAACTCTTAATTTGTCCCTCCCCCCGCCTTTCCCATTTGGTAACAATAAGTTATAAGATTTTATAGTCCTCAGAAATGGGGGAGCTGAAAGAGGGGTATCATTTTCAATGGAAAATTATTCAAAAGAAGATTGAAGCTTCAGCCCAGATTATTAGATGTACATCCTTGGAAAAAAATCACTAGTTTCTCTAAACTTGACCTGACAAATAAGACAAAAACTCTTCACTGAACTTGCTTATAATAAAGTGATGGAAATATCAAATGGAAGTGTTAGAAACTTCTTCTTTTAAACGAGCCTTATACACTGCTCTACGTTAATTACAGTTTGGTTCACACATCTGTTCATTGAAGTTACAATGTTCTCAAATTCTGTCACTGATCCTCCAGAATGGGTCCCAACAAGCGTCCTCCGGTCCAGTGTCATTGGAGCCAACAGAACGAGACTGAGTTTTGTTCAGAAGCAAAGGAAAACTTTATATTTTGATCAGAGAATGGAGAGCTGAGAGCGTGCGCTCCCCCGCGGGCTGTGGGCCGGGCTGCTGTATAGGGATCCCGTCAGTGTCAGCGGGTGGGAGGCGGCGGAGCTCTCGAGGGCCGGGTTGGCTGGAGCTCAGGCTCTATGTCGTGGAGTCTGCATGGGGCCCCGTGAGCTGAGGTGTCGGCCCAGGCATTTTGCACTAGGAAATCGGGTCTGAAGTGCCGGCTGTGAGGCCTCTGCATGCGGAACCCTAGGATCAAGTGAAATTAGACAAAGCACAAAGGAAAAAAAGGTTAGACTTTATTTTATTGCCCAGATTCTATTTTTATCTCCCAGGAATTTTTAATGGGCTTTGCCGGTGGCAAACCCCTCCTCTGCCTTTTGTCACGTTCCTCATTCGTGGGGGGCTGAGGATGCAGACCCCTTTCTGTAACTGCTTCGTGCTGATTTGGGTGTGCTCATACCCGGTGGGAGGGGCAGAATTTCTCCCCAGCAGCCTCCAGGTGAGTTTGATTGTCCCCAGGGTTCCTCCCTCACTGCTCGTCTGCCTGAGCACTAGCATTTGAAGGTTAATAGATTCTAATGACCTTTAAGTGACCAGGAAAGAGATGCCCAGAGACGCTAGGGTGGCCGGTTTTACCCCGGCCCCACATTTGTTCTGCCACCTTAGGATGACGGTTTGTGCCAGCCAAGATCCTCTGACGAGCAGTCTGCTCTTTCTTCAATGAGGCCACTGAATTAACGTGCCTGGGTTGAGGTCAATATAAACACCCCCTCCAGGCAGCAAGATCCCCTGCAGCTGTGCCTGACGCCATATTCTCTGCCCCATCAGCAGTCTCGGGGCTGGGCTGGTGGGAGGGAGTGAGGGGCCATGGCTTTGTGGGTGGCCCGGTGTGAGTGGGGCTCTGCTGGACTTTCTGCAGGAGTTGCCAAGCTGCCACCTGCTAAAGAGGAAGATGTGTCACCAATACCCGCCGTTGGAATTTCTCCCCGGGCAGAGGTGAGGAAGGAAAAAAGTAGTGGGGGCCAGAACAGGAGGGGTAACTCAGGTAGGGAAATGGAAAGCTTCCAGAAGAGCGCCCGGGGCCAGGACCATCCTGGCTGCCCTTCAGGCACCATCTCGAGCCTGTGTGCTGTCACTGGTGTGACTCCAAGCCCTTTCCTCTAGGCTTTAAAGTCTTTGTACATATTCAGGTGTTTTAGCTGGGAAGGGTGGAAAAAATTCAGGAGCAGCTGGCCTGGGGGTCAGCTCACGTTTACCCAGAGACGCATCCTCACAGTCCACCAGCTTTGCAATGAGGACGCTCCTTGGGGGCGGCGGCTGCCTGCGTGTGAGACGATTCCCCACCTCTGACCAACTTCAGAATTGTTTACCACTGGAGCAAGTGTCCTGATAGGTTTTCGTCTGTATAACTTGTAGGTTCTGTTTTTTATTTCTTTTTTTGGTTCAAGGTAGGTTTTATTCCTCTTTTTTGTATTTATAGATATAAGCATGGAAATAATTCATTCATATAAATAGGTCTATAGGAAGGGAAGAAATTTTTTAAAATTTTTTTCAATTTTAATTATTTTTTAAATTTTTAAATTTAATTTAATTTATTTTTTTATACAGCAGGTTCTTATGTGTTATCTATTTTATACATATTAGTGTATATATGTCAATCCCAATCTCCCAGTTCATCCCACCTGCCCCCCGCCATTTTCCCCCCTTGGTGTCCATACATTTGTTCTCTACATCTCTGTCTCTGTTTCTGCCCTGCAAACTGGTTCATCTGTACCATTTTTCTAGGTTCCACATATATGCGTTAATATACAATTTTTTTTTCTCTTTCTGACTTAGCTCACTCTGTATGACAGTCTCTAAATCCATCCACATCTCTACAAATGACCCAATTTCATTCCTTTTTATGGCTGAGTAATATTCCATTGTATATATGTACCACATCTTCTTTATCCATTCATCTGTCGATGGGCATTTAGGTTGCTTCCATGACATAGCTATTGTAAATAGTGTTGCAGTGAACATTGGGGTGCGTGTGTCTTTTTGAATTATGGTTTTCTCTGGGTATATTCCCAGTAGTGGGATTGCTGGGTCATATGGTAATTCTATTTTTAGTTTTTTAAGGAACCTCCATACTGTTCTCCATAGTGACTTGATACGTTCATACAAATTGAATGTATCAATTTACATTCCCACCAACAGTGCAAGAGGGTTCCCTTTTCTCCACACCATACAGCATTCATTGTTTGTAGATTTTCTGATGATACCCATTCTAACTGGTGTGAGGTGATACCTCATTGTAGTTTTGATTTGCATTTCTCTAATAGTGATGTTGAGCAGCTTTTCATGTGCTTCTTCACCATCTGTATGTCTTTTTTGGAGAAATGTCTATTTAGGTCTTCTGCCCATTTTTGGATTGGGTTGTTTGTTTTCTTAATATTGAACTGCATGAGCTGTTTATATATTTTGAAGATTAATCTTTGTCCGTTGATTCATTTGCAAATATTTTCTCCCATTCTGAGGGTTGTCTTTTCGTCTTGTTTGTAGTTTCCTTTGCTTTGCAAAAGCTTTTAAGTTTCATTAGGTCCCATTTGTTTATTTTTGGTTTTTATTCCATTACTCTAGGAGGTGGATCAAAAAAGACCTTGCTGTGATTTATGTCAAAGAATATCCTTCCTATGTTTTCCTCTAAGAGTTTTATAGTGTCCGGTCTTACATTTAGGTCTCTAATCCCTTTTGAGTTTATTTTTATGTATGGTGTTACAGAGTGTTCTAATTTCATTCTTTTAAATGTAGCTGTCCAGTTTTCTCAACACCACTTATTGAAGAGACTGTCTTTTCTCCATTGTATATCCTTGCCTCCTTTGTCATAGATTAGTTGACCTAGGTGCGTGGGTTTATCTCTGGGCTTTCTATCCTGTTCCATTGATCTATATTTCTGTTTATTTGCCAGTACCATATTGTCTTTATTACTGTAGCTTTGTAGTATAGTCTTAAGTCAGGGCGTCTGATTCCTCCAGCTCCGTTTCTTTCCCTCAAGACTGCTTTGGCTATTCTGGGTCTTTTGTGTCTCCATACAAATTTTAAGCTTTTTTGTTCTAGTTTTGTAAAAAAATGCCACTGGTAATTTGAGAGGGATTGCATTGAATCTGTAGATTGCTTTGGGTAGTATAATCATTTTCACAATATTGGTTCCTCTAATCCAAGAACATGGTATATCTCTCTATCTGTTTATATTATCTTTGATTTCTTTCATCAGTATCTTATAGTTTTCTGAGTACAGGTCCTTTACCACCTTAGGTAGGTTTATTCCTAGGTACTTTATTCTTTTTGTTGCAATGGTGAATGGGATTGTTTCTTTAATTTCTCTTTCCGATCTTGCATTGTTAGGGTATAGGAATGCAAGAGCTTTCTTTGCATTAATTTTGTATCCTGCTACTTTACCGAATTCATTGATTAGCTCTAGTAGTTTTCTGGTGGCATCTTTAGGATTCTCTATGTATAGTATCATGTCATCTGCAAACAGTGACAGTTTTACTTCTTCTTTTCTAATCTGTATTCCTTTTACTTCTTTTTCTTCTCTGATTGCTGTGGCTAGGACTTCCGAAACTATGCTGAATAATAGTGGCAAGAGTGGACATCCTTGTCTTGTTCCTGATCTTAGAGGAAATGCTTTCAGTTTTTCACCATTGAGAATGATGTTTGCTGTGGGTTTGTCATATATGGCGTTTATTATGTTGAGATAGGTTTCCTCTATGCCCACTTTCTTTATCATAAATGGGTGTTGAATTTTGTTAAAAGCTGTTCCTGCATCTATTGAGAGGATCATATGGTTTTTAGTCTACAATTTGTTAATATGGTGTATCACATTGTTTGAGTTGTGTATATTGAAGAATCCTTGCATCCCTGGGATAAACCCCACTTGATCATGGTGTATGATCCTTTTAATGTGTTGTTGGATTCCGTTTGCTAGTATTTTGTTGAGGATTTTTATATCTCTATTCATCAGTGATATTGGTCTGTAATTTTCTTTTTTTATAGTATCTTTGTCTGGTTTTGGTATCAGGTTGATGGTGGCCTCATGGAATGAGTTTGGGGGTGTTCCTTCCCCTGCAGTTTTTTGGAAGAGTTTGAGAAGGATGGGTGTTAGCTCTTCTCTAAATGTTTGGTAGAATTCACCTGTGAAGCCATCTGGTCCTGGACTTTTGTTTGTTGGAAGATTTTTAATCACAGTTTCAATTTCTTTACTTGTGATTGGTCTGTTCATATTTTCTATTTCTTCCTGGTTCAGTCTTGGAAGGTTATAGCGTTCTATGAATTTGTCCATTTCTTCCAGGTTGTCCATTTTATTGGCATAGAGTTGCTTATAGTAATCTCTTCAGATGCTTTGTATTTCTGTGGTGTCTGTTGTAACTTCTCCTTTTTCATGTCTAATTTTATTGATTTGAGTCCTCTCCCTCTTCTTCTTGATGAGTCTGGCTGAAGGTTTATGAGTTTAGTTTATCTTCTCAAAGAACCAGCTTTTAGTTTTATTGACATTTGCTATTGTTTTCTTTGTTTCTGTTTCATTTATTTCTGCTCTGATCTGTATGATTTCTTTCCTTCTACTAACTTTGGGTTTTGTTCTTCTTTCTCTAGTTCCTTTAGGTGTAAGGTTAGATTGTTTATCTGAGATTTTTCTTGTTTCTTGATGTAGGCTTGTATTGCTATAAATTTCCTTCTTAGAACTGCCTTTGCTGCATCCCGTAGGTTTTGGATCATCATGTTTTTGTTGTCATTTGTCTCTAGGTATTTTTTGATTTCCTCTTTGATTTCTTCAGTGATCTCTTGGTTATTTAGTAACGTATTGTTTAGCCTCCATGTGTTTGTGTTTTTTACATGTTTTTCCCTATAATTGATTTCTAATCTCATAGTGTTGTGGTTGGAACAGATGCTTGATATGATTTCAATTTTTTTAAATTTACTGAGGCTTGATTTGTGACCCAAGATGTGATCTATCCTGGAGAATGTTCCGTGTGCACTTGAGAAGAAAGTGTAATCTGCTGTTTTGGGATGGAATGTCCTATAAATATCAATTAAATCTATCTGGTGTATTGTGTCACTTAAAGCTTGTGTTTTGTTTTTAATTTTCTGTCTCGATGATCTCCATTGGTGTAAGTGAGTTGTTAAAGTCCCCTGCTATTATTGTGTTACTCTCAATTTCCTCTTTTATAGCTGTTAGCAGTTGCCTTATGTATTGAGGTGCTCCTATGTTGGGTGCATATATATTTGTAATTGTTATATCTTCTTGGATTGATCCCTTGATCATTATGTAGTGTCCTTCCTTGTCTCTTGTAACATTCTTTATTTTAAAGTCTGTTTTTTCGGATATAAGTGTTGCTACTCCAGCTTTCTTTTGATTTCCATTTGCATGGAATATCTCTTTCCATCCGCTCACTTTCAGTCTGTATGTGTCCCTATGTCTGAATTGGGTCTCTTGTAGACAGCATATATATGGGTCTTGTTTTTGTATCCATTCAGTGAGCCTGTGTCTTTTGGTTGGAGCATTTAATCCATTCACGTTTAAGGTAATTATTGATATGTATGTTCCTATTACCATTTTCTTAATTGTTATGGGTTTATTTTTGTAGGTCTTTTTCTTCTCTTGTGTTTCCCACTTAGAGAAGTTCCTTTAGCATTTGTTGTAGAGCTGGTTTGGTGGTGCTGAATTTTCTTAGCTTTTGCTTGTCTGTAAAATTTTGATTTCTCCATCGAATCTGACTGAGATCCTTGCTGGGTAGAGTACTCTTGGTTGTAGGTTCTTCCCTTTCATGACTTTAAATATATCATGCCAGTCCCTTCTGGCTTGTAGAGTTTCTGCTGAGAAATCAGCTGTTAACCTTATGGGAGTTCCCTTGTATGTTATTTGTCATTTTCCCCTTGTTGCTTTCAATAATTTTTCTTTGTCTTTAATTTTTGTCAATTTGATTACTATATGTCTCGGCATGTTTCTCCTTGGGTTTATCCTGCCTGGGACTCTCTGTGCTTCCTGGACTTGGGTGGCTGTTTCCTTTCCCATGTTAGGTAAGTTTCCGACTATAATCACTTTAAGTATTTTTTGGGTCCTTTCTCTCTCTCTTATCCCTCTGGGACCCCTATAATGTGAACGTTGTTGCATATAATGTTGTCCCAGAGGTCTCTTACACTGTCTTCATTTCTTTTCATTCTTTTTTCTTTATTCTGTTCTGCAGCAGTGAATTCCACCATTCTGTCTTCCAGGTCACTTATCCGTTCTTCTGCCTCAGTTATTCTGCTATTGATTCCTTCTAGTGTAGTTTTCATTTCAGTTATTGTATTGTTCATCTCTGTTTGTTTGTTCTTTAGTTCTTCTAGGTGTTTGTTCTTTAATTCTTCTAGGTCTTTGTTAAATATTTCTTGCATCTTCTCGATCTTTGCCTCCATTCTTTTTCCAAAGTCCTGGATCATCTTCACTATCATTATTCTGAATTCTTTTTCTGGAAGGTTGCCTATCTCTACCTCATTTAGTTGTTTTTCTGGGCTTTTATCTTGTTCCTTCATCTGGTACAAAGTCCTCTGCCTTCTCATTTTGTCTATCTTTCTGTGAATGTGGTTTTTCTTCCACAGGCTGCAGAATTGTAGTTCTTCTTGCTTCTGCTGTCTGCCCTCTGGTGGATGAGGCTATCTAAGGGGCTTGTGCAAGCTTCCTGATGGGAGGGACTGGTGGTGGGTAGAGCTGGGTGTTGCTCTGGTGGGCAGAGCTCAATAAAACTTATTCTGCTTGTCTGCTGATGCGTGGGGCTAGGTTCCCTCCCTGTTGGTTGTTTGGCCTGAGGCGACCCAGCACTGGAGCCTACCTGGCTCTTTGGTGGGGTTAATGGCAGACACTGGGAGGGCCCATTCCAAGGGGTACTTCCCAGAACTTCTGCTGCCAGTGTCCTTGTCCCCACGGTGAGCCACAGCCACCTCCTGCCTCTCCAGGAGACCCTCTAACACTAGCAGGTATGTCTGGTTCAGCCTCCTATGGGGTCACTGCTCCTTCCCCTGGGTCCTGATGTGCACACTACTTTGTGTGTGCCATCCAAGAGTGGAGTTTCTGTTTCCCCCAGTCCTGTCAAAGTCCTGCAATCAAATCCCGCTAGCCTTCTAAGTCTGATTCTCTAGGAATTCCTCCTTCCGTTGCCAGAACCCCAGGTTGCGAAGCCTGATGTAGGGCTCAGAACCTTCACTCCAGTGGGTGGACTTCTGTGGTGCAAGTGTTCAGTTTGTGAGTCACCCACCCAGCACTTATGGGATTTGATTTGATTGTGATTGAGCCCCTCCTACTGTCTCATTGTGGCTTCTCCTTTGTCTTTGGATGTGGGGTATTTTTTTGGTGGGTTCCACTGTCTTCCTTTCGATGATTGTTCAGAAGTTAGTTGTGATTCTGGTGTTCTCTCAAGAGGGAGTGAGCGCACGTCCTTCTACTCCGCCATCTTGAACCAATCTCCATTGGTGAGTTCTTAATTAGCAGTGTGGATGGTAATGTTAAAGGTCCTGAATCAGGATTGAAATACTTACCCCCCACATGTACAGGTGTAAGAACCTGGGGAGGCCGCGTGAAGACAGTACCCTTAGGGCTTCTGTCTTGACCCCTCAACACTCTGGTGTCCAGCCACTGCTTTAGGATTCCTGGGGGCCCAATGCTGACTTTAAGGGTTCCATAATCCAGCCTCCGTCTGCCTTTAGTGAGACCCGCATTTCCAGGATCCTACAGAGCAGGGTCTGTGTGACTGTTCTGTGGCTTCTCTAACAAATGACCACAAGCTGAGTGGTTTAAAACAACAGGAATTCATCCTCCCCCAGTCCTGGAGATCAGACATCTGAGATCAAGGTGTTGTAGGACTGAAGTCCCTCCAGAGGCTCCAGGATAGGGTTCTTGCTGCCTTGTCCAGATTCTGGGGGCTCCATGCATCCCCAGGCTTTTGGCTGTATCCCTCCCATCTCTGCATCTGTCTTCACGTGGCTTCTCCTGTGTCTGGGTCTCTCCTCTTTTGTCTCTTGCAAGGACGCTGTCATTGGATTGGGGGCCACCCTAACCCAACATGACCTTACCTCGAGATCCTTAACGACATATATGAAGACCCTTTTCCTAGATATGGTCCTGTTCATGTGTTCTGGGGGGACACATCTTTTGGGGTCACCATTCAACCCATTATCTGTGTATAAAATAACCCTCATTTTAGGAGATTACCAAGATCTCAAACAGATTGGCACAGACTACAGCCATGTGGGTGGGGTCTGGTGATGATGAGGACTCTAGAATCACCTGGAAAGGATCAAGGCCTGGCTTCATCAGAAAGTGAGCTCTTCCACCATGGGGCCCGTAGAAGCAGCCACTCCACTCTGTCCGTGGAAAGGGGCACAGTGCCAAGTCCAGAAGTGGTTATGTTGCAAAGCTGGCTCTTCTGGGATTTCCTCATCAATAGCATCATGTAACCAATAACTACGGGCTTGGAGGAATCGCTTTCTGGTACGTGATGACAGCACTGTCATTTTAGGTGCAGCAAGCCTAGAATAGGAATGTTTGAAGGAGAAGAGTTTGAGAGGTTGCAAAGCTTGGTTGTCAAGGAAACTGAGCAGGTTTTTCAAGGTTGTCAAAGAAACTTCTCTCTTAAACTGAAGGCAGGGCTGGGAGAGCTGAACTCCAGGGAACTTTTAAAGGGGCTGCTCTGAAGCACCATCACCTAAGCGGTGGTCTCAGCATGAGCTGGGGTTTTCGAAAAGTGTGATGAGATTAAGCCTGACTTTATGTGACAGTTGGGGAGGGGTTTGCAAAGCACCTTGGCTTTTAGAGCAAAGGTTTGTTGTTGGAACAAAGTGCCTCCCAAAAATGGGCCAAAGCTGAAGATGTCTCTGTCCCCCTTCGTGTGAAAGTCCAGGGAAGGTGGGTGTCAGGGCCCAGGCTCTGTTCCCCTTGTTTCTCCTCCCTGCTTCCAGGTGAGGACTCTAACCAGCAGGGTGGGGTGACCACGGGGGCATCATTCCCTCCATCCTAGGATGCAGGCTGGTCAAGCCCCTCACCACCTCCCCCCCTTCCCCTTGGTAACACAAGACACTGTGTCCCAGCTGCAAGGGGTGGGAAGGCTGGGGGGTGCAGGGTAGACATAAACAGGAAAAAGGGAAATGGGTTCTGATGGGCAGCTGAGCGGCTGTCCTGTGAGGGTCACCCGGATGCTAGTGCACAGACTCTGGGTCCTGTGAAGCTTTGATGCTTTGTGGTTCTGGAAATCCTATAGGAGACAGTCCACAGCAGGTGAAGCTAATGCTGTCAGTGGAGATGGTGAAGCCAAAGATCCACAGTCCAGACTAAAGGTGCCAATGTACATACAGGGCAAAACCATCTCGTGTGAATGTAGTTCAGGCACGTTTAACATGAATGCACTCGTGTTAATGCCTAACATCTTCTATCTTGTGCCTCCCCTCCGGGACCCCCTTCTCAGTTCCTGAGGCTCCTGTAACTCATGTACAGGGGAATGGAGAGTGAGCTCTGTCCAGTCTGAGCCCTGAGTTATCCTGTGTGTGAGTCTATCTGGGGCTGCTGTAACTAATACCACAGACAGGACAGCTTAAACAACAGACATCTCCCAGTCCTGGATGCTGTCTGAGATCAAGGTGTTTCTTCTCAGGCTTCTCTCCTTGGCATGTAGACAGCCATCTTCTCCCCATGTCCTCACATGGTCTCCCCCGTGCCTATCTGTGTCCTAATCTCTTCTTGTAGGACATCAGTTCTATTGGATTAGGATCCACCCTAGTGACCTCATTTTTACCTTGATCGCCTCTTTAAAATCCCCATCCCCAAATACAGCCACATCCTGGGGTCCTGGGGGTTAGGGATTCAACATGTGAATTTGTGGGGGACATGGCTGAGCCCACACCATCCTGCTTAGGAACCAATATGTGCCTCAGTCCCTGCTTCCCTCGAGTCCCACGGGGATCATGCGATGGCTCAGGGAGAGTCTGGGCAGAGTTTGTGTCCCGGCTGGGGAACCCTTCTCTGCTCTCTTTGATCAGGCAGTGGCAGTGCATTGCTAGCCCCGTCCTGAGGTGAGCAGTTCTGGGGTTATGTGCCATGTCGCCTGGCCTGCTGAGATGCTCATTGTCAGGGGACCCGGGAGCCAGCAGCCTAGTGGGGATGCCAGGGACTCTCAGGGCCATGATGGATGCCTCTCCCACCAGACACCCCAGCAAAAGTGGGGAAAATTTGCGGGGATGTACAGGTGGGAGAGAGTCAAAGTCTCATTTATGCTTCAGAAAGACCACTCTTTCGGGTGGGATGTGAGATGCACTTTGGGGGAAGCGAGCTTTGTCAGGGCCTAATGGAGGGATTGGGCTTGGGCCAGGGCTGTGGGTGTAGAGGTGAATTAGTGTGGGGACTGGCCACAGACTCTGGAGGAGGAGCTGACAGTCACTGGGGCACAAGGAGAGTGAGAGGCTGGGAGGCTCCAGTGTTACCGAACCAAACTTGGGTCCGCTTGCCCAAGTGCAGTAAAGCCAATCTACTGACACCTGTTGTGGTGACGGAAAGTAGAGCTTTAATTGTAAAAGTGCCGATACATGGAGGACAGGAGGCTTGTGCTCTAAAACCCAGAACTCCCTGAGGGATTTCAGGAAAGCATTTTAAAGGCCACTTTAAGGAGGGAGGTCACAGGGTATGTGATCAGCTGGTGCACAACCCTCTGGCTGATGGTGAGGCAACAGGGCAGTTAACATTGTAAATTCTTAGGCACCAGAATCTCTGGGCTACCTGTTCATGATCATCAAGTAGTTAATTTCTTCCACTTGGTGGTAGTTTTAACATCTGTAAAACAACTCAGGAAGCGTACATCAGATACTGTTATCCAGGTACTTCAGAGAGGAGCTACAGCAGAAGATATGGGGGAGGGGTCTGTCCTGGGAAGGCTCCATAGGGTCCTGTTCGGTTACACCTGGTGCCTGGGCTTGGCAACCTGGGAAGGTGGGACTGCTCCTGGCTGTGGGGAGCTGCAGGATCACAGTCCTCTGAGGGGCCTGTTAACCCCCAAGGTGAGATGGGGATGCAGTGGCTGGACAGAGGCGTCTGGCCTGGGAGAGGGGTCCAGACTGGAAATGTCACTGGAATCATCACAGGGAGGGAGAGGAAAGGCCAATGGGGGCAGGTAGATCACAGCAGACTACGTGCAGGTGACAACGGTCCTGATGGAAACACCTCAGAGCCAGAAAGCAGTGGTCGTCAAGGACTCAGCTTCATTCTCTTGTTCCTTTGTAAAACCACTGTGTCAGAGTTTGAGTCACTGCCAGGAGACTTCTGGCCCAGTGCTGCCATGGCTTCATCAAAGGGTCCAGGTGGAACACAGAACCACTGCAGGCCCTGCTCATGTCCCCACAGGGAATGAATCCCATCAGGGCACCAGGGCTCACAGACTTCAGAGAACCTCTGTCCTCAGGACTGGTCTTCCTCCTTCCTCTCACCTGCTGGTCAGAGGCCCAGGAACCCCCAATCTGGCTCCACCCCCAGGGCCTGGATTCTGGGACAGCTTAGGGGTAAGCAAGACCCTTATGCTCCGTTATCTGCCTAGGGGTGAGGATGTCTTAAAAGCTACAGTTGACTGATTATGAAGGACTAAGTGTTTCCAGCAGGTATGGGTGGAAAGATGGGGTGTGAAGTTCCTATGTCTGCAGGGTCTCCCCAGCGTGAAGATCTGTGCGTTTCCCCCGGCCAGTCAGCATCCTCCCAGGAAGCCCAGATCCAGGATTACGAGGGCAGAGGCTCTCCCCTTGCTTACTTGTAACTTCCCACTCCCACACCAAGGAGCCTGGCTCCCACCATCTGCCATTTATCTATGCATTGCTCCTTTCCAGGTTACATGTGCAGAGGTTTCAGAATTGTTAGCTACTACACCCTGGAAAAAACTTCATAAAATAAAACCCACTCTTTATGTATGGTCAACTTTACATTTAGTCTACAGATTCTGTTCATTTTTAAAGGTTACTTAGGTCAGCACCTTTTGCCCTATCCCCTACCCCTACTGTGAGTTTTTTCCATACTTTTCTTTCTTTTGGGGGCGGGGGTTGCATTGGGTCTTCGTTGCTGTGCACGGGCTTTCTCTAGTTGTGGCGAGCGGGGGCTACTCTTCATTGTGGTGCGTGGGCTTCTCATTGTGGTGGCTTCTCGTGTTGCAGAGCACGGGCTCTAGGCTCGTGGGCTTCAGTAGTTGTGGTACGCAGGCCCAGTAGTTATGGCGCACAGGCTTAGTTGCTCTGGAGCATGTGGGATCTTCCTGGACCAGGGCTCGAACCGTGTCCCCTGCATTGGCAGGTGGATTCTTAACCACTGAGCCACCAGAGAAGCCCCTTCCATACATTTCTAATGCAGTTACATTCCGGCACATTATGTATTCCATCCTGCGACACTCCTACATTCTAAATAACTAAATTTGAATAGATTATGATTGACCCCTTGGGCTATACAAATCTATGGGCTTAGACAAATGCATAGTGACAAGTATCCATCCTAGAGTATCACATGGAATACTTCAAACCCCCCGCCCCAGGATCTGCTTATCATCTATGTAGCTTTGCCTTTCCTAGAATGTCATAAATGGGGTCATACTGGGTGCAGCCTCGTCAGACTGGGTTCTTTCATTTAGCAGTATATACTGAAGATTTATCCACGTCTTTCCATAGGTTGCTGGTGCATTCCTTTCTACTGCTGAGTAGTATTCCATTGCACGTGTATGGGAGGAAAAACAATTTTCCCTCTACTTTTCTAGGTTCTTGGTTGAGACCACCCCCCGCCCCCCAATAATAAAAGAAAGATTACCCGGAGAAAAACAGAAGTTTAATAACATGTATACCCCCTGTATACAGGGGAGATACCAAGGAAAACTGACTCACTCCCTGAAATGACCAAAGCCATCACCTTAAATACCATCTTCAGCTAAAAACAGAAGAAAGGTGTTGGGGAAAGGGGGAAGCCAGTTATGGCAGGTTATCATGCAAAGCACAGTAAACAAACGTATGATTGTTTGCACATTTAAGTCAGGACTTCTTCACTGATAACAGTTACTTGAGATTTCATTATCTTTCTTTCTGGTGCAAAGAGGGACATATCCTTATAAATGGAAACTTCTCTATAGTAAATGCCCTTCACAAAAGGGAAATCTCTACTCAGTTTTCTGAGATTCCTTTTTTTTTTTTTTAAAGCAGACTGAAATAATCCTTATGCCAGAGAGGCATATTTTGGGCTAGCATATTCTACTTACCTCGACATGGATGTACCCCAGTTTGCTTATGCATTCATCTATTGAAGGACATTCTGATTTCCTCAGGTTTTTAGCCATTTATGAGTAGAGCTGCTGTGCATAATTGCATCTTTGTTTGCATTTGGACATAGATTTTCAAAGCAGTTGCCTAAATACTGAAAGCACGATTGTTGGATCCCAAGGTGAGACTTGTTTAGCTTTGGAAAGAAGTGACAAACTGTCTTACAAAGTGGCTGTACATGCATCCCACCAGTAAGCAGAGAGAGTTCCTGTTGTTCCTCACCCTCTAGCAATTGGTATTGTCATTATTTTGAGTTTGCCAGTCCTGATTTTGGAGAGGTAGCAGTGAGTGGTGGTGTGAAGTGAGATCTTAATTCCCTGCCCAGGAATTGAACCTGGGTAGCCTGGATGAAAACTAGGAATGTTAGCCACCACACCCCCCGGCTCTTGCCCCCAGTGAAAAATGCATATCTTACAGAGGCAAAACTGTAAAAACAGGTACAAAGTTTATTATTAGAGACATAGCACAACAAGTGGGAGAGCAAACAGAGAAACAGTTTGTTTAGTTAAGACAAAAGTAAGGGAGAGATGCACACCCGGAGAGAAAGGGTGTGGGCATCCCCCCATGAGAAGGAGCGCAGTAAAGAGGCAGTTAAGTCACTTATATAGGGCAGTTCTTCCGGGTCTCTGTTTACCTCTGGCCAATTATCTGGTTTCTTTTTCCGCACCTGCCCTGCCCTAGGACCCTCCCCAACATGCGTGTGCAACTTTTTCCCAAGATGGATTACAGCCCAGAGACCTATGGGACGGCCTTAGCATCACCTATTTTGGGGTGGTGCGCCTTCCTTTTTGACCCCCAAGGAGGCTTCTGCACATGTGCAATGTCTCCCTTGCCCCAAGGATGGGAAATGTATGACCTCTTGATCTTTTAACAGGGTTTAGTCCCACTCTGTCCTTGCCATAAAAATGTCCAATGTCCAATGTCCAGTTACTTACCCTGTTTCTGTTGCTGGTTTTTGTATCGAGGTGCAGATCTCAAAATATAGACAAGAGTCCAGTCATAAACATGTAGTCCTGGAGCCCGTTTGTCTCTTGCTTCAGGAAATGTAAACAGGGGGCTGGTAGTGAATGTCCGGCCTGGAGCCCATCTTCTTCTCACCCCAGGAAGTGTGAACAGGAGGCCAGTTGTAAATGTCTAACCTGGAGCCCATCTATCTCCTGCCTCAGTCCTAATAGGTATGCTGTGGTAGCTCATGATTTTAATTTGTAATTCCCTAATGGTGTATGATGTTGACCATGTTTTTGTATGACTTTTACTATCTGTATATCTTTTTTGGCTGGGTGTCTGTTCAGATCCTAACCCAATTTTTATGGGGTTGTTTTAGAGGTCTTTGTCTATTTTGAGTCCAAATCCTTTATCAGATACAAGTTTTGCAAATATTTTTCTCCCAGTTTGTGGCTTGTCTCTTGATTTTCTGAATAAGGTCTTTGAGAGTAGAAATTTTTAATTTCATAAAGTCCATAAGATTACTTTTTTCTTTTGTGCATTGACATTTGTGTTGTGTGTTAAAACTCAAAGCTCATGATCTCCAGACCAAACCCAAGGTCATATAGATTTTCTATGTTTATTTCGGTAATTTTTATAGTTTCACATTTTAAATGTCTGTTAATGAATTTGAGTGAGTTTGGCGTAAGTTTTAAAGTTTGTGTCTACAGTCATTTCATTTCATACAGTTTCCAGTTAATTGGTCCTTAACTATTTTGGAGAAGTCATGGGATACTTGACTGTATTTCAGTTTGAATTTTCACAGTTTAGCGGATGCAGCCCAAATGCCGTTAAACGGCGGGGCCTCCAGTGAACTGGGAGGTGGCTTGGTCTGCACGTTTCCATTGGCTGGCAGGGAACGTGAGCCCGCCTCCCTGACCCTCGGCGGGAACGCGCATTCTGCCTGCGGACTTGGCTCCCCGCGCAGCCGATGGGAGCCCAGTCTCCTCAGGACCCCCTGGGGCTTTGGCTTCTGGAACACGCGGGGCTGAGTCCATGGTGATGGCCGGGCTTCGGGACAACCCGGGGTCGAGTCCACACTAACGGAAGATGGGTCTCCTCAGGACCCACTGGGGCTTCAGCTTTGGGACATCGTGGGGTCCATTTCTCTCTGACAGGAGCCTGGTCTCCTCAGGACCTGCCGGGAGGTGATGCCGCTGGGGGAAAAGGTGAGGGAAAGTAGGGAGAAGGTTCCTGTGTGTGGCTGACCGCCGAGGGTGTCTGTCTTCAGAGGAGCCAGGAGAGGAAGGGCTTGATGTGGAAAACTGGGTTTTTGACCGCTTTTGTGTGTGGTGTAGACAGAGTGCAGTGTTGTTCTTTGGCGTGTGGAGTCTGGTTTTCCCAGCACCATTTATTGAGGGGACTGTCCTTTCCCTGGTGTATGTTCTTGGTTCCTTTCTTGTGAATTAACTGACCACATACCTGTAGGTTTATTCCTGGACTCTCTGCTGTGTTCCTCTGGTCTGTGTGCCTGTTTTTGTGCCAATTCCACACTTTTTTGGGACTGTAGCTTCGTAATGTAGTGTGAAATCAGGGAGCGAGATGCCTCTAGCCCGTTCTCCTTCTTCAGGGTCGCTTTGGCTCTTCTGGGTCCTTTGTGGCTCCACACAAATGTTAAGATTGTTTGCTTTGTTTCTATGAAATGTCATTGACATTTTGGTAGTGGTTGCGTGTATGTGTACATTGCTTTGGGTAGCATGGACATTTTCACAATATTTTCACCCATGCGCACGGGATACCTTTCCATTGATTTGTGTCTGTTCAGTTTCTTTCATCAATGTCTTAGTTTTCAGTGTGCAGGTCTTTCAAGTCCTTGGTTAAATTTATTCCGAGTTTCTTGGGGGATGAAATTATAAATGGAATTGTTTTCTTAATTCCTCTTTCTGATAGTTCATTATTAGTGTATAGAATCGCAAATGATCCTGCAGTTTTACTGAATTCATTTTTTTAGTTCTGACTATTTTTTTGGTGGTTTTATGTGAAAACCTAGAATTCAGAAATCCCATTGTTTTCCACTACACCCAGGTCATCCACAGCGCCCAAGACCTAGTGAATCCTAATATTATCTTCCCACGGTGCCTCTTAATACCATGTGGACAAAGTGATTAGCATCACCACTTTGGTTGAATTTGGTCTGGGTAAGTCTTGGCCTCTCTAGCAATGTTTGATATCATCGCTGATTTTCTGGCATGTTACTGACATGGTTGTATTGAAAAGTATTTTCTAGTAAATTTCAAATGTTTAAACTTTAAATAGCAGTACAAAGTTGTCTACATTCACACGAAATACTGCAGTATGTTTTGGCCAAAACAGGGCCAGTCTCCCAGGGAACCAGGACATAACCCCCAAATGAGGGATAATTATGGTTTCCACATTATAGTCCTATCCACAGGACCACTTCAGCTTTCACCAGCTGCCCCAACTTTGTGGAAATGTCTTTTTCCATTCTAATCCAGTTTTCTTTTTCTGGAACCATCACTGGGGCTTTCCCTCATTTTAAAAACCTTCATGGATTTTAAGTGTACAAGATGAGTATGATCTGGGTGGCTTTTCCTGTATGGCTTCTTTCACTTAGGATGTTTTCAGTGTTTATCCATGTTGTAACATGTATCATTTTTTTTCATTGTGATTGAAAACACATAACATTTATCATTTAAGTCGTTTTAAGTATACACTTCTATAGCATTAAATACATTCACATTGTTGTAAAAACATCCTCACCATCCATCTCCAGAACTCTTTCCTTTTCCCCTAGTGAAACTGTAACCGTTAAACACTTATTCCCCTCAACCCCTGGCAAACTTATTCTACTTTTTGTCTTTGAATTTGACTTATCTGGATACCTCATACTAGTGGAATCATAAAATGTTTGTCCTTTTGTGTCTGGCTTGTTTCACTTAGCATAATGACTTCAAGGTTCATCCACATTGCAACCTGTGTGAGAATTGCCTTAGTTTTAAAGGTTGAATCATATTCCATTGTGTATATACTACACTGTATTTATGCATCCATCTGTTGAAGGACACTTGTGTTGCTTCCACCTTTTGGCTATTGTGAATAATGTTGCTATGAATATGGGGTACAGATATCTGTTCCAGTCCTTGCTTTCTAATATTTTAGGTGTATACCCTGGAGCGGAATTGAGGGATCATACGTTAATTCCATGTTTAAGTTTTTGAGGAGCCGCCATACTGTTTTCCACAGCAGCAGCACAATTTTACTTTATTCCTTTATATGACAGAATAATGCAGCTTATGGATCTACCTTATTTTGCTTATCCATTCACCCGTTGGTGAACATTTTAATTGTTTCTACCTTGGGCTATTGTGAACATTGCTGCTATGAATATTGATGTATAAGTTTTTATTTGAACACCTGTTATCAGTTCTTTGGGTGTATATCTAGGAGTAGAGTTGCTGGAACATATGATAATTATATTTTTATATTTTTGAGAAAATGCCAAAGTTTTGTACACATACATTGCACCATTTTCCATTTCCATAAGTAAAGTTTAAGGGTTCCAATTTCCCTACATTGTTGCCAACATTTGTTATTTTTATTTATTTTTAACATAACCATTCTAGTGTGTGTGAAGGGGTTTCACACTGTGGTCTTAATTTGCATTTCCATCATGACTACTGATGTTTGACATCTTTTCATGTGCTTGTTGACCATTTGTATGCCTTGTCTGGAGAACAGTCTATGCAAGTCCTTTGTGCATTTCAAAAATTGGGTTGCTCTTTTATTGAGTGGTAAAAATTCTTGATATATTCTGGATAAAGACTCTTATCAGATATATAATGTGCCTATATTTTCTTCCATTCTGTGGGCTGTCTTTTTACTTTCTGGATAGCCTCTTTTGATGTACAATAGTTTGTAATTTTGAGGAACTCCAGATTATCTGTTTTCTTTCTTTCATTGCTTGTGTTTTAGTGTTAGATCTAAGAAACTATTGCTAAATGCAGGGTCATGAATCCCTTGGTTTATTCCAGAGTACCGTCATCCCTCGGTATCCACTGGGCTAGGGTTTAGGTCTGGGGTTTGAGTCAGGTCAGAGGTCAGGGTTATGGGTCAGGGTTTGAGAGTCAGGGTAGAGGATCTAGGGTTCTGGGGTTAGGGTGTTAGGGTTAGAGGTTAGGGTTCTCTAGGGTTAGGGTTAGGTTTAAGCATAACTGGCCCCCGTTGCCCTTCCTTTCTCCTCTCTGAGGTCCCCAGGATGGATAGCATTTGCCCAGGGTCACACACGATTCAGGGAGTTGAGCTGGACCACTGTATTTCTACCCCCCAGTCCTGGGCTCTGAGAGAAGAATGAAATGTCTGTACTGTCTCTGAGTGTTTCAAATTGAACTCGATGTCAGTCATGGGTTGTGGAGGGTGTCAGGAGTCATGCATGGTTGCTTCCTGTCCTCCCATCTGGGAAAGGTGGTGCTGGCCCTACTCTGCCTGGGCAGCCCCAGTTCCAGCAGAGTGCCCAGAGAGGAGGGCACTCAGTGGACATGTGTGGATTAATGCAGGACTGGGTGTAGCAACGTGCCAGCCCCCTGCCTTCTTGAGGGCTGGTGGGGCCCTCCTGGGACTGCAGGCATCCTTTGTCCCATCGGAGTGGGTATCAATAGACAATCAAGTCTCAGGCAGGACAGTCCTTGACCTCTGACCATTCAGGGAGACATCTGTGGTCCTCTAGCTCAGTTCAGCCTGGGCCCTGTCAAGACCCCGTGGACAATTAGTGAGCTGACCATGGTGGTGAGCAATGGAACATCTACCTGGGCAATGTAGCCTTTCCTTTGAGATGTTTCAACTACCAACATCCATGTGGTTGAGAAAAGGGCCTCCCCTTCACAGCCTTCACAGCCTCCACAGCCTCATAGCCTGCCAAGAGAGGTAATAACCCTCTAAATATTTGAGTGTGTCCCTGACACAACAAGCATACAGCAGACCATGGCCCTGCAATCCTTTGTCCTTTTAGTTGTTAGAAATTTTGACATTCCTATTCGTTAAGAGTCAAAGTTATGGGAGTAACTGGGCCTCCCAATGGGAGGTTCACACTGAGACTGCATTGTCTTGGAGACCCATATGCATCCATGTGGCCTCTGGAAAGCCTGCCAATTATGGGTTCCATGGCATGGAATAATTCTTGAGCCTCCCATTACTTCATTGCACAAGAGTTTCCTTACCACCCTAGCATTTGGTTTCTTCCCTTAGTAAAGGAGACAGAAGAAACTGGAAAAGGAGCAGTATTGTTTTTCAGGGATGGGTAATTAATATGGCAAGGGAGATGGCATAACTCAAGGGCTTCCACCTCTCAGGGGCAGGATTGAGGTCTGTGTGTCTTCTGAGGGCACATGGGCTGTTCTGGGCCAGCCTCTGAGATGTGAGGACCTGATGCCCAAGGCAGGAGACTTGAGTTTACCAACAACAATGATCCTGCCTTTTCAGCAAGTCAAAGAACTTCTTGCAGTCTTGGGAAGACAGTAAAAGCACTGGATGAGTAGCTGCAGCCCCTGACCCTAAGTGAACCCCTTTCTTCCTTTTGTGTCAGATTCTGTGCTATGCTGTGAGCTGTCATTGACATAGAATCTGCTGCTTTCTCCCAGCCAGCACCTGTTCTCATGCCCAAGTCTAGTGCCTCAGTTTTCCTTTGGGAATTACATCTCACCTGCTTCCAGTCCAAATAGTTCCAGAAGGATGAGCTCATGTTCCACCCAGCTTGAAGATGGGTTTACAACCCACATCTAGCCAGTCCCATTTTCCATCTTCTGGTGATGGTTCAAGGATGAGAATGAAACCCAAGCCAGGCCAAAGGTATTCAAAACCATGACTTTTCTTAGAACCCAAGAAAAGGAGAAACTTTTTCTCGGAAAAAGGATGGTGAGTGGTTGTCAGCCTAGAGTTGCTGTTGGCCCAAGGGCAGAGAGAGAGACTGTGCCTGGGAATGAGGTCCCCCCAAGGCACTGAGCAGGACAAAGGTTTGGAGAGAAACAAGGTTACACAGAGAGTGTGAGACATTGGACCTGCCAGGTCCAAACCCATTCTTAAACTTGCCACTCGTAAGTATTAATTTATTTCTACCCTTATAATAAATACTAATTTATTTTACTTCAGTAAGTGTGTCCAGTTGCTGGGAATAAAAAAAGTCCTAGTTGACACATCTGAATCAATAATCCCTGATCCATCCTCAGGTGTCCTCACTGGGTAGGTGTGGCTGGGGGAGATGAAGACACTGGGTGGGGTCATATACCAGGGGAGCTGCCAAACAGCTCTGTCCCTGTTCCTTCCGTGTCCTGGGAGAGGGAAACCCTGGAACAGTGATAGGATAACCAATAAGGGAAGAGGTTCCTCAGTGGTTAATTAGTCTTCTTGTATTTTCCTTAATTTAGGGTCCATTTTGGTAATGTGTTTTTACAAAGAAATCACCCGTTTCCTCTAGATTTCCAGTTTGTTACAATAGGTTTCTCTTATTTGACTTTTAATTTTTCCAGTCTAATTTTCTACAGAATCATCACAAATAATGAACAAATATTGATACTTTATTATTAACTTAAGTCTCTATTCATGTTCCCTTTGTTATACCTTTCCTTGTTCCAGGGTCTCAAAGGACATGGGGTCGTCATGTCTGTTTTGTCTCTTCTGGGCTTTGACAGTTGCTCAGACTCTCCTTGTTTCCATGACCTTGACAGTGTGGAGGAGGATCGGTCAGGTATTGTGTAAACTGCCCTGCACTGGGATTTGCCTGGTGTTTTTGTTGTAATTAGACTTGGCTTTGAAAAAGCAGATCACAGAGGTAAAGTGCTTCCTCTTCACTATATATCGAGAGAACAGGCTCTTAAGGGAACTTCTCACTTATATTCTTAACTTTGGTCACCAGGCTGAGGTAGTGTTTGTGAAGTTTTCACACAGTGAAGTTAATTTTTTCCCATGTTCATCCTGTGTGTCTTATTTAGGAGGGAGTCATAATGCAGAAGCCACACTTGAGGACAGAGTGGTTAGCTTCACATCCTTGATGGACAGCTGAGTATCTATATGAATCGTTTAGAAACTTTCTGCCTAGGAGATTTCTATTTAACATCATTCATCAAAAACTATGTAACTTATTTTTACCAGTTTGGACACATGAATAATTATTGTAAACTTTTGGGTATAATCCAGCACTACATTATTAGACTGCTTAGTTCATTCTTGCTTTGGAGGTTGAGCGCTTTTTCCATTTGCTCCTGTTTTCATTTTACATAATTTTTCTTTTGTGGGTTTTAAAAATTTTTGGTACTTCTTTACTTTCTGATACTTTAAGATTATCCTGCTTCATATATTTTCTGTCTCAGTCCTAGCATCAGCCCTTTCTTCAAAGAGCCCTTGTTCCTTTTATTAGAGAATGGTATTAAAAACTTACACGTGGGAGCTAAATATGCTCAGCTGACAGTGCATGGAAATATATGCATGTATCCCAGCCTATGCATATACACATAATTATAAAGATTTCCATGTGGAACTATGTGTATCTCTATTAGGCTAAAGATAGTTTATACTGATGTCTCCTACCTGGTCTGTTATGACATGGATATTGTAACCGTCTCCCTTTGTTTGTCTGTGACTTCCCACTCCAGTGGTAAGAAACCTGGCTTCCACCATTTGTCATTAAATTCAGTGCTTGTTCCATTCGATCACTGATATAGTAGTTTCAGTACTATTAGTTACCACTCTCCATGAGGAAGAACTTACAGAGTCCACTGTGTATGTACGGCATATTTTGCCTGTGGCCTACAGAGTCCGCTCATTTCCAAAGTTAACTTAGGTCAGCCCATTTTGTCCCACCACCAACAGTGAGTTTTTTTCATACCTTTCTAAATCAGTTAGATTGTTTGTTACATTCTGTATGCCAGTCTTTGACACTTCCATATCCTAAGTAACTAAATTTGAATAGATTATAATTTACTTGTTGGGTTGTAAAAATCCGTGGGTGTAGACAAATGCATAGTGACAGGTATTCACCACTAAAGCATCATATGGACCTCTTCAACTACATATTCCATAAACTGTTTACCATGTCTGCCTTGCCTTTTCTAGAATGTCATATAAATGAGGTCATACAGTGTGTAGCGCTTCAGACTGGATTCTTTCACTTAGCAATGTAAGTGTTAGATTCATCTATTTTTTTTTTTTTTGCACGGGTTGATGATTCATTCCTTTATATCTCTGAATACTATTGCATTGCATGTATATGAGAGGAAAAATAATTTTCCCTCTACCCTTCTATGTTCTTCATTGATATCCCCCTTGTAATGAAAGGGAGATGAACTGGAGAAAAACAATCAGAAGTTTAATATATACCATGCATACCTCCTGTATTCTTGAAAGATAGCTAGGAAAACTTAGTCTGGCCCAAGCCATTACCTTAAAGGCTACCTTCAGCTAAGAACAGAAGAAAGATGTTAGGGAATGAAGGAAGCCATTTAAGGGAGGTTATTAGGCAAAGCACAGTAAACAAGGGTATGGTTGTTATGCAGATTTACATCCAGACCTATTTCATTGACAAGCTTTTTTTTTTAATATTTATTTATTTGGCTGTGCCAGGTGTTAGTTGCGTTATGTGGGACCTAGTTCCCTGACCAGGGATCGAACCCAGGCCCCCTGTATTGGGAGAGTGGAGTCTTAACCACTGGATGACCAGGGAAGTCCCAACAAGTTCTTGATATTTAGTCATCATTCAATTCCTGGTCCAGAGAGGGACATACCCTAATAAATGGAGATATCCTTAATAAATGTAAATTTACCTCATAAAAGGGCATTTTCTACTTGGTTTTCAAAGATTCTCCTGGGTCTGCTGTTTTTTAAATTAATCAGTCCAAAATAATCCTTTTGTCTAATGGGCATATTTTGGGGTGGTGTATTCTGCTCCCCTTGACATGTATGTGCCCTAATTTGCTTATGAATTCATCTACAGAAGGACATCCTGATGTCTTTAAGTTTTTAACCATTATGAATAGAGCTGCTCTGCATTACTTGATGCTAGTTTTTGTTTGAACACAGGTTTTCAAAGCAATTGTCTAAATACAAGAGGTACGCTTCTTGGATCCTAAGGTGAGACTATTTAGACTTGGAAAAAACTGCCAAACCGTCTTCCAAAGTTGGTTGTACGTGCATTCCACCAGCATCTTGAGTATATTCCCGTATGCTTATTTAGTATCTGTTTATCTTCTTTGGCCAGGTGTGTGTGTTTCAATCTTTACCAAATTTTAATGGCATTGTTTGGTATAATTTGGGTACAAACCCTTTATCAGATATGTGTTTTGGAAATAGTTTCTTCCAGTTTGTGGTTTGTATTTTGGTTTTCTGAATAAGTTCTTTCATAGAGTAGAAATTTTTAATTTTATAAAGCCCACATTATCAATTATTTTTCTTTTGTTGATAGACTTTTGGTGTTGTGTGTTTAAAACGCATCACCAGACCCAAGGTCATGTAGATTTTCTTTCTTTTTTTAAAAATAAATTTATTTATTTATTTATTTTGGGCTGTGTTGGGTCTTCGTTGCTGCACATGGGCTTTCTCTAGTTGTGGCTAGCGGGGGCTACTCTTTGTTGCCATGTGTGGGCTTCTCATTGCGGTGGCTTCTCTAGTTGTGGAGCATGGGCTCTAGGTGCGCGGGCTTCAATAGTTGTGGCATGTGGGCTCAGTAGTTGTGGTGTGTGGGCTCTAGAGTGCAGGCTCTGTAGTTGTGGCACACGGGCTTAGTTGCTCTGTGGCATGTGGGATCTTCCCGGACCAGGGCTCGAACCTGTGTCCCCTGCATTGGCAGGCGGATTCTTAACCACTGCACCACCAGGGAAGTCCTAGATTTTCTTTTTTTTTCTAGAATTTTTATAGTTTGGTAATTTAAACTTGTCTATGGGCACTTTTGAGTGAATTTCGGTTTACATTGTAAAGTTTGTGTCTACATTCGTTTCATTACATATGGTTTCTAATTAATTGTTCCTTAACCATGTTTTGAGAAGATACAGAGAGATACTTAGCTCCATTTCAGTTTGGATTTCCAAACTTAGTATATACAGCAGAACAGCATTCTGGATGAGGCCTCTGGGTTTGTGAGTGTGGCGCTCCCGGCACTTTTCTGACGTCCCACAGGGGGCGCCGAACCCACCTGTCTGACCCTGGGGGCACAGGTGCATCCGGCCCACAGACTTTGCTCTGTGACAAGCAGACAGGAGCTTTGTCTCCTGTCAGGGCTTAGGTTTCTGGACCATGGGGCAGTGTCTACATTGACTGGAGCTGGCTTTTCTCAGGACCCACTGGTGAGGAGATGCCATGAGAGGAAAAAATGAGAAAGTGTAGAGAATCTTCCTGTGCAGCTGACTGCTGGGTGGGTGGGGGGGCATCTTCAGGGGGCTCAGGAGAGAAAGGGTTTAATGTGGAATACTGTGCGTTTTTAGTTAGTTTTATGTGCAGTGTAGATGGTGACCAGTGTTGTTCTTTGGAGCCTGGTGTCTAGTTTTCCTGGCACTGTTTGTTGATGGCTTTGGGTAGAATAAACATTTTAATAATAGTCATTTTTCTGATGCATGAGCATGGAATATTGTTTTCTATTGTGTCTTCAATTTATTTATCAATACTTTATAGTTTTCTGAGTATAGGTTTTTCATGTCCTTGGTTAAGTTTATTCCTAAATAGTTTGTTCTTTCTGATGGAGTTGTAAATGGGGTTGTTTTCTTAATTTTTCTTTCTGATGGTTCGTTTTAAGTGTATAGAAACAAAACTGATTTGTGCGTAATGATTCCATATTTTGCAACTTTACTGAATTTATATTTTTAACATTTTTTGAAGTAATGTGAAAAATTGTAATGCTAAAATCTCACTGTTTCTACTGCATCCCAGGTAATCCACAGGACCCAAGGCATGGTAGCTACTAATATACTCCTCTCACGGTGCCTTCTTTTTTTTTTTTTTTTAATTTATTTTTGGCTGTGTTGGGTCTTCGTTGCTGCGCACGGGCTTTCTCTAGTTGCGGCAGCGGGAGCTACTCTTTGCTGCAGTACGCGGGCTTCTCATTGCAGTGGCTTCTCTTGCTGGGGAGCACGGGCTCTAGGCGCGCGTACTCAGTAGTTGTGATGCATGGGCTTAGTTTCTCCGCGGCACGTGGGATCTTCCCGGGCCAGGGGTTGAACCTGTGTTCCCTGCACTGGCAGACGGATTCTTAACCACTGTGCCACCAGGGAAGTCCCTCCCACTGTGCCTGTTAATGCCATGTGGACCCCTACAAAGGAAATAACAATCACAACTTTGGTTGAACTTTGTCTGGGTAAGTCTTGGCCTCTATAACAAAGTTTGATGGCTGTCCTCTCTGATTTTCTGGCATGGTACTGACATGGTTGTTTTGAAAAGTAATTTACTTTCCAGTAATTTAAAATGTACAGAAAAGTCTCAATAATGAGAAAAGTACTGACATTTGCCACTTCACACAAAATGCTCAGTGTGTTTTACCCGTAACAGGGACACTCTCCTTAGGAATCAGCACATAACCCCTAAATGAGGAAATCATGATGTCTACATTATAATTTAATACACAGGCCCACTTCAACTTTCGCCTGTTGTCCCAACTGTATGAAAATGTATTTTTCCATCCTGATCCAGTTTTCTTTTTCTGGAACCATTACTGAGTTTTTCCCTCATTTGGACAACCTTGATGGATTTAAAGCAGACAAGATGAGTATGGGATCTGGGTGGCCTTTTCTGTATGGCTTTTTTCACTAAGGATGTTTTTAATGTACATTTATGTTGTAAGAAATATCAGCACTACACTTTTTTTTCATTGTCATTAAAAATACAAAACATGACATTTACCATTTAATTCATATTACATATACACTTTTGTGGTATTGACTGCCTTCATATAGTTGCACAAACAAGTTAACTAACATGTGTACCACCTGTGTGCATGGGAGATACCCAGGAAATTGAGTAACACCCTGAAATGGCCCAAGACATCACCTTAAATACCGTCTTCATCTCAAAGGAAAAAAAAGGAAGGGTATGGTTGTTTCTGTCTACATTCATTTGATTGCGTACGGTTTCCAATTGATTGTCGTATAACTAGTTTTGGAGAAGTCATGGGATAGTTGGCTTCATTTCAGTTTGAATTTCCAAATTTAGTGGATTCTGCAGGCTTGATACAAGGTTTACAAACTTGATATTGGATCAGGACATCCCATGGTGTAATCGGTATTAATGGTTTGTTCAACAATTAAAGTTCTGTGTGATATGAGTTCAGACTGGAGTAATCTTGGTTAGTTTCTCTCTTTTATACATTTGTCCCAGGATTAAAGGACAAGAAAAACAAGGCCTACTTTATAAAAGTGCCTTCAAACTAATCGATGGTAAAATCTCCACCTAATTTTTTAAAAATTTATTTCATTGAAGTATAGTTGACTTACAATGTTGTGTTAATTTCTGCTGTACAACAAAGTGATTAAGATGTATATATATACACACACACACATACTGTTTGTTACATATATACATATGGTTTACTACAGGGTATTGAATATAGTTTCCTCTGCTGTACAGTAAGACCGTGTTGTTTATCCATCCTATATATAATAGTTTGCATCTACTAATCCCAAACTCCCAATCCATCCCTCCCCCATCTTCCCCTTGGCAACCACAAGTCTGTTTCCTATATCTGTGAGTTGGTTTCTGTTTTGTAGATTCATTTGTGTCTCATTTTAGATTTCACATATAAGTGATATCATATGGTATTTGTCGTTCTCTTGTCTGACTTCACTTAGTATGATAATTGCTAGGTCCATCCATGTAGATGCAAATGGCATTATTTCACTCTGTTTTATGGTTGAGTAATATCCCATTGTATATATTTATCACATTTTCTTTATCCATTCGTCTGTTGATGAACATTCAGGTTGCTTTCATGCCTTGGCTATTGTGAATAGTGGTGCTATGAACATAGTGGTGCATGTATATTTTCGAATTATAGTCTTGTATGGATATATGCCCAGGAGTGGGATGGCTGGTTCATATGGCAATTCTATTTTTATTTTATTTATATTTTTATAAATTTATTTATTTTATTATTTATTTTTATTTTTGGCTGTGTTGGGTCTTCATTGCTGTGCGCGAGCTTTCTCTGGTTATGGCGAGTGGGGGCTACTCTTCGTTGCGGTGCGAGGGCTTCTCATTGCGGTGGCTTCTCTTGTTGGGTGCACGGGCTCTGGGCACGTGGGCTTCAGTAGTTGTGCCATGCGGGCTCAGTAGTTGTGGCTCGCGGGCTCTAGAACGCAGGCTCAGTAGTTGTCGCGCATGGGCTTAGTTACTCCACGGCATGTGGGATCTTCCTGGGCCAGGGCTCGAACCTGTGTCCCTTGCATTGGCAGGCGGATTCTTAACCACTGCACCACCAGGGAAACCCTGGCAACTCTAGTTCTAGTTTTTTGAGGAACCTCCATACTGTTTTTCATAGTGGCTGCACCAATCTACATTCTGAACAACAGCGTAGGAAGGTTTCCTTTTCTCCAGACACCCTCCAACGTTTATTTGTAGACTTTTTATTGATGGCTATTCTGACCACTATGAGGGGATACCTCACTGTAGTTTTGATTTGCATTGTTCTAATAATTAGCAACGTGGAGCATCTTTTCATGTGCCTATTGGCCATCTGTATGTCTTCTTTGGAGAAATGTCTATTTAGACCTTCTGCCCACTTTTTGATTTTTTTTTGAGTTGTATGAGCTGTTTGTATATTTTAGAAATTAGGCCCTTGTTGGTCACATCATCTGCAAATATTTTCTCCCAAACAATTAGCACAGGTGCTGGGACAGCTGGATACCCACACGCAGAAGAATAAAGTTGGACCCTTACCTCCCCCCCCGTCCCATAAACAAAATCAACACAAAATGGATCAAAGGCCTAGATGTAAGAACCAAAATTATAAAACTCATAGAAGAAAACATGAGAGTAAATCTTCATGACCTTGGATTTGACTATGATTTCTTAGATCTGCTACCAAAAGCACAAGCAACAAAAGATAAAATAGATGAATTGGACTTCCTCAAAATGAAAAAACATTGTTTACAAAAGGAGCAAGGAATAAGATTATCCACCATCCAAAATGGCACAAGATGTTTGCAAACCATGTATCTGATAAAGGACTGTAGCCCACCAGCCAAGCCCCCGGTGGACCAGTGGAGTGTCTGTGTGGCCCATCCCGTCCTAGGTGATCAGGAGATTTCAGACCCCACAGCACCCAAGGGGTGGACACTGGTCATCCTCAGCACCCTCAAGGAGTGAGTGCCAGATTGTTTTGAGCCCATATTCCCTCCCATTACTGCCCTCAAAGGCTGAAGGCTTCAGCATGCCTCCAGAAGGACACGGAGTATTTGCAAGTCTTTGAGAACCAAGGGAAGAGTCTTCACTTTTCTGTAAAAGGCATCTTATTATTTCACAACATGAACATTTTCAATCTGGCTCCCAGGGGTGCCCTCCCACCTTCTTTATTTCTCTGAAAGTGGGCATGGTGGTTTGGCTGTCCCCAATCCCCACACCAGGTGACAAGGCCAGTGGGGCCAGCTCCTGGTGGTCCTTAGCTTCGTTGGAGATTAACCCAGACTCTCAGCCTGAGATTGAACATGGACGCCCTTGTTTCTCCCCATCACCAATTCTCATCTCCTGCCCTGTCTCTTTTCCTCTTGCTTTTCAGAATCAGATTTACCTGATGGTTACCACTCACAGTTCCCTCAGAATCCAGAGATTTCTCCTCGAAGGAAAGGTTCTATAAAAATCAGAGGAATAAATAAAGAATGCAGCTGATTCCGGCCTTGTGCTGATGCCCAAGAGGGTGATGAGAATGAGTGTTTTCATTAGAATTTTAAATCCTCCAAGTAATAGATCATTGGGGGGGCATCCTGTGTCTTCCTGCTCATTCTAATAATGTCATTCCTGAATTTTAATGTGGCAAATAATTTATATTATAAATATGCCGAGGGGGCGATCCATTTAAAAAATGTTAGAGGTAACTCCAAGGGTTTTACAACAAACAAGAACAGAGAACCGTGTCCAGACACCGGCTGAGTGATTCCTACCCTGAGCCGCAGTCCCCTGGAGGGCGGAGTGGCCATGACCCTCCTCCTGCAGGTCAGCCTACTCAGGCACATCCCACGTTGGACCACTGTATCGCAGAATCTTAGAGTGGCCAATGGCAGGCATCTGGCTAGAGATGCGGGCAAGAAAAAACTGCCCATCAGCCTGGGACAACCCCAAGGTGAGGCCTTAGTAAGGGCCAGTGTCATGTCATTAGTTAGGGTTAGCATCAGGGCCGAAGTTAAGACCATTGTCAGGGCATTAGTGAGGGATATAATTAGGGTGTTAGTTAGGTAAAGAGTCAGGTCATTAGTTACAGACAGTGGCAGGGCCTCAGGTAGAGACTTCGTCAAGGCCTTAGTTAAGAAGAGCATCAGAGCTTCACCGATGTTAGGGACAGCGTCAGGACGTTAGTTAGGGCCAGCCACCGGGCCTTAGTTAGGGGTAGTGTCAGGACCTCAGAGAAAACTTGAGGGCCTTAGTATAAGACAGTTCAGGCCGTTAGTTAGGGACACATCAGAGACTTTCTTAGGGACATATTCAGGGCCTTAGTAATGGTCAGGATCGGGGCGTTATTTAGTGACAGTAAATGCTATGAGGGACAGCTTCAGGACCATAGTTAGGGACAGCGTCAGGGCCTCAGTTAGAGATAACTTAGGGCCTTAGTAAGAGAGAGTTCAGGCCGTTAGTTAAGGACATCGTAAGAGACTTTCTTAGGGACATATTCAGGGCCTTAGTTATGGACAGGATCAGGGCGATAGTGTCGGGTATCTCAGTCTATTAGGGTCACCGTCAGGGACTTAGTTAGAAATAGTTCAGGCTGTTCCTTAGGTGTATTCTCATGGACTTAAATAATGCCAGAATCAGAGCTGTAGGTAGGGCGAGTGTCAGGGTGTTATTGTGGGATGTCTGCAGCTATTAGGGACATCGTCAGGGTATTAGTTAGGGAAAGAGGCAGGCCATTATTGTAGACAGTGTCAGGGCCTCAGGTAGAGACAGCGTCAAGGTCTTAGTTAGGAAGAGCATCAGGGCCTTAGTTAGGGACAGTGTCAGGACCTCAGAGAAAACTTGAGGGCCTTAGTAAGAGATAGTTAGGGACACCTCACTGACTTTTTAAGGGACATATTTAGGACCTTAGTAATGGACAGGATCAGGGCATTATTTAGTGACCACTTAGGTTCTGAGGGACAGAGTCAGGGCCTACGTTAGGGAGAGTGTCAGGGTCCTAGGGACAGGGTTAGGGACTTTGTAAGTTCTAGTTCAGACCATTAGCTTGGGACAGCATCAGGGACTTCGTTAGGGAGAATGTCAAGGCTTCAGTTAGAGATAATTTGCGGGCCTTAATTGGACACAGTTCAGGCTGTTACTTAGGGACATCTTCAGAGCCTCAGTTAGGGACAGCATCAGGGTGTTAGTTAGGGAAAGAGTCGGGCCATTATTATAGACAGTGTCAGTGCCTCAGGTAGAGAGCGCATCAGGGCCTTAGGGACAGCGTCAGAGACTTACTTAGGGACATATTCAGGGCCTTAGTTATAGACAGAATCAGGGCATTATTGAGAGGTATATGAGGCTATTAGGGACAGCATCACGGTGTTAGGGAAAGAGTTGGGGCATTATTATAGACAGTGTTAGTGCCTTAGGTAGAGGCATCATCACAACCTTAGTTAGGAAGAGGGTCAGGGCCTTGGTTAGGGACAGGGTCAGGCCAACAGTGAGGGCATTTAAGACTATGAGGGACATCGTCAAGGCCTTAGACTGGGTCAGCATCAGGGCTGTTGTGTCGACCAGTGTCAGGGCATTAATGAAGGACAAAATTAGGGTGTTAGTTAGGGAAAGAGTCAGGTCATTAGTTACAGGCAGTTTTAGGGCCTCAGGTAGAATCAGCATCAAGGCCTTAGTTAGGAAGAGCATCAGGGCCCTAATTAGGTTCAGGATCAGGACGTTAGTTAAGGCCAGCAACAGGGCCTTAGTTAGGGACAGTGTTGTCAGGACCTCAGAAATAACTTGAGGGCTTTAGTAAGAGACAGTTCAGGTCGTTAGTTAGGGACATTTCAGAGACTTTCTTAGGGACATATTCAGGGCTTTAGTAATGGACAGGATCAGGGTGTTATTTAGTGACAGCCTGGTCTATGACGGAAAGCGTCAGGGCCCAAGTTAGGGAGAGTGTCAAGGTCTTAGGGACAGGGTTTGGGTCTTCACAAGTTATAGCCCAGGCCATTAGCTTGGGATGGCATCAGGGGCTTGGTTAGGGAGAATGTCAAGGCTTCAGTTAGAGATAACTTGAGGGACTTAATTAGACACAGTTCAGGCTGTTACTTAGGGACATTGTCAGGGCCTTAGTTAGGACTAGTGTCAGGGTGTTAGGGATAAAGTTACGGTGTTACTTAGAGAAAGAGTCAGGTAATTAGTTACAGATAATGTTAGTGCCTTAGGTAGACATAGCATCAAGTCCTTAGGAAGAGCGTCAGGGCCTCAGTTAGGGACACTGTCAGGACATTAATAGGGCCAGCCTCAGAGTGTTAGGTAGGGCCATTGTCAGGACATTAGATAGGGGTAGATTCAGGGCCTTAGTTAGGGACAGCATCAGGGCCTCTGTTAGAGAAAACTTGAGACCCCTAGTAAGAAACAGTACAGGTGTTAGTTAGGGACATTGTCAGGGCTTTAGTTAGGGAGAGTGTCATGGACTTAAGGATAGCGTCAGGACCTAAGTTATTGACAGAATCAGGGCCTACGTTAGGGACAGTGTCAGCGTCTATTTAGGGACAGTGTCAGGGCCTTTGTTAGTGCCAGTGTCATAGCATAATTAGGGAAAAAGTTAGGCCATTCGTTAAAGACAGACTTAGGGAATTAGAGACAGCGTCATGGCCTTAGTTAGGACCAGCGTCAGGACATTAGCTAGGGATATGTCAGGACCTTAGTTACTGACAGCATCAGGGCCTACGTTAGGGACAGCATCCGCGTCTAGTTAGGACCAGCGCCAGGGCCTTAGTTAGGGGAAGCACCTCAGGCATTATGAGAGTAAAATATTATGTTGTTTATAAACTACGAAGTCTCTGGTATTTCATTTTAGCAGCCAACGAGCTGGCAGAGGATAAATATCTCGGAGCTTGAATACCTATCAAGAGACCTTCATATCTCAAAAGAAAAGAAAATGGGCTGGAAAGAAACTAACAGAACCAAATAATCAATAATTGTGGAACAACTAAAAATGCTATGACATATACATAATGGGTATAGCAAGAGAAGAATAAAGATAGAAAACAGAAAATATTTTTGATCTTTGTGTCCTTTTCCATGTAGGTTATTATAGAGTGTTGAGGAGACCACTCTTGGTATTCCATAGGTCTTAGGGGATTATATATTTTATATGTATTAGTATATGTGTGTTAACCCCGATATCCTAATTTATCCATTCCTCACACTTTTTCTTTGGCTTAAACCTAAGTTTGTCTTCTCAATCTGAGATTGTCTTTCTCTATGGAAATATGTTCATTTTTATGAATTTTCAGATAACATAAGTGATATCATAGGACATTTGTCTTTCGCATTCTGACTTACTTCACGTTGTGTGATTATCTCTAGGCTCATCTGTGGTGCTGAATATGCCATTCTTTTATATTTATTCATGACTGATATTCCATTCTGTCCATATACCACTTCTTCTTTGTCCGTTCATCTGTTTATGGACCTTTTTTTTTGCTTCCATGTCTTGGCTATTTCAATATTGCTGCAGAGCACATTTGCCTGCCTCTGTCTTTCCGATTCTGGTGGTCTTAGGTTATAGGCCCAAAAGGTGCCCTGCCGCAACATATGGTAGCTCAATTTTTACCTTCTAAAGCAGCTCCATTCACTTTTCGTTAGTGCTGTTACCACTTTACATCCCACCAGCAGCTAGAAGGCACACAGTTCTCTAAAACCCCTTCAGCATTTATAGTTTGTAGACTTTTTGCTGATGGTCATTTGACTGGTGTGAGCTGAAACCTTTTTGGAGGTTGGATTTGCATGTGGCTAATAATTCCTTATACTGAGCTTTAGGCATGTCCTTTTTTTCTTTTCCTTTTTTTTAAAAGAGTGACTACAACTTCCCTCTTCATACTGACTTCTTGAAAAATTCGACATGTGTTGAATTTTCTTGCCTATTCCCTACCCCAGGGCATTTTTTTAGGGTAGGTGTCATTTACAGCCCTGCAGTTCTTGTGACTATTAAGCAACCATTGGCAATGGGCTTAAAGCTGCTGTAGTGGGAAACAGCCACAAGGCGGCAGCATTATTACTTTCTCAACTCTTGTTACTAGGGCAACAGAGTCTTCCTGGAGGTAGTGTTCTGAGGTTGTAAATTAGAGTGGAATGGGCTGGGACGAGCCCCCAGAAGTTTATGTCTCCTTACTTAGGTTTGTTTTTTCAATTTAATTTCTATTTCTTCTCGGAGTAAATTTGATTAGAGTGTTGTGATTGTCTGGCTGTACAGAATCTGCTCAATGATTCATACATATGTCTGTACAACTTCGGATCCGGTTACCATGTATGTTATTCCAGAATGTTGAGTAGACCTCCCTTGGTATTTGGTAGGTGTTTGTCATTATATATTTTATATGTATTGGTGATTATATAATTCATATAATTTATATGTTATATGTTTGTATACATTTAACATACATTAGTATATGTATGTTAGCCCCATAATCCTAATTTTTCCATCCTGCCACCTTTCATTTTGGTTAACCTCTAGTTTGTTTTATAAGTCTGTGAGTGTCTTTTTCTGTGGAAATGTGTTCATTGGTAGCAGTCTTAGGATAACATGTATAAATGATATCATAGGATATTTGTCATTCCCTTTTGACTTACTTAACCTAATATGATTATTTCTAGGCTCATCTGTGGTCCTGAAAACGGCATTGTTCATTTCTTTCCCGAGGCTACTATTCTATTCGATACGTATACCACTTCTTCTTTGTCCATTTATCTGTTGATGCTCATTTTGTTTGCTTCCATGTCTTGACTATTGTAAATACTGGTGCAATACATGATTTTCCATCCCGTGCCTTCTTTATTCTCGCTTTCACAGGGGACAGGCCCAATAGTGGGCCTTCCGGATCATATCGTGACTCAATCTTTACGTTTAAACGGACTGCCATTCTGTTCCTATTATTGGCTGTTACCAGTTTAAATCCCACTTAGACCGAGAGGTTACGCTATTCTCCACAACTTCTTCAACATCTATTGTTTGTTGAGTTTTTGCTGATGGTCATTGTGACTGGTGTTAGGTGATACCTTTGTGTAGATTGGATTTGCATGCGTCTAATAATTCCTGATGTTTTCATTTATCAATGTCCTTTTCATTTTTTTTAAGATTGAGCTAAACTTACAACTTCAAATTGCCTTCTTGAAAAATTTGCCGGGTTTGGATTTTTATGGCCATTCCCTACCCCAGGATATTTTTGGAGGGCATGAGTCATTTACAGCCCAGCAGTCCTTGTGAATATTAGTGACCATTAGCAGTAGATTTAAAGCTGCTGTTTGAGGAAACGGCCTTAGGGTGGCAGCATTTCTACGTTGCCAACTCTGCTTGCTAGGGAAAGAGAACCTTGCTGCAAGTTGTGCTTTTAGGTTGCAGATTAGAGTGGAATGTGCTAGGACAAATCCCCATAAGTTTTAGCCTCCTTAATTCTTGTTTGTGTCATTAAGTTTTAGTTTTTATCAGAGCAAATTTGATTGAAAAATGTCTTTTGTTCTAGGTGTACAGAATCTTGTTCATTTACACATATACATATATCTATTGATCTTTGGGTCCTTTTCCATGTCGGTTATTACAGAGTGTTGAGTAGACCACTCTTGGTATTTCATAGGTCTTTGGGGATTATATATTTTATATGTATTAGTATATGTGTGTTAACCCCAATATCCTAATTTATCCATTCCTCACACCTTTTCTTTGGCTTAACCATAAGTTTGTCTTCTCAATCTGAGATTGTCTTTTGCTATGGAAATATGTTCATTTTTATCAATTTTCAGATAACATAAGTGATATCATAGGACATTTGTCTTTCGCATTCTGACTTACTTCACGCTGTGTGATTATCTCTAGGCTCATCTGTGGTGCTGCATATGCCATTCTTTTATTTTTTTTCGTGACTGATATTCCATTCTGTCCATATACCACTTCTTCTTTGTCCGTTCATCTGTTTATGGACCTTTTTTTTGCTTCCATGTCTTGGCTATTTCAATATTGCTGCAGTGCACATTTGCCTGCCTCTGTCTTTCCGATTCTGGTGGTCTTAGGTTATAGGCCCAAAAGGTGCCCTGCCGCAACATATGGTAGCTCAATTTTTACCTTCTAAAGCAGCTCCATTCACTTTTCGTTAGTGCTGTTACCACTTTACATCCCACCAGCAGCTAGAAGGCACACAGTTCTCTAAAACCCCTTCAGCATTTATAGTTTGTAGACTTTTTGCTGATGGTCATTTGACTGGTGTGAGCTGAAACCTTTTTGGAGGTTGGATTTGCATGTGGCTAATAATTCCTTATACTGAGCTTTAGGCATGTCCTTTTTTTCTTTTCCTTTTTTTTAAAAGAGTGACTACAACTTCCCTCTTCATATTGACTTCTTGAAAAATTCGACATGTGTTGAATTTTCTTGCCTATTCCCTACCCCAGGGCATTTTTTTAGGGTAGGTGTCATTTACAGCCCTGCAGTTCTTGTGACTATTAAGCAACCATTGGCAATGGGCTTAAAGCTGCTGTAGTGGGAAACAGCCACAAGGCGGCAGCATTATTACTTTCTCAACTCTTGTTACTAGGGCAACAGAGTCTTCCTGGAGGTAGTGTTCTGAGGTTGTAAATTAGAGTGGAATGGGCTGGGACTAGCCCCCAGAAGTTTATGTCTCCTTACTTAGGTTTGTTTTTTCAATTTAATTTCTATTTCTTCTCGGAGTAAATTTGATTAGAGTGTTGTGATTGTCTGGCTGTACAGAATCTGCTCAATGATTGATACATATGTCTGTACAACTTCGGATCCGGTTACCATGTATGTTATTCCAGAATGTTGAGTAGACCTCCCTTGGTATTTGGTAGGTGTTTGTCATTATATATTTTATATGTATTGGTGATTATATAGTTCATAGAGTTTATATGTTATATGTTTATATACATTTAACATACATTAGTATATGTATGTTAGCCCCATAATCCTAATTTATCCATCCTCCGACCTTTCATTTTGGTTAACCATTAGTTTGTTTTATAAGTCTGTGAGTGTCTTTTTCTGTGGAAATATGTCTATTTGTAGCAATCTTAGGATAACATGTATAAATGATATCATAGGATATTTGTCATTTCCTTTTGACTTACTTAACCTAATATGATTATTTCTAGGCTCATCTCTAGTCCTGAAAAGGGCATTTTTCATTTTTTTCCCGAGGCTACTATTCCATTTGGTCCGTATACCACTTCTTCTTTGTCCATTCATCTCTTTATGGACCTTAATTTTGCTTCCATGTCTCGGCTATTTCAATATTGCTGCAGTGCACATTTGCCTGCCTCTATCTTTCCTATTCTGGTGGTCTTAGGTTATAGGCTCAAAAGGTGCCCTGCCACGTCATATGGTAGCTCAATTTTTACCTTTTACAGCAGCTCCTTTCAGTTTTCGTTAGTGCTGTTACCACTTTACATCCCAGCAGCAGCGAGAAGGTACACAGTTCTCTAAAATCCCTTCAGCATTTACAATTTGTAGACTTTTTGCTGATGGTCATTTGACTGGTGTGAGCTGAAACCTTTCTGGAGTTTGGATTTGCATGTGGCTAATAATTCCTTATAGTGAGCTTTAGGCATGTCCTTTTTTTCTTTTCCTTTTTTCTTAAAGAGTGACTACATCTTCCCTCTTCATATTGACTTCTTCAAAAATTTGTCATGTGTTGAATTTTCTTGCCTATTCCCTACCCCAGGGCATTTTTTGAGGGCAGGTGTCATTCACGTACCTGCAGTCCTGGTGACTATTGAGCAACCATTAGCACTGGGTTTAAAGCTGCTGTTGTGGGAAACAGCCACAAGGCGGCAGCATTATTACGTTCTCACCTCTTGTTACTAGGGCAACAGAGTCTTCCTGGAGGTAGTGTTCCGAGGCTGTAAATTAGAGGGGAACGTGCTGGGACAAGCCCCCAAAAGTTTATGTGTCCTTACTTATGTTTGTTTCTTAAATTTAATTTCTATTTCTTATCAGAGTAAATTCGATTAGAGTGTTGTGATTGTCTGGCTGTCCAGAATGTGCTCAATGATTCATACATATGTCTGTTCATCTTTGGATCCTGTTACCATGTGATTTTTTACAGAAGGTTGAGTAGACTTCTCTTGGTATTTGGTAGGTGTTTTGTCATTATATATTTTATATGTATTGGTGATTATATAATTCATATAGTTTATATGTTATATGTTTATATACATTTAACATACATTAGTATATGTATGTTAGCCCCATAGTCCTAATTTATCCATCCTCCCACCTTTCATTTTGGCTACCAATTAGTTTGTTTTATAAGTCTGTGCGTGTCTTTTTCTGTGGAAATATGTTCATGGGTAGCAATCATAGAATAGCATGTACAAATGATATCATAGGATATTTGTTATTCCCTTTTGAATAACTTAACCTAATATGATTATTTCTAGGCTCATCTGTAGTCCTTAAAACGGCACTGTTCATTTATTTCTGAGGCTAGTATTCCATTCGGTACGTATACCACTTTTTCTTTGTCCATTTATCTGATGATGGACATTTTGTTTGTATCCATGTCTTAGCTATTGTAAATACTGCTGCAATACACGATATTCCATCCCGTGTCTTTTTGATTCTGGCTTTCACAGGTGACAGGCCCAATAGTGGGCCTTCCGGATCATATGGTGACTCAATTTTTACCTTTAAACGCCCTGCCATTCTGTTCCTAATATTGGCTGTTACCAGTTTACATCCCACTTAGACCGAGAGGTTACACTATTCTCCACAACTTCTTCAACATCTATTGTTTGTTGACATTTTGCTTATGGTCATTGTGACTGGTGTTAGGTGATACCTTTGTGTAGATTGGATTTGCATGCGTCTAATAATTCCTGATGTTTTGCATTTATCAATGTCCTTTTCATTTTTTTTAAGATTGAGCTAAACTTACAACTTCAAATTGCCTTCTTGAAAAATTTGTCGCGTTTGGATGATTATGGCCATTCCCTACCCCAGGACATTTTTGGAGGGCATGAGTCATTTACAGCCCTGCAGTCCTTGTGAGTATTAGTGACCATTAGCAGTAGATGTAAAGCTGCTGTTTGAGGAAACGGCCTTAGGGTGGCAGCATTTCTACGTTGCCAACTCTGCTTGCTAGGGAAACAGAACCTTGCTGCAAGTTTTGCTTTTAGGTTGCATATTAGAGTGGAATGTGCCAGGACAAACCCCCATAAGCTTTAGCCTCCTTAATTCTTGTTTGTGTCTTTAAGTTGTAGTTTTTATCAGGGCAAATTTGATTGAAAAATGTCTTTTGTTCTAGGTGTACAGAATCTTGTTCATTTACACGTATACATATATCTATTGATCTTTGGGTCCTTTTCCATGTCGGTTATTACAGAGTGTTGAGTAGACCACTCTTGGTATTCCATAGGTCTTTGGGGATTAGATATTTTATATGTATTAGTATATGTGTGTTAACCCCAATATCCTAATTTATCCATTCCTCACACCTTTTCTTTGGCTTAACCATAAGTTTGTCTTCTCAATCTGAGATTGTCTTTCTCTTTGGAAATATGTTCATTTTTATGAATTTTCAGATAACATAAGTGATATAATAGGACATTTGTCTTTCGCATTCTGACTTACTTCACGTTGTGTGATTATCTCTAGGCTCATCTGTGGTGCTGCATATGCCATTCTTTTATTTTTTTTTCGTGACTGATATTCCATTCTGTCCATATACCACTTCTTCTTTGTCCATTCATCTGTTTATGGACCTTTTTTTTTTGCTTCCATGTCTTGGCTATTTCAATATTGTTGCAGTGCACATTTGCCTGCCTCTGTCTTTCCGATTCTGGTGGTCTTAGTTTATAGGCCCTAAAGGTGCCCTGCCACATCATATGGTAGCTCAGTTTTTACCGTTTAAAGCAGCTCCATTCAGTTTTCGTTAGTGCTGTTACCAATTACATCCCACCAGCAGCTAGAAGGTACACAGTTCTCTAAAACCCCTTCAGCATTTATAGTTTGTAGACTCTTTGCTGATGGTCATTGGACTGCTGTGAGCTGAAACCTTTTTGGAGGTTGGATTTGCATGTGGCTAATAATTCCTTGTACTGAGCTTTAGGCATGTCCATTTTTTTCTTTTCCTTTTTTTTTAAAGAGTGAGTACAACTTCCCTCTTCATATTGACTTCTTGAAAATGTTTTCATGTGTTGAATTTTCTTGCCTATTCCCTACCCCAGGGCATTTTTGGAGGGCAGATGCCATTTACAGCCCTGAGTCCTTGTGACTGTTAAGCAAGCATTAGCACTGGGTTTAAAGCTGCTGTTGTGGGAAACACCCATTAGGCGGCAGCATTATTACGTTCTCAACTCTTGTTATTAGGGGAACAGAGTCTTCCTGGAGGTAGTGTTCCGAGGTTGTAAATTAGAGGGAAATGTGCTGGGACAAGCCCCCAGAAGTTTATGTCTCCTTACTTATGTTTGTTTTTTAATTTAATTTCTATTTCTTATCGGAGTAAATTTGATTAGAGTGTTGTGATTGTCTGGCTGTACAGAATCTGCTCAATGATTCATACATATCTCTGTTCATGTTGGGATTCTGTTACCATGTATCTTATTACAGAATGTTGAGTAGACCTCGCATGGTATTTGGTAGGTGTTTTGTCTTTATGTATTTTATATGTATTGGTGATTATATAGTTCATAGAGTTTATATGTTATATGTTTATATACATTTAACATACATTAGTATATGTATGTTAGCCCCATAATCCTAATTTATCCATCCTCCGACCTTTCATTTTGGTTAACCATTAGTTTGTTTTATAAGTCTGTGAGTGTCTTTTTCTGTGGAAATATGTCCATTTGTAGCAATCTTAGGATAACATGTATAAATGATATCATAGGATATTTGTCATTTCCTTTTGACTTACTTAACCTAATATGATTATTTCTAGGCTCATCTCTAGTCCTGAAAAGGGCATTTTTCATTTTTTTCCCGAGGCTACTATTCCATTTGGTCCGTATACCACTTCTTCTTTGTCCATTCATCTCTTTATGGACCTTAATTTTGCTTCCATGTCTCGGCTATTTCAATATTGCTGCAGTGCACATTTGCCTGCCTCTATCTTTCCTATTCTGGTGGTCTTAGGTTATAGGCTCAAAAGGTGCCCTGCCACGTCATATGGTAGCTGAATTTTTACCTTTTACAGCAGCTCCTTTCAGTTTTCGTTAGTGCTGTTACCACTTTACATCCCAGCAGCAGCGAGAAGGTACACAGTTCTCTAAAATCCCTTCAGCATTTACAATTTGTAGACTTTTTGCTGATGGTCATTTGACTGGTGTGAGCTGAAACCTTTCTGGAGTTTGGATTTGCATGTGGCTAATAATTCCTTATAGTGAGCTTTAGGCATGTCCTTTTTTTCTTTTCCTTTTTTCTTAAAGAGTGACTACATCTTCCCTCTTCATATTGACTTCTTCAAAAATTTGTCATGTGTTGAATTTTCTTGCCTATTCCCTACCCCAGGGCATTTTTTGAGGGCAGGTGTCATTCACGTACCTGCAGTCCTGGTGACTATTGAGCAACCATTAGCACTGGGTTTAAAGCTGCTGTTGTGGGAAACAGCCACAAGGCGGCAGCATTATTACGTTCTCACCTCTTGTTACTAGGGCAACAGAGTCTTCCTGGAGGTAGTGTTCCGAGGCTGTAAATTAGAGGGGAACGTGCTGGGACAAGCCCCCAAAAGTTTATGTGTCCTTACTTATGTTTGTTTCTTAAATTTAATTTCTATTTCTTATCGGAGTAAATTCGATTAGAGTGTTGTGATTGTCTGGCTGTCCAGAATGTGCTCAATGATTCATACATATGTCTGTTCATCTTTGGATCCTGTTACCATGTGATTTTTTACAGAAGGTTGAGTAGACTTCTCTTGGTATTTGGTAGGTGTTTTGTCATTATATATTTTATATGTATTGGTGATTATATAATTCATATAGTTTATATGTTATATGTTTATATACATTTAACATACATTAGTATATGTATGTTAGCCCCATAGTCCTAATTTATCCATCCTCCCACCTTTCATTTTGGCTACCAATTAGTTTGTTTTATAAGTCTGTGCGTGTCTTTTTCTGTGGAAATATGTTCATGGGTAGCAATCATAGAATAGCATGTACAAATGATATCATAGGATATTTGTTATTCCCTTTTGAATAACTTAACCTAATATGATTATTTCTAGGCTCATCTGTAGTCCTTAAAACGGCACTGTTCATTTATTTCTGAGGCTAGTATTCCATTCGGTACGTATACCACTTTTTCTTTGTCCATTTATCTGATGATGGACATTTTGTTTGTATCCATGTCTTAGCTATTGTAAATACTGCTGCAATACACGATATTCCATCCCGTGTCTTTTTGATTCTGGCTTTCACAGGTGACAGGCCCAATAGTGGGCCTTCCGGATCATATGGTGACTCAATTTTTACCTTTAAACGCCCTGCCATTCTGTTCCTAATATTGGCTGTTACCAGTTTACATCCCACTTAGACCGAGAGGTTACACTATTCTCCACAACTTCTTCAACATCTATTGTTTGTTGACATTTTGCTTATGGTCATTGTGACTGGTGTTAGGTGATACCTTTGTGTAGATTGGATTTGCATGCGTCTAATAATTCCTGATGTTTTGCATTTATCAATGTCCTTTTCATTTTTTTTAAGATTGAGCTAAACTTACAACTTCAAATTGCCTTCTTGAAAAATTTGTCGCGTTTGGATGTTTATGGCCATTCCCTACCCCAGGACATTTTTGGAGGGCATGAGTCATTTACAGCCCTGCAGTCCTTGTGAATATTAGTGACCATTAGCAGTAGATGTAAAGCTGCTGTTTGAGGAAACGGCCTTAGGGTGGCAGCATTTCTACGTTGCCAACTCTGCTTGCTAGGGAAACAGAACCTTGCTGCAAGTTTTGCTTTTAGGTTGCATATTAGAGTGGAATGTGCCAGGACAAACCCCCATAAGCTTTAGCCTCCTTAATTCTTGTTTGTGTCTTTAAGTTGTAGTTTTTATCAGGGCAAATTTGATTGAAAAATGTCTTTTGTTCTAGGTGTACAGAATCTTGTTCATTTACACGTATACATATATCTATTGATCTTTGGGTCCTTTTCCATGTCGGTTATTACAGAGTGTTGAGTAGACCACTCTTGGTATTCCATAGGTCTTTGGGGATTAGATATTTTATATGTATTAGTATATGTGTGTTAACCCCAATATCCTAATTTATCCATTCCTCACACCTTTTCTTTGGCTTAACCATAAGTTTGTCTTCTCAATCTGAGATTGTCTTTCTCTTTGGAAATATGTTCATTTTTATGAATTTTCAGATAACATAAGTGATATCATAGGACATTTGTCTTTCGCATTCTGACTTACTTCACGTTGTGTGATTATCTCTAGGCTCATCTGTGGTGCTGCATATGCCATTCTTTTATTTTTTTTCGTGACTGATATTCCATTCTGTCCATATACCACTTCTTCTTTGTCCATTCATCTGTTTATGGACCTTTTTTTTTTGCTTCCATGTGTTGGCTATTTCAATATTGCTGCATTGCACATTTGCCTGCCTCTGTCTTTCCGATTCTGGTGGTCTTAGGTTATAGGCCCAAAAGGTGCCCTGCCGCATCATATGATAGCTCAGTTTTTACCGTTTAAAGCAGCTCCATTCAGTTTTCGTTAGTGCTGTTACCAATTACATCCCACCAGCAGCTAGAAGGTACACAGTTCTCTAAAACTCCTTCAGCATTTATAGTTTGTAGACTGTTTGCTGATGGTCATTGGAGTGCTGTGAGCTGAAACCTTTTTGGAGGTTGGATTTGCATGTGGCTAATAATTCCTTGTACTGAGCTTTAGGCATGTCCATTTTTTTCTTTTACTTTTTTTTTAAAGAGTGAGGACAACTTCCCTCTTCATATTGACTTCTTGAAAATTTTTTCATGTGTTGAATTTTCTTGCCTATTCCCTACCCCAGGGCATTTTTGGAGGGCAGATGCCATTTACAGCCCTGAGTCCTTGTGACTGTTAAGCAACCATTAGCACTGGGTTTAAAGCTGCTGTTGTGGGAAACACCCACTAGGCGGCAGCATTATTACGTTCTCAACTCTTGTTATTAGGGGAACAGAGTCTTCCTGGAGGTAGTGTTCCGAGGTTGTAAATTAGAGGGGAATGTGCTGGGACAAGCCCCTAGAAGTTTATGTCTCCTTACTTATGTTTGTTTTTTAATTTAATTTCTATTTCTTATCGGAGTAAATTTGATTAGAGTGTTGTGATTGTCTGGCTGTACAGAATCTGCTCAATGATTTATACATATGTCTGTTCATGTTGGGATTCTGTTACGATGTATCTTATTACAGAATGTTGAGTAGACCTCGCATGGTATTTGGTAGGTGTTTTGTCATTATGTATTTTATATGTATTGGTGATTATATAGTTCATAGAGTTTATATGTTATATGTTTATATACATTTAACATACATTAGTATATGTATGTTAGCCCCATAATCCTAATTTATCCATCCTCCGACCTTTCATTTTGGTTAACCATTAGTTTGTTTTATAAGTCTGTGAGTGTCTTTTTCTGTGGAAATATGTCCATTTGTAGCAATCTTAGGATAACATGTATAAATGATATCTTAGGATATTTGTCATTCCCTTTTGACTTACTTAACCTAATATGATTATTTCTAGGCTCATCTCTAGTCCTGAAAAGGGCATTTTTCATTTTTATCCCGAGGCTACTATTCCATTTGGTCCGTATACCACTTCTTCTTTGTCCATTCATCTCTTTGTGGACCTGAATTTTGCTTCCACGTCTTGGCTATTTCAATAATGCTGCAGTGCACATTTGCCTGCCTCTATCTTTTCGATTCTGGTGGTCTTAGGTTATAGGCCCAAAAGGTGCCCTGCCGCGTCATATGGTAGCTCAATTTTTACCTTTTAAAGCAGCTCCATTCAGTTTTCGTTAGTGCTGTTACCAGTTTACATCCCAGCAGCAGCTAGAAGGTACACAGTTCTCTAAAATCCCTTCAGCATTTACAGTTTGTAGACTTTTTGCTGATGGTCATTTGACTGGTGTGAGCTGAAACCTTTCTGGAGGTTGGATTTGCATGTGGCGAATAATTCCTCATAGTGAGCTTTAGGCATGTCCTTTTTATCTTTTCCTTTTTTTTTAAAGAGTGAGTACATCTTCCCTTTTCGTATTGACTTCTTCAAAAATTTGTCATGTGTTGAATTTTCTTGCCTATTCCTTACCCCAGGGCATTTTTTGAGGGCAGGTGTCATTTACGTACCTGCAGTCCTTGTGACTATTAAGCAACCATTAGCACTGTGTTTAAAGCTGATGTTGTGGGAAACAGCCACAAGGCGGCAGCATTATTACGTTCTCACCTCTTGTTACTAGGGCAACAGAGTATTCCTGGAGGTAGTGTTCCGAGGTTGTAAATTAGAGGGGAATGTGCTGGGACAAGCCCCAGAAGTTTATGTCTCCTTACTTATGTTTGTTCCTTAAATTTAATTTCTATTTCTTATCGGAGTAAATTCGATTAGAGTGTTGTGATTGTCTGGCTGTCCAGAATGTGCTGAATGATTCATACATATGTCTGTTCATCTTTGGATCCTGTTACCATGTAATATTTTACGGAAGGTTGAGTAGACCTCCCTTGGTATTTGGTAGGTGTTTTCTCATTATATATTTTATATGTATTGGTGATTATATAATTCATATAGTTTATATGTTATATGTTTATATACACTTAACATACATTAGTATATGTATGTTAGCCCCATAGTCCTAATTTATCCATCCTCCCACCTTTCATTTTGGCTACCAATTAGTTTGTTTTATAAGTCTGTGCGTGTCTTTTTCTGTGGAAATATGTTCATGGGTAGCAATCATAGAATAACATGTACAAATGATATCATAGGATATTTGTTATTCCCTTTTGAATAACTTAACCTAATAAGATTATTTCTAGGCTCATCTGTAGTCCTTAAAACGGCACTGTTCATTTTTTTCTGAGGCTAGTATTCCATTCGGTACGTATACCAGTTTTTCTTTGTCCATTTATCTGATGATGGACATTTTGTTTGTATCCATGTCTTAGCTATTGTAAATACTGTTGCAATACACGATTTTCCATCCCGTGTCTTTTTGATTCTGGCTTTCACAGGTGACAGGCCCAATAGTGGGCCTTCCGGATCATATGGTGACTCAATTTTTACCTTTAAACGCACTGCCATTCTGTTCCTATTATTGGCTGTTACCAGTTTACATCCCACTTAGACCGAGAGGTTACACTATTCTGCACAACTTCTTCAACATCTATTGTTTGTTGACATTTTGCTGATGGTCATTGTGACTGGTGTTAGGTGATACCTTTGTGTAGATTGGATTTGCATGCGTCTAATAATTCCTGATGTTTTGCATTTCCCAATGTCCTTTTCATTTTTTTTAAGATTGAGCTAAACTTACAACTTCAAATTGCCTTCTTGAAAAATTTGCCGCGTTTGGATTTTTATGTCCATTCCCTACCCCAGGACATTTTTGGAGGGCATGAGTCATTTACAGCCCTGCAGTCCTTGTGAATATTAGTGACCATTAGCAGTAGATGTAAAGCTGCTGTTTGAGGAAACGGCCTTAGGGTGGCAGCATTTCTACGTTGCCAACTCTGCTTGCTAGGGAAACAGAACCTTGTTGCAAGTTGTGCTTTTAGGTTGCATATTAGAGTGGAATGTGCCAGGACAAACCCCCATAAGCTTTAGCCTCCTTAATTCTTGTTTGTGTCTTTTTTTTAAAAAAAGTATTTATTTATTTATTTATGGCTGTGTTGGGTTTTCGTTTCTGTGCGAGGGCTTTCTCTAGTTGTGGCAAGCGGGGACCACTCTTCATCGCGGTGCGCGGGCCTCTCACTATCGCGGCCTCTCTTGTTGCGGAGCACAGGCTCCAGACGCGCAGGCTCAGTAATTGTGGCTCACAGGCCCAGCTGCTCCGCGGCACGTGGGATCTTCCCATACCAGGGCTCGAACCCGTGTCCCCTGCATTGGCAGGAAGACTCTCAACCACTGCGCCACCAGGGAAGCCCTTGTTTGTGTCTTTAAGTTGTAGTTTTTATCAGAGCAAATTTGATTGAAAAATGTCTTTTGTTCTAGGTGTACAGAATCTTGTTCATTTACACATATACATATATCTATTGATCTTTGGGTCCTTTTCCATGTCGGTTATTACAGAGTGTTGAGTAGACCACTCTTGGTATTCCATAGGTCTTTGGGGATTAGATATTTTATATGTATTAGTATATGTGTGTTAACCCCAATATCCTAATTTATCCATTCCTCACACCTTTTCTTTGGCTTAACCATAAGTTTGTCTTCTCAATCTGAGATTGTCTTTCTCTTTGGAAATATGTTCATTTTTATGAATTTTCAGATAACATAAGTGATATCATAGGACATTTGTCTTTCGCATTCTGACTTACTTCACGCTGTGTGATTATCTCTAGGCTCATCTGTGGTGCTGCATATGCCATTCTTTTATTTTTTTTCGTGACTGATATTCCATTCTGTCCATATACCACTTCTTCTTTGTCCATTCATCTGTTTATGAACCTTTTTTTTTTGCTTCCATGTCTTGGCTATTTCAATATTGCTGCATTGCACATTTGCCTGCCTCTGTCTTTCCGATTCTGGTGGTCTTAGGTTATAGGCCCAAAAGGTGCCCTGCCGCATCATATGGTAGCCCCATTTTAACCAGTTAAAGCAGCTCCATTCAGTTTTCGTTAGTGCTGTTACCAATTACATCCCACCAGCAGCTAGAAGGTACAGAGTTCTCTAAAACCCCTTCAGCATGTATAGTCTGTAGACTTTCCGCTGATGGTCATTTCACGGGTGTGAGCTGAAATCTTTTTGGAGGTTGGATTTGCATGTGGCTAATAATTCCTTATACTGAGCTTTAGGCATGCCCTATTCTTTTCTTTTCCTTTTTTTTAAAGAGTGAGTACAACTTCCCTCTTCATATTGCCTTCTTCACAAATTTGTCATGTGTTGAATTTCCTTGCCTATTCCCTACCCCAGGGCATTTTTTGTGGGCAGGTGTCATTTACAGCCCTGCAGTCCCTGTGACTATTAAGAAACCATTAGCACTGGGTTTAAAGCTGCTGTTGTGGGAAACAGCCACAATGCGGCAGCATTATTACGTTCTCACCTCTTGTTACTAGGGTAACAGAGTCTTCCTGGAGGTAGTGTTCCGAGGTTGTAAATTAGAGGGGAATGTGCTGGGACAAGCCCCCAGAAGTTTATGTCTCCTTAGTAATGTTTGTTTTTTAAATTTAATTTATATTTCTTATCGGAGTAATTTTGATTAGAGTGTTGTGATTGTCTGGCTGTACAGAATCTGCTCAATGATTCATAAAAATGTCTGTTCATCTTTGGATCCTGTTACCATGTATGTTATTCAGACTGTTGAGTAGACCTCCCTTGGTATTTGGTAGGTGTTTTGTCATGATATATTTTATATGTATTGGTTATTATATAATTCATATAGTTTATATATTATATGTTTATATACATTTGACATACATTAGTATATGTATGTTAGCCCCATAATCCTAATTTATCCATCCTCCCACCTTTCATTTTGGTTAACCATTAGTTTGTTGTATAAGTGTGTGTTGTCTTTTTTTGTGGAAATATGTTCATTGGTAGCAGTCTTAGGATAACATGTATAAATGATATCATAGGATATTTGTCATTTCCTTTTGACTTACTTAACCTAATATGATTATTTCTAGGCTCATCTGTATTCCTCAAAATGGCATTGTTCATTTTTTTACCGAGGTTACTATTCCATTCTGTCCATATACCAATTTTTCTTTGTCCAGTCATTTGTTTTTGGATGCTTTTTTTGCTTCCATATCTTGGCTATTTCAATATTGCTGCATTGCACATTTGCCTGGCTCTGTCTTTCCGATTCTGGTGGTCTTAGGTTATAGGCCCAAAAGGTGCCCTGCCGCATCATATGGTAGCTCCATTTTTACCTTTTAAAGTAGCTCCATTCAGTTTTCGTTAGTGCTGTTACCAGTTTACATCCCTCCAGCAGCTAGAAGGTACACAGTTCTCTAAAATCCCTTCAGCATTTACAGTTTGTTGACTTTTTGCTGATGGTCATTTGACTGGTGTGAGCTAAAACCTTTTTGGAGGTTGGATTTGCATGTGGCTAAAAATTCCTTATAGTGAGCTTTAAGCATGTCCTTTTTTTTCTTTTCCTTTTTTTTTTAAAGAGTGAGTACAACTTCCCTCTTCATATTGACTTCTTCAAAAACTTTTCATGTGTTGAATTTTCTTGCCTATTCCCTACCTCAGGGCATTTTTTGAGAGCAGGTGTCATTTACAGACCTTCAGTCCTTATGACTATTAAGCAACCATTAGCACTGGGTTTAAAGCTGCTGTTGTGGGAAACAGCCACAAGGCGGCAGCATTATTACGTTCTCACCTCTTGTTACTAGGGCAACAGAGTCTTCCTGGAGGTAGTGTTCCGAGGTTGTAAATTAGAGGGGAATGTGCTGGGAAAAGCCCCCAGAAGTTTATGTCTCCTTACTTATGTTTGTTTCTTAATTTAATTTCTATTTCTTATCGGAGTAAATTTGATTAGAGTGTTGTGATTGTCTGGCTGTACAGAATCTGCTCAATGATTTATACATATGTCTGTTCATCTTCGGATCCTGTTACCATGTAATTTTTTACAGAATGTTGAGTAGACCTCCCTTTGTATTTGGCAGGTGTTTCATCATTATATATTTTATATGTATTGGTGATTATATAATTCATATAGTTTATATGTTATATGTTTATATACATTTAACATACATTAGTATATGTATGTTAGCCCCATAGTCCTAATTTATCCATCCTCCCACCTTTCATTTTGGCTACCAATTAGTTTGTTTTATAAGTCTGTGAGTGTCTTTTTCTGTGGAAATATGTTCATTGGTAGCAATCTTAAGATAACATGTATAAGTGATATCAGAGGATATTTGCCATTCTCTTTTGACTTACTTAAACTAATATGATTATTTCTAGGCTCATCTGTAGTCTTGAAAGCGGCACTGTTCATTTTTTTCCCGAGTCTAGTATTCCATTCGGTACGTATACCACTTCTTCTTTGTCGATTTATCTTTTGATGGACATTTTGTTTGCTTGCATGTCTTGGCTTTTGTAAATATTGCTGCAGTGCATGTTTGCCTGTCTGTGCCTCTCCGATGCTGGTCTTCTTAGGGTATAGGCCCATTAAGGGATCGGCCGCATCATGTGGTATCTCAGTTTTTACGTTTTAAGGGCAGCTCCATTCTGTTCTCATGATTAGCTGTTATCAGTTTACATCCAAAAAACAGCATAGTGGGTATGCATTTCTCCACCAACCCGTCAGCATTCATTGTTTGTAGACTTTTTACGGATGGCATTTTGAATATTGGGTGGCGAAATCCTTTTGTAGTTTGGATTTGCATCCAACCAATAATTCCTGATATTGAGCTTTTATCCATGTTCCTCTTTTTTTTAAATAACAGAGTGAGTAACACTTACCTCTTCAAATTGTTTTCTTGAAAGATTTTCCGTGTTGTGAACTTTTTTGGCCCTTACCTACCCCAGGACAGTTTTTGAGGACACGTGTCATTTACAGCCCTACAATTACTGTGAATCTTAAGTGACCGTTAGCCCAGTGTTTAAAGCTGCTGTTGTGGGAAACGGCCACAAGGTGGCAGCATTTCTCCATTCCCAAATCTGGTTACTAGGGCAGCAGAGCCTTCTGGAAAGTTGTGTTCCTAGGTTTTAAGTTAGAATGGAATGGGGACAACCCCAATAACTTTATGTCTCATTAATTGCTGTTCGTGATTTCAATTTTTTAAACTGAGGTAATGAGTAGACTAGTGTTTGTTGTAGGTGTACACAATCAGGTTCAATTGAACATTATATATATCTATTCATGTACAGATCCTCTTCCCATGTAAATTACTATTACTTTTTTAAATAAATTTATTTTATTTATTTATTTATTTTTGGCTAACTTGGATCTTCCTTGCTGCATGTGGGCTTTCTCTAGCTGCGGTGAGCACGGGCTACTCTCCGTTGTGGTGCACGGGCTTCTCACTGCAGTGGCTTCTCTTGTTGCGGAGCACGGGCTCTAGGCGTGCGGGCTTCAGTAGTTGTGGCGCATGGGCTCAGTAGTTATGGCTCATGCGCTCCAGAGCGTAGGCTCATTAGTTGTGGTGCACGGGCTTAGTTGCCCTGTAGCATGTGGGAGCTTCCCGAACCAGGGATCGAACCTGTGTCTCCCGCATTGGCAGGCGGATTCTTAAGCACGGTGCCACCAGGCACGCCTGCGTGTAAATTATTACAGAGCGTTCAGTAGACCTCCCTTGGTATATGGTCGGTCTTGTTGATACATGTGTTTAATATGTATTTGTATACGTATGGTAACCCTAATCTTAATGTATCCTTTCCTCCCACCTTTCCTTTTAGATAACCATACTTTGTTTTCTAAGTCTGTGAGAGTCTTTCTCTGTGGAAATATGTTCATATGTGTCAGTTGTTAGGTAACACCTAGAAGTGATATCACAGGATATTTGTCATCTGCTTTCCGACTTACCTCATGTTCTGTGATTATCTCTAGGCTCATCTATGGTGCTGCAAAGAGCAGTGTTTCATCCTTTTCCGTGGTGAATATTCCATTGTGTACATGGACCACTTCTTCTTTGTGCATTCATCTGTGGATGGACATTTTGGTTACTTCCAAGTCTTGGCTATGCTAAATATTGATGCAGTGCAGGGTTGCCAGCCTGTGTCTTTTGGATTCTGGTCTTCTCAGGGGTTAGGCCCAGCAGTGGGCCTACTACATCATATGGTAGTTCCATTTTTACCTTTCAACGCACCTCCATTCTCTTCTCACTACTGGCTGTTACCAGTTTACATCCCACCAGCAACTAGAGAGTACACAGATCTCTAAAACCCCTTCAGCATTTATTGTTTGTAGACTTTTTGCTGATGGCATTTTGAGTGTTGGGTGGTGATACCTTTTTGTAGTTTCGATTTGCATGCGTCTAATAATTCCCGATATTGAGCTTTTATCTACGTCCTTTTCTTTTTTTTTAAGTAAAACAGAGAAACTTACCTCTTCAAATTGTTTCCTTGAAAAATGTGCCATGTTCTGAATTCCTGTGGCCATTACCTGCACCAGGACATTTTTTGAGGGCGGGTGTCATTTACAGCCCTGTAGTAATTGTGAATATTACATGACCATTAGCTCTGGATTTAAAGCTGCTGTTGCAGGAAACGGCCACAAGGAGGCAACATTTCTATATTCCCAACTCTGGTTACTAGAGCAACATAGCCTTCCTGGAAGTCCTGTTTGTAGGTTGTAAAGTAGAGTGGAATGTGCCAGGACAAACCCCCAAAAGCTATGTCTACTTATTTGCTGTTGGTATTCTTAGTTTAATTTTCATTTTTCTCAGAGCAAATTTGATTGCAATGTTGTGTTTGTTCTAGGTGTACAGAATCTCTTTCATTGATACATACATCTTTTCATGTTTGGATCCTGTTTCATATAGGTTGTTACAGAATGTTGTGTAGACCTCTCTTGGTATTCGGTATGTCTTTGATGATTATATATTTTATAAGTATAAGCATATGTCTGTTGAATCCAATATCCTCCGTTATACATTCCTCACACCTTTCCATTTGGTTAACCACAAGCTTGTTTTCTGAACACGTGAGTGTCCTTCTCTGTGGAAATAGGTTCATTCCTATCAATTTTTAGATAACACCTATACGTGATATCATAGGATATGTGTCTCTCGCTTTCTGACTTACTTCAAGGTGTGAGATTATCTGTAGCCTCATCTATGGTGCTGCAAACGGCATTGTTTCATTATTTTCTGTGTCTAATATTGCATTGTGTACATGGATCACTTTTTCGTCCATTCATCTGATGATGGACATTTTTGTTGCTTCCATGTCTTGCCTATTTTAAATACTGCTGCAATACAAGATTTTCCATCTCGTGTCTTTTTGATTCTGGCTTTCACAGGTGACAGGCCCAATAGTGGGCCTTCCAGATCATATGGTGATTCAATTTTTACCCTTAAACGCACTGCCATTCTGTTCCTATTATTGGCTGTTACCAGTTTGCATCCCACTTAGACCGAGAGGTTACGCTATTCTCCACAACTTCTTCAACATGTATTGTTTGTTGACTTTTTGCTGATGGTCATTCTGCCTGGTGTGAGGTGATACCTTTGTGTAGATTGGATTTGCATGTGTCTAATAATCCCTGATGTTTTGTGTTTATCAATGTCCTTTTCATTTTTTTTAAGATCGAGTTATACTTACAACTTCAAATTGCCTTCTTGAAAAATTTGCCGCGTTTGGATTTTTTTCGCCATTCCCTACCCCAGGACATTTTGGAGGGCATGAGTCATTTACAGCCCTGCAGTCCTTGTGAATATTAGTGACCATTAGCAGTACATTTAAAGCTGCTGTTTGAGGAAAGGGCCTTAGGGAGGCAGCATTTCTACGTTGCCAACTCTGCTTGCTAGGGAAACAGAACCTTGCTGCAAGTTGTGCTTTGAGGTTGCAGATTAGAGTGGAATGTGCCAGGACAAACCCCCATAAGTTTTAGCCTCCTTAATTCTTGTTTGTGTCTTTAAGTTGTAGTTTTTATCAGAGCAAATTTGATTGAAAACTGTCTTTTGTTCTAGGTGTACAGAATCTTGTTCATTTACACATATACATACATCTATTGATCTTTGGGTCCTTTTCCATGTCGGTTATTACAGAGTGTTGAGTAGACCACACTTGCTATTCCATAGGTCTTTGGGGATTATATATTTTATATGTATTAGTATATGTGTGTTAACGCCAGTATCCTAATTTATCCATTCCTCACACCTTTTCTTTGGCTTAACCATAAGTTTGTCTTCTCAATCTGAGATTGTCTTTCTCTATGGAAATATGTTCATTTTTATGAATTTTCAGATAACATAAGGGATATCATAGGACATTTGTCTTTCGCATTCTGACTTACTTCACGTTGTGTGATTATCTCTAGGCTCATCTGTGGTGCTGCATATGCCATTCTTTTATTTTTTTTCGTGACTGATATTCCATTCTGTCCATATACCACTTCTTCTTTGTCCATTCATCTGTTTATGGACCTTTTTTTTTTGCTTCCATGTCTTGGCTATTTCAATATTGCTGCATTGCACATTTGCCTGCCTCTGTCTTTCCGATTCTGGTGGTCTTAGGTTATAGGCCCAAAAGGTGCCCTGCCGCATCATATGGTAGCTCCGTTTTTACCGTTTAAAGCAGCTCCATTCAGTTTTCGTTAGTGCTGTTACCAATTACATCCCACCAGCAGCTAGAAGGTACAGAGTTCTCTAAAACCCCTTCAGCATGTATAGTCTGTAGACTTTCTGCTGATGGTCATTTCACTGGTGTGAGCTGAAATCTTTTTGGAGGTTGGATTTGCATGTGGCTAATTCCTTATACAGAGCTTTAGGCATGCCCTATTTTTTTCTTTTCCATTTTTGTAAAGAGTGAGTACAACTTCCCTCTTCATATTGCCTTCTTCACAAATTTGTCATGTGTTGAATTTCCTTGCCTATTCCCTACCCCAGGGCATTTTTTGTGGGCAGGTGTCATTTACAGCCCTGCAGTCCTTGTGACTATTAAGCAACCATTAGCACTGGGTTTAAAGCTGCTGTTGTGGGAAACAGCCACAAGGCGGCAGCATTATTACGTTCTCACCTCTTGTTACTAGGGTAACAGAGTCTTCCTGGAGGTAGTGTTCCGAGGTTGTAAATTAGAGGGGAATGTGCTGGGACAAGCCCCCAGAAGTTTATGTCTCCTTAGTAATGTTTGTTTTTTAAATTTAATTTATATTTCTTATCGGAGTAATTTTGATTAGAGTGTTGTGATTGTCTGGCTGTACAGAATCTGCTCAATGATTCATACAAATGTCTGTTCATCTTTGGATCCTGTTACCATGTATGTTATTCAGAATGTTGAGTAGACCTCCCTTGGTATTTGGTAGGTGTTTTGTCATTATATATTTTATATGTATTGGTGATTATATAATTCATATAGTTTATATATTATATGTTTATATACATTTGACATACATTAGTATGTGTATGTTAGCCCCATAATCCTAATTTATCCATCCTCCCACCTTTCATTTTGGTTAACCATTAGTTTGTTGTATAAGTGTGTGTTGTCTTGTTTTGTGGAAATATGTTCATTGGTAGCAGTGTTAGGATAACATGTATAAATGATATCATAGGATATTTGTCATTCCCTTTTGACTTACTTAACCTAATATGATTATTTCTAGGCTCATCTGTATTCCTCAAAATGGCATTGTTCATTTTTTTACCGAGGTTACTATTCCATTCTGTCCGTGTACCAATTTTTCTTTGTCCATTCATTTGTTTTTGGATGCTTTTTTTGCTTCCATATCTTGGCTATTTCAATATTGCTGCATTGCACATTTGCCTGGCTCTGTCTTTCCGATTCTGGTGGTCTTAGGTTATAGGCCCAAAAGGTGCCCTGCCGCATCATATGGTAGCTCCATTTTTACCTTTTAAAGTAGCTCCATTCAGTTTTCGTTAGTGCTGTTACCAGTTTACATCCCTCCAGCAGCTAGAAGGTACACAGTTCTCTAAAATCCCTTCAGCATTTACAGTTTGTTGACTTTTTGGTGATGGTCATTTGACTGGTGTGAGCTGAAACCTTTTTGGAGGTTGGATTTGCATGTGGCTAAAAATTCCTTATAGTGAGCTTTAGGCATGTCCTTTTTTTTCTTTTCCTTTTTTTTTTAAAGAGTGAGTACAACTTCCCTCTTCATATTGACTTCTTCAAAAACTTTTCATGTGTTGAATTTTCTTGCCTATTCCCTACCTCAGGGCATTTTTTGAGAGCAGGTGTCATTTACAGACCTGCAGTCCTTGTGACTATTAAGCAACCATTAGCAGTGGGTTTAAAGCTGCTGTTGTGGGAAACAGCCACAAGGCGGCAGCATTATTACGTTCTCAACTCTTGTTACTAGGGCAACAGAGTCTACCTGGAGGTAGTGTTCCGAGGTTGTAAATTAGAGGGGAATGTGCTGGGACAAGCCCCCAGAAGTTTATGTCTCCTTACTTATGTTTGTTTTTTAATTTAATTTCTATTTCTTATCGGAGTAAATTTGATTAGAGTGTTGTGATTGTCTGGCTGTACAGAATCTGCTCAATGATTCATACATATGTCTGTTCATGTTGGGATTCTGTTACCATGTATCTTATTAGCGAATGTTGAGTAGACCTCGCATGGTATTTGGTAGGTGTTTTGTCATTATGTATTTTATATGTATTGGTGATTATATAGTTCATAGAGTTTATATGTTATATGTTTATATACATTTAACATACATTAGTATATGTATGTTAGCCCCATAGTCCTAATTTATCCATCCTCCCACCTTTCATTTTGGCTACCAATTAGTTTGTTTTATAAGTCTGTGAGTGTCTTTTTCTGTGGAAATATGTTCATTGGTAGCAATCTTAGGATAACATGTATAAGTGATATCAGAGGATATTTGCCATTCTCTTTTGACTTACTTAAACTAATATGATTATTTCTAGGCTCATCTGTAGTCTTGAAAGCGGCACTGTTCATTTTTTTCCCGAGACTAGTATTCCATTCGGTACGTATACCACTTCTTCTTTGTCGATTTATCTTTTGATGGACATTTTGTTTGCTTGCATGTCTTGGCTTTTGTAAATATTGCTGCAGTGCATGTTTGCCTGTCTGTGCCTCTCCGATGCTGGTCTTCTTAGGGTATAGGCCCATTAAGGGATCGGCCGCATCATGTGGTATCTCAGTTTTTACGTTTTAAGGGCAGCTCCATTCTGTTCTCATGATTAGCTGTTATCAGTTTACATCCAAAAAACAGCATAGTGGGTATGCATTTCTCCACCAACCCGTCAGCATTCATTGTTTGTAGACTTTTTACGGATGGCATTTTGAATATTGGGTGGCGAAATCTTTTTGTAGTTTGGATTTGCATCCAACCAATAATTCCTGATATTGAGCTTTTATCCATGTTCCTCTTTTTTTTAAATAACAGATTGAGTAACACTTACCTCTTCAAATTGTTTTCTTGAAAAATTTTCCGTGTTGTGAACTTTTTTGGCCCTTACCTACCCCGGGACAGTTTTTGAGGACACGTGTCATTTACAGCCCTACAATTACTGTGAATCTTAAGTGACCGTTAGCCCAGTGTTTAAAGCTGCTGTTGTGGGAAACGGCCACAAGGTGGCAGCATTTCTCCATTCCCAAATCTGGTTACTAGGGCAGCAGAGCCTTCCGGAAAGTTGTGTTCCTAGGTTTTAAGTTAGAATGGAATGGGGACAACCCCAATAACTTTATGTCTCATTAATTGCTGTTCGTGATTTCAATTTTTTAAACTGAGGTAATGAGTAGACTAGTGTTTGTTGTAGGTGTACACAATCAGGTTCAATTGAACATTATATATATCTATTCATGTACAGATCCTCTTCCCATGTAAATTACTATTACTTTTTTAAATAAATTTATTTTATTTATTTATTTATTTTTGGCTAACTTGGATCTTCCTTGCTGCATGTGGGCTTTCTCTAGCTGCGGTGAGCACGGGCTACTCTCCGTTGTGGTGCACGGGCTTCTCACTGCAGTGGCTTCTCTTGTTGCGGAGCACGGGCTCTAGGCGTGCGGGCTTCAGTAGTTGTGGCGCATGGGCTCAGTAGTTATGGCTCATGCGCTCCAGAGCGTAGGCTCATTAGTTGTGGTGCACGGGCTTAGTTGCCCTGTAGCATGTGGGAGCTTCCCGAACCAGGGATCGAACCTGTGTCTCCCGCATTGGCAGGCGGATTCTTAAGCACGGTGCCACCAGGCACGCCTGCGTGTAAATTATTACAGAGCGTTCAGTAGACCTCCCTTGGTATATGGTCGGTCTTGTTGATACATGTGTTTAATATGTATTTGTATACGTATGGTAACCCTAATCTTAATGTATCCTTTCCTCCCACCTTTCCTTTTAGATAACCATACTTTGTTTTCTAAGTCTGTGAGAGTCTTTCTCTGTGGAAATATGTTCATATGTGTCAGTTGTTAGGTAACACCTAGAAGTGATATCACAGGATATTTGTCATCTGCTTTCCGACTTACCTCATGTTCTGTGATTATCTCTAGGCTCATCTATGGTGCTGCAAAGAGCAGTGTTTCATCCTTTTCCGTGGTGAATATTCCATTGTGTACATGGACCACTTCTTCTTTGTGCATTCATCTGTGGATGGACATTTTGGTTACTTCCAAGTCTTGGCTATGCTAAATATTGATGCAGTGCAGGGTTGCCAGCCTGTGTCTTTTGGATTCTGGTCTTCTCAGGGGTTAGGCCCAGCAGTGGGCCTACTACATCATATGGTAGTTCCATTTTTACCTTTCAACGCACCTCCATTCTCTTCTCACTACTGGCTGTTACCAGTTTACATCCCACCAGCAACTAGAGAGTACACAGATCTCTAAAACCCCTTCAGCATTTATTGTTTGTAGACTTTTTGCTGATGGCATTTTGAGTGTTGGGTGGTGATACCTTTTTGTAGTTTCGATTTGCATGCGTCTAATAATTCCCGATATTGAGCTTTTATCTACGTCCTTTTCTTTTTTTTTAAGTAAAACAGAGAAACTTACCTCTTCAAATTGTTTCCTTGAAAAATGTGCCATGTTCTGAATTCCTGTGGCCATTACCTGCACCAGGACATTTTTTGAGGGCGGGTGTCATTTACAGCCCTGTAGTAATTGTGAATATTACATGACCATTAGCTCTGGATTTAAAGCTGCTGTTGCAGGAAACGGCCACAAGGAGGCAACATTTCTATATTCCCAACTCTGGTTACTAGAGCAACATAGCCTTCCTGGAAGTCCTGTTTGTAGGTTGTAAAGTAGAGTGGAAAGTGCCAGGACAAACCCCCAAAAGCTATGTCTACTTATTTGCTGTTGGTATTCTTAGTTTAATTTTCATTTTTCTCAGAGCAAATTTGATTGCAATGTTGTGTTTGTTCTAGGTGTACAGAATCTCTTTCATTGATACATACATCTTTTCATGTTTGGATCCTGTTTCATATAGGTTGTTACAGAATGTTGTGTAGACCTCTCTTGGTATTCGGTATGTCTTTGATGATTATATATTTTATAAGTATAAGCATATGTCTGTTGAATCCAATATCCTCCGTTATACATTCCTCACACCTTTCCATTTGGTTAACCACAAGCTTGTTTTCTGAACACGTGAGTGTCCTTCTCTGTGGAAATAGGTTCATTCCTATCAATTTTTAGATAACACCTATACGTGATATCATAGGATATGTGTCTCTCGCTTTCTGACTTACTTCAAGGTGTGAGATTATCTGTAGCCTCATCTATGGTGCTGCAAACGGCATTGTTTCATTATTTTCTGTGTCTAATATTGCATTGTGTACATGGATCACTTTTTCGTCCATTCATCTGATGATGGACATTTTTGTTGCTTCCATGTCTTGCCTATTTTAAATACTGCTGCAATACAAGATTTTCCATCTCGTGTCTTTTTGATTCTGGCTTTCGCAGGTGACAGGCCCAATAGTGGGCCTTCCAGATCATATGGTGATTCAATTTTTACCCTTAAACGCACTGCCATTCTGTTCCTATTATTGGCTGTTACCAGTTTGCATCCCACTTAGACCGAGAGGTTACGCTATTCTCCACAACTTCTTCAACATGTATTGTTTGTTGACTTTTTGCTGATGGTCATTCTGCCTGGTGTGAGGTGATACCTTTGTGTAGATTGGATTTGCATGTGTCTAATAATCCCTGATGTTTTGTGTTTATCAATGTCCTTTTCATTTTTTTTTAAGATCGAGTTATACTTACAACTTCAAATTGCCTTCTTGAAAAATTTGCCGCGTTTGGATTTTTTTCGCCATTCCCTACCCCAGGACATTTTGGAGGGCATGAGTCATTTACAGCCCTGCAGTCCTTGTGAATATTAGTGACCATTAGCAGTACATTTAAAGCTGCTGTTTGAGGAAAGGGCCTTAGGGAGGCAGCATTTCTACGTTGCCAACTCTGCTTGCTAGGGAAACAGAACCTTGCTGCAAGTTGTGCTTTGAGGTTGCAGATTAGAGTGGAATGTGCCAGGACAAACCCCCATAAGTTTTAGCCTCCTTAATTCTTGTTTGTGTCTTTAAGTTGTAGTTTTTATCAGAGCAAATTTGATTGAAAACTGTCTTTTGTTCTAGGTGTACAGAATCTTGTTCATTTACACATATACATACATCTATTGATCTTTGGGTCCTTTTCCATGTCGGTTATTACAGAGTGTTGAGTAGACCACACTTGCTATTCCATAGGTCTTTGGGGATTATATATTTTATATGTATTAGTATATGTGTGTTAACCCCAGTATCCTAATTTATCCATTCCTCACACCTTTTCTTTGGCTTAACCATAAGTTTGTCTTCTCAATCTGAGATTGTCTTTCTCTATGGAAATATGTTCATTTTTATGAATTTTCAGATAACATAAGGGATATCATAGGACATTTGTCTTTCGCATTCTGACTTACTTCACGTTGTGTGATTATCTCTAGGCTCATCTGTGGTGCTGCATATGCCATTCTTTTATTTTTTTTCGTGACTGATATTCCATTCTGTCCATATACCACTTCTTCTTTGTCCATTCATCTGTTTATGGACCTTTTTTTTTTGCTTCCATGTCTTGGCTATTTCAATATTGCTGCATTGCACATTTGCCTGCCTCTGTCTTTCCGATTCTGGTGGTTTTAGGTTATAGGCCCAAAAGGTGCCCTGCCGCATCATATGGTAGCTCCGTTTTTACCGTTTAAAGCAGCTCCATTCAGTTTTCGTTAGTGCTGTTACCAATTACATCCCAGCAGCAGCTAGAAGGTACAGAGTTCTCTAAAACCCCTTCAGCATGTATAGTCTGTAGACTTTCTGCTGATGGTCATTTCACTGGTGTGAGCTGAAATCTTTTTGGAGGTTGGATTTGCATGTGGCTAATTCCTTATACAGAGCTTTAGGCATGCCCTATTGTTTTATTTTCCATTTTTGTAAAGAGTGAGTACAACTTCCCTCTTCATATTGCCTTCTTCACAAATTTGTCATGTGTTGAATTTCCTTGCCTATTCCCTACCCCAGGGCATTTTTTGTGGGCAGGTGTCATTTACAGCCCTGCAGTCCTTGTGACTATTAAGCAACCATTAGCACTGGGTTTAAAGCTGCTGTTGTGGGAAACAGCCACAAGGCGGCAGCATTATTACGTTCTCACCTCTTGTTACTAGGGTAACAGAGTCTTCCTGGAGGTAGTGTTCCGAGGTTGTAAATTAGAGGGGAATGTGCTGGGACAAGCCCCCAGAAGTTTATGTCTCCTTAGTAATGTTTGTTTTTTAAATTTAATTTATATTTCTTATCGGAGTAATTTTGATTAGAGTGTTGTGATTGTCTGGCTGTACAGAATCTGCTCAATGATTCATACAAATGTCTGTTCATCTTTGGATCCTGTTACCATGTATGTTATTCAGAATGTTGAGTAGACCTCCCTTGGTATTTGGTAGGTGTTTTGTCATTATATATTTTATATGTATTGGTGATTATATAATTCATATAGTTTATATATTATATGTTTATATACATTTGACATACATTAGTATGTGTATGTTAGCCGCATAATCCTAATTTATCCATCCTCCCACCTTTCATTTTGGTTAACCATTAGTTTGTTGTATAAGTGTGTGTTGTCTTTTTTTGTGGAAATATGTTCATTGGTAGCAGTGTTAGGATAACATGTATAAATGATATCATGGGATATTTGTCATTCCCTTTTGACTTACTTAACCTAATATGATTATTTCTAGGCTCATCTGTATTCCTCAAAATGGCATTGTTCATTTTTTTACCGAGGTTACTATTCCATTCTGTCCGTGTACCAATTTTTCTTTGTCCATTCATTTGTTTTTGGATGCTTTTTTTGCTTCCATATCTTGGCTATTTCAATATTGCTGCATTGCACATTTGCCTGGCTCTGTCTTTCCGATTCTGGTGGTCTTAGGTTATAGGCCCAAAAGGTGCCCTGCCGCATCATATGGTAGCTCCATTTTTACCTTTTCAAGTAGCTCCATTCAGTTTTCGTTAGTGCTGTTACCAGTTTACATCCCTCCAGCAGCTAGAAGGTACACAGTTCTCTAAAATCCCTTCAGCATTTACAGTTTGTTGACTTTTTGCTGATGGTCATTTGACTGGTGTGAGCTGAAACCTTTTTGGAGGTTGGATTTGCATGTGGCTAAAAATTCCTTATAGTGAGCTTTAGGCATGTCCTTTTTTTTCTTTTCCTTTTTTTTTTTAAAGAGTGAGTACAACTTCCCTCTTCATATTGACTTCTTCAAAAACTTTTCATGTGTTGAATTTTCTTGCCTATTCCCTACCTCAGGGCATTTTTTGAGAGCAGGTGTCATTTACAGCCCTGCAGTCCTTGTGACTATTAAGCAACCATTAGCACTGGGTTTAAAGCTGCTGTTGTGGGAAACAGCCACAAGGCGGCAGCATTATTACGTTCTCAACTCTTGTTACTAGGGCAACAGAGTCTACCTGGAGGTAGTGTTCCGAGGTTGTAAATTAGAGGGGAATGTGCTGGGACAAGCCCCCAGAAGTTTATGTCTCCTTACTTATGTTTGTTTTTTAATTTAATTTCTATTTCTTATCGGAGTAAATTTGATTAGAGTGTTGTGATTGTCTGGCTGTACAGAATCTGCTCAATGATTCATACATATGTCTGTTCATGTTGGGATTCTGTTACCATGTATCTTATTAGCGAATGTTGAGTAGACCTCGCATGGTATTTGGTAGGTGTTTTGTCATTATGTATTTTATATGTATTGGTGATTATATAGTTCATAGAGTTTATATGTTATATGTTTATATACATTTAACATACATTAGTATATGTATGTTAGCCCCATAGTCCTAATTTATCCATCCTCCCACCTTTCATTTTGGCTACCAATTAGTTTGTTTTATAAGTCTGTGAGTGTCTTTTTCTGTGGAAATATGTTCATTGGTAGCAATCTTAGGATAACATGTATAAGTGATATCAGAGGATATTTGCCATTCTCTTTTGACTTACTTAAACTAATATGATTATTTCTAGGCTCATCTGTAGTCTTGAAAGCGGCACTGTTCATTTTTTTCCCGAGTCTAGTATTCCATTCGGTACGTATACCACTTCTTCTTTGTCGATTTATCTTTTGATGGACATTTTGTTTGCTTGCATGTCTTGGCTTTTGTAAATATTGCTGCAGTGCATGTTTGCCTGTCTGTGCCTCTCCGATGCTGGTCTTCTTAGGGTATAGGCCCATTAAGGGATCGGCCGCATCATGTGGTATCTCAGTTTTTACGTTTTAAGGGCAGCTCCATTCTGTTCTCATGATTAGCTGTTATCAGTTTACATCCAAAAAACAGCATAGTGGATATGCATTTCTCCACCAACCCGTCAGCATTCATTGTTTGTAGACTTTTTACGGATGGCATTTTGAATATTGGGTGGCGAAATCTTTTTGTAGTTTGGATTTGCATCCAACCAATAATTCCTGATATTGAGCTTTTATCCATGTTCCTCTTTTTTTTAAATAACAGAGTGAGTAACACTTACCTCTTCAAATTGTTTTCTTGAAAAATTTTCCGTGTTGTGAACTTTTTTGGCCCTTACCTACCCCAGGACAGTTTTTGAGGACACGTGTCATTTACAGCCCGGCAATTAATGTGAATCTTAAGTGACCGTTAGCCCAGTGTTTAAAGCTGCTGTTGTGGGAAACGGCCACAAGGTGGCAGCATTTCTCCATTCCCAAATCTGGTTACTAGGGCAGCAGAACCTTCCGGAAAGTTGTGTTCCTAGGTTTTAAGTTAGAATGGAATGGGGACAACCCCAATAACTTTATGTCTCATTAATTGCTGTTCGTGATTTCAATTTTTTAAACTGAGGTAATGAGTACACTAGTGTTTGTTGTAGGTGTACACAATCAGGTTCAATTGAACATTATATATATCTATTCATGTACAGATCCTCTTCCCATGTAAATTACTATTATTTTTTTAAATAAATTTATTTTATTTATTTATTTATTTTTGGCTGACTTGGATCTTCCTTGCTGCATGTGGGCTTTCTCTAGCTGCGGTGAGCACGGGCTACTCTCCGTTGTGGTGCACGGGCTTCTCACTGCAGTGGCTTCTCTTGTTGCGGAGCACGGGCTCTAGGCGTGCGGGCTTCAGTAGTTGTGGTGCATGGGCTCAGTAGTTATGGCTCATGCGCTCCAGAGCGTAGGCTCATTAGTTGTGGTGCACGGGCTTAGTTGCCCTGTAGCATGTGGGAGCTTCCCGAACCAGGGATCGAACCTGTGTCTCCCGCATTGGCAGGCGGATTCTTAAGCACGGTGCCACCAGGCACGCCTGCGTGTAAATTATTACAGAGCGTTCAGTAGACCTCCCTTGGTATATGGTCGGTCTTGTTGATACATGTGTTTAATATGTATTTGTATACGTATGGTAACCCTAATCTTAATGTATCCTTTCCTCCCACCTTTCCTTTTAGATAACCATACTTTGTTTTCTAAGTCTGTGAGAGTCTTTCTCTGTGGAAATATGTTCATATGTGTCAGTTGTTAGGTAACACCTAGAAGTGATATCACAGGATATTTGTCATCTGCTTTCCGACTTACCTCATGTTCTGTGATTATCTCTAGGCTCATCTATGGTGCTGCAAAGAGCAGTGTTTCATCCTTTTCCGTGGTGAATATTCCATTGTGTACATGGACCACTTCTTCTTTGTGCATTCATCTGTGGATGGACATTTTGGTTACTTCCAAGTCTTGGCTATGCTAAATATTGATGCAGTGCAGGGTTGCCAGCCTGTGTCTTTTGGATTCTGGTCTTCTCAGGGGTTAGGCCCAGCAGTGGGCCTACTACATCATATGGTAGTTCCATTTTTACCTTTCAACGCACCTCCATTCTCTTCTCACTACTGGCTGTTACCAGTTTACATCCCACCAGCAACTAGAGAGTACACAGATCTCTAAAACCCCTTCAGCATTTATTGTTTGTAGACTTTTTGCTGATGGCATTTTGAGTGTTGGGTGGTGATACCTTTTTGTAGTTTCGATTTGCATGCGTCTAATAATTCCCGATATTGAGCTTTCATCTACGTCCTTTTCTTTTTTTTAAGTAAAACAGAGAAACTTACCTCTTCAAATTGTTTCCTTGAAAAATGTGCCATGTTCTGAATTCCTGTGGCCATTACCTGCACCAGGACATTTTTTGAGGGCGGGTGTCATTTACAGCCCTGTAGTAATTGTGAATATTACATGACCATTAGCTCTGGATTTAAAGCTGCTGTTGCAGGAAACGGCCACAAGGCGGCAACTTTTCTATATTCCCAACTCTGGTTACTAGAGCAACATAGCCTTCCTGGAAGTCCTGTTTGTAGGTTGTAAAGTAGAGTGGAATGTGCCAGGACAAACCCCCAAAAGCTATGTCTACTTATTTGCTGTTGGTATTCTTAGTTTAATTTTCATTTTTCTCAGAGCAAATTTGATTGCAATGTTGTGTTTGTTCTAGGTGTACAGAATCTCTTTCATTGATACATACATCTTTTCATGTTTGGATCCTGTTTCATATAGGTTGTTACAGAATGTTGTGTAGACCTCTCTTGGTATTCGGTATGTCTTTGATGATTATATATTTTATAAGTATAAGCATATGTCTGTTGAATCCAATATCCTCCGTTATACATTCCTCACACCTTTCCATTTGGTTAACCACAAGCTTGTTTTCTGAACACGTGAGTGTCCTTCTCTGTGGAAATAGGTTCATTCCTATCAATTTTTAGATAACACCTATACGTGATATCATAGGATATGTGTCTCTCGCTTTCTGACTTACTTCAAGGTGTGAGATTATCTGTAGCCTCATCTATGGTGCTGCAAACGGCATTGTTTCATTATTTTCTGTGTCTAATATTGCATTGTGTACATGGATCACTTTTTCGTCCATTCATCTGATGATGGACATTTTTGTTGCTTCCATGTCTTGCCTATTTTAAATACTGCTGCAATACAAGATTTTCCATCTCGTGTCTTTTTGATTCTGGCTTTCACAGGTGACAGGCCCAATAGTGGGCCTTCCAGATCATATGGTGATTCAATTTTTACCCTTAAACGCACTGCCATTCTGTTCCTATTATTGGCTGTTACCAGTTTGCATCCCACTTAGACCGAGAGGTTACGCTATTCTCCACAACTTCTTCAACATGTATTGTTTGTTGACTTTTTGCTGATGGTCATTCTGCCTGGTGTGAGGTGATACCTTTGTGTAGATTGGATTTGCATGTGTCTAATAATCCCTGATGTTTTGTGTTTATCAATGTCCTTTTCATTTTTTTTTAAGATCGAGTTATACTTACAACTTCAAATTGCCTTCTTGAAAAATTTGCCGTGTTTGGATTTTTTTCGCCATTCCCTAGCCCAGGACATTTTGGAGGGCATGAGTCATTTACAGCCCTGCAGTCCTTGTGAATATTAGTGACCATTAGCAGTACATTTAAAGCTGCTGTTTGAGGAAAGGGCCTTAGGGAGGCAGCATTTCTACGTTGCCAACTCTGCTTGCTAGGGAAACAGAACCTTGCTGCAAGTTGTGCTTTGAGGTTGCAGATTAGAGTGGAATGTGCCAGGACAAACCCCCATAAGTTTTAGCCTCCTTAATTCTTGTTTGTGTCTTTAAGTTGTAGTTTTTATCAGAGCAAATTTGATTGAAAACTGTCTTTTGTTCTAGGTGTACAGAATCTTGTTCATTTACACATATACATACATCTATTGATCTTTGGGTCCTTTTCCATGTCGGTTATTACAGAGTGTTGAGTAGACCACACTTGCTATTCCATAGGTCTTTGGGGATTATATATTTTATATGTATTAGTATATGTGTGTTAACGCCAGTATCCTAATTTATCCATTCCTCACACCTTTTCTTTGGCTTAACCATAAGTTTGTCTTCTCAATCTGAGATTGTCTTTCTCTATGGAAATATGTTCATTTTTATGAATTTTCAGATAACATAAGGGATATCATAGGACATTTGTCTTTCGCATTCTGACTTACTTCACGTTGTGTGATTATCTCTAGGCTCATCTGTGGTGCTGCATATGCCATTCTTTTATTTTTTTTCGTGACTGATATTCCATTCTGTCCATATACCACTTCTTCTTTGTCCATTCATCTGTTTATGGACCTTTTTTTTTTGCTTCCATGTCTTGGCTATTTCAATATTGCTGCATTGCACATTTGCCTGCCTCTGTCTTTCCGATTCTGGTGGTCTTAGGTTATAGGCCCAAAAGGTGCCCTGCCGCATCATATGGTAGCTCAGTTTTTACCGTTTAAAGCAGCTCCATTCAGTTTTCGTTAGTGCTGTTACCAATTACATCCCAGCAGCAGCTAGAAGGTACAGAGTTCTCTAAAACCCCTTCAGCATGTATAGTCTGTAGACTTTCTGCTGATGGTCATTTCACTGGTGTGAGCTGAAATCTTTTTGGAGGTTGGATTTGCATGTGGCTAATAATTCCTTATACAGAGCTTTAGGCATGCCCTATTTTTTTCTTTTCCATTTTTGTAAAGAGTGAGTACAACTTCCCTCTTCATATTGCCTTCTTCACAAATTTGTCATGTGTTGAATTTCCTTGCCTATTCCCTACCCCAGGGCATTTTTTGTGGGCAGGTGTCATTTACAGCCCTGCAGTCCTTGTGACTATTAAGCAACCATTAGCACTGGGTTTAAAGCTGCTGTTGTGGGAAACAGCCACAAGGCGGCAGCATTATTACGTTCTCACCTCTTGTTACTAGGGTAACAGAGTCTTCCTGGAGGTAGTGTTCCGAGGTTGTAAATTAGAGGGGAATGTGCTGGGACAAGCCCCCAGAAGTTTATGTCTCCTTAATAATGTTTGTTTTTTAAATTTAATTTATATTTCTTATCGGAGTAATTTTGATTAGAGTGTTGTGATTGTCTGGCTGTACAGAATCTGCTCAATGATTCATACAAATGTCTGTTCATCTTTGGATCCTGTTACCATGTATGTTATTCAGAATGTTGAGTAGACCTCCCTTGGTATTTGGTAGGTGTTTTGTCATTATATATTTTATATGTATTGGTGATTATATAATTCATATAGTTTATATATTATATGTTTATATACATTTGACATACATTAGTATGTGTATGTTAGCCCCATAATCCTAATTTATCCATCCTCCCACCTTTCATTTTGGTTAACCATTAGTTTGTTGTATAAGTGTGTGTTGTCTTTTTTTGTGGAAATATGTTCATTGGTAGCAGTGTTAGGATAACATGTATAAATGATATCATAGGATATTTGTCATTCCCTTTTGACTTACTTAACCTAATATGATTATTTCTAGGCTCATCTGTATTCCTCAAAATGGCATTGTTCATTTTTTTACCGAGGTTACTATTCCATTCTGTCCGTGTACCAATTTTTCTTTGTCCATTCATTTGTTTTTGGATGCTCTTTTTGCTTCCATATCTTGGCTATTTCAATATTGCTGCATTGCACATTTGCCTGGCTCTGTCTTTCCGATTCTGGTGGTCTTAGGTTATAGGCCCAAAAGGTGCCCTGCCGCATCATATGGTAGCTCCATTTTTACCTTTTAAAGTAGCTCCATTCAGTTTTCGTTAGTGCTGTTACCAGTTTACATCCCTCCAGCAGCTAGAAGGTACACAGTTCTCTAAAATCCCTTCAGCATTTACAGTTTGTTGACTTTTTGCTGATGGTCATTTGACTGGTGTGAGCTGAAACCTTTTTGGAGGTTGGATTTGCATGTGGCTAAAAATTCCTTATAGTGAGCTTTAGGCATGTCCTTTTTTTTCTTTTCCTTTTTTTTTTTAAAGAGTGAGTACAACTTCCCTCTTCATATTGACTTCTTCAAAAACTTTTCATGTGTTGAATTTTCTTGCCTATTCCCTACCTCAGGGCATTTTTTGAGAGCAGGTGTCATTTACAGCCCTGCAGTCCTTGTGACTATTAAGCAACCATTAGCACTGGGTTTAAAGCTGCTGTTGTGGGAAACAGCCACAAGGCGGCAGCATTATTACGTTCTCAACTCTTGTTACTAGGGCAACAGAGTCTACCTGGAGGTAGTGTTCCGAGGTTGTAAATTAGAGGGGAATGTGCTGGGACAAGCCCCCAGAAGTTTATGTCTCCTTACTTATGTTTGTTTTTTAATTTAATTTCTATTTCTTATCGGAGTAAATTTGATTAGAGTGTTGTGATTGTCTGGCTGTACAGAATCTGCTCAATGATTCATACATATGTCTGTTCATGTTGGGATTCTGTTACCATGTATCTTATTAGCGAATGTTGAGTAGACCTCGCATGGTATTTGGTAGGTGTTTTGTCATTATGTATTTTATATGTATTGGTGATTATATAGTTCATAGAGTTTATATGTTATATGTTTATATACATTTAACATACATTAGTATATGTATGTTAGCCCCATAGTCCTAATTTATCCATCCTCCCACCTTTCATTTTGGCTACCAATTAGTTTGTTTTATAAGTCTGTGAGTGTCTTTTTCTGTGGAAATATGTTCATTGGTAGCAATCTTAGGATAACATGTATAAGTGATATCAGAGGATATTTGCCATTCTCTTTTGACTTACTTAAACTAATATGATTATTTCTAGGCTCATCTGTAGTCTTGAAAGCGGCACTGTTCATTTTTTTCCCGAGTCTAATATTCCATTCGGTACGTATACCACTTCTTCTTTGTCGATTTATGTTTTGATGGACATTTTGTTTGCTTGCATGTGTTGACTTTTGTAAATATTGCTGCAGTGCATGTTTGCCTGTCTGTGCCTCTCCGATGCTGGTCTTCTTAGGGTATAGGCCCATTAAGGGATCGGCCGCATCATGTGGTATCTCAGTTTTTACGTTTTAAGGGCAGCTCCATTCTGTTCTCATGATTAGCTGTTATCAGTTTACATCCAAAAAACAGCATAGTGGGTATGCATTTCTCCACCAACCCGTCAGCATTCATTGTTTGTAGACTTTTTACGGATGGCATTTTGAATATTGGGTGGCGAAATCTTTTTGTAGTTTGGATTTGCATCCAACCAATAATTCCTGATATTGAGCTTTTATCCATGTTCCTCTTTTTTTTAAATAACAGAGTGAGTAACACTTACCTCTTCAAATTGTTTTCTTGAAAAATTTTCCGTGTTGTGAACTTTTTTGGCCCTTACCTACCCCGGGACAGTTTTTGAGGACACGTGTCATTTACAGCCCGACAATTACTGTGAATCTTAAGTGACCGTTAGCCCAGTGTTTAAAGCTGCTGTTGTGGGAAACGGCCACAAGGTGGCAGCATTTCTCCATTCCCAAATCTGGTTACTAGTGCAGCAGAGCCTTCCGGAAAGTTGTGTTCCTAGGTTTTAAGTTAGAATGGAATGGGGACAACCCCAATAACTTTATGTCTCATTAATTGCTGTTCGTGATTTCAATTTTTTAAACTGAGGTAATGAGTAGAATAGTGTTTGTTGTAGGTGTACACAATCAGGTTCAATTGAACATTATATATATCTATTCATGTACAGATCCTCTTCCCATGTAAATTACTATTATTTTTTTAAATAAATTTATTTTATTTATTTATTTATTTTTGGCTGACTTGGATCTTCCTTGCTGCATGTGGGCTTTCTCTAGCTGCGGTGAGCACGGGCTACTCTCCGTTGTGGTGCACGGGCTTCTCACTGCAGTGGCTTCTCTTGTTGCGGAGCACGGGCTCTAGGCGTGCGGGCTTCAGTAGTTGTGGCGCATGGGCTCAGTACTTATGGCTCATGCGCTCCAGAGCGTAGGCTCATTAGTTGTGGTGCACGGGCTTAGTTGCTCTGTAGCATGTGGGAGCTTCCCGAACCAGGGATCGAACCTGTGTCTCCCGCATTGGCAGGCGGATTCTTAAGCACGGTGCCACCAGGCACGCCTGCGTGTAAATTATTACAGAGCGTTCAGTAGACCTCCCTTGGTATATGGTCGGTCTTGTTGATACATGTGTTTAATATGTATTTGTATACGTATGGTAACCCTAATCTTAATGTATCCTTTCCTCCCACCTTTCCTTTTAGATAACCATACTTTGTTTTCTAAGTCTGTGAGAGTCTTTCTCTGTGGAAATATGTTCATATGTGTCAGTTGTTAGGTAACACCTAGAAGTGATATCACAGGATATTTGTCATCTGCTTTCCGACTTACCTCATGTTCTGTGATTATCTCTAGGCTCATCTATGGTGCTGCAAAGAACAGTGTTTCATCCTTTTCCGTGGTGAATATTCCATTGTGTACATGGACCACTTCTTCTTTGTGCATTCATCTGTGGATGGACATTTTGGTTACTTCCGAGTCTTGGCTATGCTAAATATTGATGCAGTGCAGGGTTGCCAGCCTGTGTCTTTTGGATTCTGGTCTTCTCAGGGGTTAGGCCCAGCAGTGGGCCTACTACATCATATGGTAGTTCCATTTTTACCTTTCAACGCACCTCCATTCTCTTCTCACTACTGGCTGTTACCAGTTTACATCCCACCAGCAACTAGAGAGTACACAGATCTCTAAAACCCCTTCAGCATTTATTGTTTGTAGACTTTTTGCTGATGGCATTTTGAGTGTTGGGTGGTGATACCTTTTTGTAGTTTCGATTTGCATGCGTCTAATAATTCCCGATATTGAGCTTTTATCTACGTCCTTTTCTTTTTTTTTAAGTAAAACAGAGAAACTTACCTCTTCAAATTGTTTCCTTGAAAAATGTGCCATGTTCTGAATTCCTGTGGCCATTACCTGCACCAGGACATTTTTTGAGGGCGGGTGTCATTTACAGCCCTGTAGTAATTGTGAATATTACATGACCATTAGCTCTGGATTTAAAGCTGCTGTTGCAGGAAACGGCCACAAGGAGGCAACATTTCTATATTCCCAACTCTGGTTACTAGAGCAACATAGCCTTCCTGGAAGTCCTGTTTGTAGGTTGTAAAGTAGAGTGGAATGTGCCAGGACAAACCCCCAAAAGCTATGTCTACTTATTTGCTGTTGGTATTCTTAGTTTAATTTTCATTTTTCTCAGAGCAAATTTGATTGCAATGTTGTGTTTGTTCTAGGTGTACAGAATCTCTTTCATTGATACATACATCTTTTCATGTTTGGATCCTGTTTCATATAGGTTGTTACAGAATGTTGTGTAGACCTCTCTTGGTATTCGGTATGTCTTTGATGATTATATATTTTATAAGTATAAGCATATGTCTGTTGAATCCAATATCCTCCGTTATACATTCCTCACACCTTTCCATTTGGTTAACCACAAGCTTGTTTTCTGAACACGTGAGTGTCCTTCTCTGTGGAAATAGGTTCATTCCTATCAATTTTTAGATAACACCTATACGTGATATCATAGGATATGTGTCTCTCGCTTTCTGACTTACTTCAAGTTGTGAGATTATCTGTAGCCTCATCTATGGTGCTGCAAACGGCATTGTTTCATTATTTTCTGTGTCTAATATTGCATTGTGTACATGGATCACTTTTTCGTCCATTCATCTGATGATGGACATTTTTGTTGCTTCCATGTCTTGCCTATTTTAAATACTGCTGCAATACAAGATTTTCCATCTCGTGTCTTTTTGATTCTGGCTTTCGCAGGTGACAGGCCCAATAGTGGGCCTTCCAGATCATATGGTGATTCAATTTTTACCCTTAAACGCACTGCCATTCTGTTCCTATTATTGGCTGTTACCAGTTTGCATCCCACTTAGACCGAGAGGTTACGCTATTCTCCACAACTTCTTCAACATGTATTGTTTGTTGACTTTTTGCTGATGGTCATTCTGCCTGGTGTGAGGTGATACCTTTGTGTAGATTGGATTTGCATGTGTCTAATAATCCCTGATGTTTTGTGTTTATCAATGTCCTTTTCATTTTTTTTTAAGATCGAGTTATACTTACAACTTCAAATTGCCTTCTTGAAAAATTTGCCGCGTTTGGATTTTTTTCGCCATTCCCTACCCCAGGACATTTTGGAGGGCATGAGTCATTTACAGCCCTGCAGTCCTTGTGAATATTAGTGACCATTAGCAGTACCTTTAAAGCTGCTGTTTGAGGAAAGGGCCTTAGGGAGGCAGCATTTCTACGTTGCCAACTCTGCTTGCTAGGGAAACAGAACCTTGCTGCAAGTTGTGCTTTGAGGTTGCAGATTAGAGTGGAATGTGCCAGGACAAACCCCCATAAGTTTTAGCCTCCTTAATTCTTGTTTGTGTCTTTAAGTTGTAGTTTTTATCAGAGCAAATTTGATTGAAAACTGTCTTTTGTTCTAGGTGTACAGAATCTTGTTCATTTACACATATACATACATCTATTGATCTTTGGGTCCTTTTCCATGTCGGTTATTACAGAGTGTTGAGTAGACCACACTTGCTATTCCATAGGTCTTTGGGGATTATATATTTTATATGTATTAGTATATGTGTGTTAACGCCAGTATCCTAATTTATCCATTCCTCACACCTTTTCTTTGGCTTAACCATAAGTTTGTCTTCTCAATCTGAGATTGTCTTTCTCTATGGAAATATGTTCATTTTTATGAATTTTCAGATAACATAAGGGATATCATAGGACATTTGTCTTTCGCATTCTGACTTACTTCACGTTGTGTGATTATCTCTAGGCTCATCTGTGGTGCTGCATATGCCATTCTTTTATTTTTTTTCGTGACTGATATTCCATTCTGTCCATATACCACTTCTTCTTTGTCCATTCATCTGTTTATGGACCTCTTTTTTTTGCTTCCATGTCTTGGCTATTTCAATATTGCTGCATTGCACATTTGCCTGCCTCTGTCTTTCCGATTCTGGTGGTCTTAGGTTATAGGCCCAAAAGGTGCCCTGCCGCATCATATGGTAGCTCCGTTTTTACCGTTTAAAGCAGCTCCATTCAGTTTTCGTTAGTGCTGTTACCAATTACATCCCACCAGCAGCTAGAAGGTACAGAGTTCTCTAAAACCCCTTCAGCATGTATAGTCTGTAGACTTTCTGCTGATGGTCATTTCACTGGTGTGAGCTGAAATCTTTTTGGAGGTTGGATTTGCATGTGGCTAATTCCTTATACAGAGCTTTAGGCATGCCCTATTTTTTTCTTTTCCATTTTTGTAAAGAGTGAGTACAACTTCCCTCTTCATATTGCCTTCTTCACAAATTTGTCATGTGTTGAATTTCCTTGCCTATTCCCTACCCCAGGGCATTTTTTGTGGGCAGGTGTCATTTACAGCCCTGCAGTCCTTGTGACTATTAAGCAACCATTAGCACTGGGTTTAAAGCTGCTGTTGTGGGAAACAGCCACAAGGCGGCAGCATTATTACGTTCTCACCTCTTGTTACTAGGGTAACAGAGTCTTCCTGGAGGTAGTGTTCCGAGGTTGTAAATTAGAGGGGAATGTGCTGGGACAAGCCCCCAGAAGTTTATGTCTCCTTAGTAATGTTTGTTTTTTAAATTTAATTTATATTTCTTATCGGAGTAATTTTGATTAGAGTGTTGTGATTGTCTGGCTGTACAGAATCTGCTCAATGATTCATACAAATGTCTGTTCATCTTTGGATCCTGTTACCATGTATGTTATTCAGAATGTTGAGTAGACCTCCCTTGGTATTTGGTAGGTGTTTTGTCATTATATATTTTATATGTATTGGTGATTATATAATTCATATAGTTTATATATTATATGTTTATATACATTTGACATACATTAGTATGTGTATGTTAGCCCCATAATCCTAATTTATCCATCCTCCCACCTTTCATTTTGGTTAACCATTAGTTTGTTGTATAAGTGTGTGTTGTCTTGTTTTGTGGAAATATGTTCATTGGTAGCAGTGTTAGGATAACATGTATAAATGATATCATAGGATATTTGTCATTCCCTTTTGACTTACTTAACCTAATATGATTATTTCTAGGCTCATCTGTATTCCTCAAAATGGCATTGTTCATTTTTTTACCGAGGTTACTATTCCATTCTGTCCGTATACCAATTTTTCTTTGTCCATTCATTTGTTTTTGGATGCTTTTTTTGCTTCCATATCTTGGCTATTTCAATATTGCTGCATTGCACATTTGCCTGGCTCTGTCTTTCCGATTCTGGTGGTCTTAGGTTATAGGCCCAAAAGGTGCCCTGCCGCATCATATGGTAGCTCCATTTTTACCTTTTAAAGTAGCTCCATTCAGTTTTCGTTAGTGCTGTTACCAGTTTACATCCCTCCAGCAGCTAGAAGGTACACAGTTCTCTAAAATCCCTTCAGCATTTACAGTTTGTTGACTTTTTGCTGATGGTCATTTGACTGGTGTGAGCTGAAACCTTTTTGGAGGTTGGATTTGCATGTGGCTAAAAATTCCTTATAGTGAGCTTTAGGCATGTCCTTTTTTTTCTTTTCCTTTTTTTTTAAAGAGTGAGTACAACTTCCCTCTTCATATTGACTTCTTCAAAAACTTTTCATGTGTTGAATTTTCTTGCCTATTCCCTACCTCAGGGCATTTTTTGAGAGCAGGTGTCATTTACAGCCCTGCAGTCCTTGTGACTATTAAGCAACCATTAGCACTGGGTTTAAAGCTGCTGTTGTGGGAAACAGCCACAAGGCGGCAGCATTATTACGTTCTCAACTCTTGTTACTAGGGCAACAGAGTCTACCTGGAGGTAGTGTTCCGAGGTTGTAAATTAGAGGGGAATGTGCTGGGACAAGCCCCCAGAAGTTTATGTCTCCTTACTTATGTTTGTTTTTTAATTTAATTTCTATTTCTTATCGGAGTAAATTTGATTAGAGTGTTGTGATTGTCTGGCTGTACAGAATCTGCTCAATGATTCATACATATGTCTGTTCATGTTGGGATTCTGTTACCATGTATCTTATTAGCGAATGTTGAGTAGACCTCGCATGGTATTTGGTAGGTGTTTTGTCATTATGTATTTTATATGTATTGGTGATTATATAGTTCATAGAGTTTATATGTTATATGTTTATATACATTTAACATACATTAGTATATGTATGTTAGCCCCATAGTCCTAATTTATCCATCCTCCCACCTTTCATTTTGGCTACCAATTAGTTTGTTTTATAAGTCTGTGAGTGTCTTTTTCTGTGGAAATATGTTCATTGGTAGCAATCTTAGGATAACATGTATAAGTGATATCAGAGGATATTTGCCATTCTCTTTTGACTTACTTAAACTAATATGATTATTTCTAGGCTCATCTGTAGTCTTGAAAGCGGCACTGCTCATTTTTTTCCCGAGACTAGTATTCCATTCGGTACGTATACCACTTCTTCTTTGTCGATTTATCTTTTGATGGACATTTTGTTTGCTTGCATGTCTTGGCTTTTGTAAATATTGCTGCAGTGAATGTTTGCCTGTCTGTGCCTCTCCGATGCTGGTCTTCTTAGGGTATAGGCCCATTAAGGGATCGGCCGCATCATGTGGTATCTCAGTTTTTACGTTTTAAGGGCAGCTCCATTCTGTTCTCATGATTAGCTGTTATCAGTTTACATCCAAAAAACAGCATAGTGGGTATGCATTTCTCCACCAACCCGTCAGCATTCATTGTTTGTAGACTTTTTACGGATGGCATTTTGAATATTGGGTGGCGAAATCTTTTTGTAGTTTGGATTTGCATCCAACCAATAATTCCTGATATTGAGCTTTTATCCATGTTCCTCTTTTTTTTAAATAACAGAGTGAGTAACACTTACCTCTTCAAATTGTTTTCTTGAAAAATTTTCCGTGTTGTGAACTTTTTTGGCCCTTACCTACCCCGGGACAGTTTTTGAGGACACGTGTCATTTACAGCCCGACAATTACTGTGAATCTTAAGTGACCGTTAGCCCAGTGTTTAAAGCTGCTGTTGTGGGAAACGGCCACAAGGTGGCAGCATTTCTCCATTCCCAAATCTGGTTACTAGTGCAGCAGAGCCTTCCGGAAAGTTGTGTTCCTAGGTTTTAAGTTAGAATGGAATGGGGACAACCCCAATAACTTTATGTCTCATTAATTGCTGTTCGTGATTTCAATTTTTTAAACTGAGGTAATGAGTAGAATAGTGTTTGTTGTAGGTGTACACAATCAGGTTCAATTGAACATTATATATATCTATTCATGTACAGATCCTCTTCCCATGTAAATTTCTATTATTTTTTTAAATAAATTTATTTTATTTATTTATTTATTTTTGGCTGACTTGGATCTTCCTTGCTGCATGTGGGCTTTCTCTAGCTGCGGTGAGCACGGCCTACTCTCCGTTGTGGTGCACGGGCTTCTCACTGCAGTGGCTTCTCTTGTTGCGGAGCACGGGCTCTAGGCGTGCGGGCTTCAGTAGTTGTGGTGCATGGGCTCAGTACTTATGGCTCATGCGCTCCAGAGCGTAGGCTCATTAGTTGTGGTGCACGGGCTTAGTTGCTCTGTAGCATGAGGGAGCTTCCCGAACCAGGGATCGAACCTGTGTCTCCCGCATTGGCAGGCGGATTCTTAAGCACGGTGCCACCAGGCACGCCTGCGTGTAAATTATTACAGAGCGTTCAGTAGACCTCCCTTGGTATATGGTCGGTCTTGTTGATACATGTGTTTAATATGTATTTGTATACGTATGGTAACCCTAATCTTAATGTATCCTTTCCTCCCACCTTTCCTTTTAGATAACCATACTTTGTTTTCTAAGTCTGTGAGAGTCTTTCTCTGTGGAAATATGTTCATATGTGTCAGTTGTTAGGTAACACCTAGAAGTGATATCACAGGATATTTGTCATCTGCTTTCCGACTTACCTCATGTTCTGTGATTATCTCTAGGTTCATCTATGGTGCTGCAAAGAACAGTGTTTCATCCTTTTCCGTGGTGAATATTCCATTGTGTACATGGACCACTTCTTCTTTGTGCATTCATCTGTGGATGGACATTTTGGTTACTTCCGAGTCTTGGCTATGCTAAATATTGATGCAGTGCAGGGTTGCCAGCCTGTGTCTTTTGGATTCTGGTCTTCTCAGGGGTTACGCCCAGCAGTGGGCCTACTACATCATATGGTAGTTCCATTTTTACCTTTCAACGCACCTCCATTCTCTTCTCACTACTGGCTGTTACCAGTTTACATCCCACCAGCAACTAGAGAGTACACAGATCTCTAAAACCCCTTCAGCATTTATTGTTTGTAGACTTTTTGCTGATGGCATTTTGAGTGTTGGGTGGTGATACCTTTTTGTAGTTTCGATTTGCATGCGTCTAATAATTCCCGATATTGAGCTTTTATCTACGTCCTTTTCTTTTTTTTTTAAGTAAAACAGAGAAACTTACCTCTTCAAATTGTTTCCTTGAAAAATGTGCCATGTTCTGAATTCCTGTGGCCATTACCTGCACCAGGACATTTTTTGAGGGCGGGTGTCATTTACAGCCCTGTAGTAATTGTGAATATTACATGACCATTAGCTCTGGATTTAAAGCTGCTGTTGCAGGAAACGGCCACAAGGAGGCAACATTTCTATATTCCCAACTCTGGTTACTAGAGCAACATAGCCTTCCTGGAAGTCCTGTTTGTAGGTTGTAAAGTAGAGTGGAATGTGCCAGGACAAACCCCCAAAAGCTATGTCTACTTATTTGCTGTTGGTATTCTTAGTTTAATTTTCATTTTTCTCAGAGCAAATTTGATTGCAATGTTGTGTTTGTTCTAGGTGTACAGAATCTCTTTCATTGATACATACATCTTTTCATGTTTGGATCCTGTTTCATATAGGTTGTTACAGAATGTTGTGTAGACCTCTCTTGGTATTCGGTATGTCTTTGATGATTATATATTTTATAAGTATAAGCATATGTCTGTTGAATCCAATATCCTCCGTTATACATTCCTCACACCTTTCCATTTGGTTAACCACAAGCTTGTTTTCTGAACACGTGAGTGTCCTTCTCTGTGGAAATAGGTTCATTCCTATCAATTTTTAGATAACACCTATACGTGATATCATAGGATATGTGTCTCTCGCTTTCTGACTTACTTCAAGGTGTGAGATTATCTGTAGCCTCATCTATGGTGCTGCAAACGGCATTGTTTCATTATTTTCTGTGTCTAATATTGCATTGTGTACATGGATCACTTTTTCGTCCATTCATCTGATGATGGACATTTTTGTTGCTTCCATGTCTTGCCTATTTTAAATACTGCTGCAATACAAGATTTTCCATCTCGTGTCTTTTTGATTCTGGCTTTCGCAGGTGACAGGCCCAATAGTGGGCCTTCCAGATCATATGGTGATTCAATTTTTACCCTTAAACGCACTGCCATTCTGTTCCTATTATTGGCTGTTACCAGTTTGCATCCCACTTAGACCGAGAGGTTACGCTATTCTCCACAACTTCTTCAACATGTATTGTTTGTTGACTTTTTGCTGATGGTCATTCTGCCTGGTGTGAGGTGATACCTTTGTGTAGATTGGATTTGCATGTGTCTAATAATCCCTGATGTTTTGTGTTTATCAATGTCCTTTTCATTTTTTTTTAAGATCGAGTTATACTTACAACTTCAAATTGCCTTCTTGAAAAATTTGCCGCGTTTGGATTTTTTTCGCCATTCCCTACCCCAGGACATTTTGGAGGGCATGAGTCATTTACAGCCCTGCAGTCCTTGTGAATATTAGTGACCATTAGCAGTACCTTTAAAGCTGCTGTTTGAGGAAAGGGCCTTAGGGAGGCAGCATTTCTACGTTGCCAACTCTGCTTGCTAGGGAAACAGAACCTTGCTGCAAGTTGTGCTTTGAGGTTGCAGATTAGAGTGGAATGTGCCAGGACAAACCCCCATAAGTTTTAGCCTCCTTAATTCTTGTTTGTGTCTTTAAGTTGTAGTTTTTATCAGAGCAAATTTGATTGAAAACTGTCTTTTGTTCTAGGTGTACAGAATCTTGTTCATTTACACATATACATACATCTATTGATCTTTGGGTCCTTTTCCATGTCGGTTATTACAGAGTGTTGAGTAGACCACACTTGCTATTCCATAGGTCTTTGGGGATTATATATTTTATATGTATTAGTATATGTGTGTTAACGCCAGTATCCTAATTTATCCATTCCTCACACCTTTTCTTTGGCTTAACCATAAGTTTGTCTTCTCAATCTGAGATTGTCTTTCTCTATGGAAATATGTTCATTTTTATGAATTTTCAGATAACATAAGGGATATCATAGGACATTTGTCTTTCGCATTCTGACTTACTTCACGTTGTGTGATTATCTCTAGGCTCATCTGTGGTGCTGCATATGCCATTCTTTTATTTTTTTTCGTGACTGATATTCCATTCTGTCCATATACCACTTCTTCTTTGTCCATTCATCTGTTTATGGACCTCTTTTTTTTGCTTCCATGTCTTGGCTATTTCAATATTGCTGCATTGCACATTTGCCTGCCTCTGTCTTTCCGATTCTGGTGGTCTTAGGTTATAGGCCCAAAAGGTGCCCTGCCGCATCATATGGTAGCTCCGTTTTTACCGTTTAAAGCAGCTCCATTCAGTTTTCGTTAGTGCTGTTACCAATTACATCCCACCAGCAGCTAGAAGGTACAGAGTTCTCTAAAACCCCTTCAGCATGTATAGTCTGTAGACTTTCTGCTGATGGTCATTTCACTGGTGTGAGCTGAAATCTTTTTGGAGGTTGGATTTGCATGTGGCTAATTCCTTATACAGAGCTTTAGGCATGCCCTATTTTTTTCTTTTCCATTTTTGTAAAGAGTGAGTACAACTTCCCTCTTCATATTGCCTTCTTCACAAATTTGTCATGTGTTGAATTTCCTTGCCTATTCCCTACCCCAGGGCATTTTTTGTGGGCAGGTGTCATTTACAGCCCTGCAGTCCTTGTGACTATTAAGCAACCATTAGCACTGGGTTTAAAGCTGCTGTTGTGGGAAACAGCCACAAGGCGGCAGCATTATTACGTTCTCACCTCTTGTTACTAGGGTAACAGAGTCTTCCTGGAGGTAGTGTTCCGAGGTTGTAAATTAGAGGGGAATGTGCTGGGACAAGCCCCCAGAAGTTTATGTCTCCTTAGTAATGTTTGTTTTTTAAATTTAATTTATATTTCTTATCGGAGTAATTTTGATTAGAGTGTTGTGATTGTCTGGCTGTACAGAATCTGCTCAATGATTCATACAAATGTCTGTTCATCTTTGGATCCTGTTACCATGTATGTTATTCAGAATGTTGAGTAGACCTCCCTTGGTATTTGGTAGGTGTTTTGTCATTATATATTTTATATGTATTGGTGATTATAGAATTCATATAGTTTATATATTATATGTTTATATACATTTGACATACATTAGTATGTGTATGTTAGCCCCATAATCCTAATTTATCCATCCTCCCACCTTTCATTTTGGTTAACCATTAGTTTGTTGTATAAGTGTGTGTTGTCTTGTTTTGTGGAAATATGTTCATTGGTAGCAGTGTTAGGATAACATGTATAAATGATATCATAGGATATTTGTCATTCCCTTTTGACTTACTTAACCTAATATGATTATTTCTAGGCTCATCTGTATTCCTCAAAATGGCATTGTTCATTTTTTTACCGAGGTTACTATTCCATTCTGTCCGTATACCAATTTTTCTTTGTCCATTCATTTGTTTTTGGATGCTTTTTTTGCTTCCATATCTTGGCTATTTCAATATTGCTGCATTGCACATTTGCCTGGCTCTGTCTTTCCGATTCTGGTGGTCTTAGGTTATAGGCCCAAAAGGTGCCCTGCCGCATCATATGGTAGCTCCATTTTTACCTTTTAAAGTAGCTCCATTCAGTTTTCGTTAGTGCTGTTACCAGTTTACATCCCTCCAGCAGCTAGAAGGTACACAGTTCTCTAAAATCCCTTCAGCATTTACAGTTTGTTGACTTTTTGCTGATGGTCATTTGACTGGTGTGAGCTGAAACCTTTTTGGAGGTTGGATTTGCATGTGGCTAAAAATTCCTTATAGTGAGCTTTAGGCATGTCCTTTTTTTTCTTTTCCTTTTTTTTTTAAAGAGTGAGTACAACTTCCCTCTTCATATTGACTTCTTCAAAAACTTTTCATGTGTTGAATTTTCTTGCCTATTCCCTACCTCAGGGCATTTTTTGAGAGCAGGTGTCATTTACAGCCCTGCAGTCCTTGTGACTATTAAGCAACCATTAGCACTGGGTTTAAAGCTGCTGTTGTGGGAAACAGCCACAAGGCGGCAGCATTATTACGTTCTCAACTCTTGTTACTAGGGCAACAGAGTCTACCTGGAGGTAGTGTTCCGAGGTTGTAAATTAGAGGGGAATGTGCTGGGACAAGCCCCCAGAAGTTTATGTCTCCTTACTTATGTTTGTTTCTTAATTTAATTTCTATTTCTTATCGGAGTAAATTTGATTAGAGTGTTGTGATTGTCTGGCTGTACAGAATCTGCTCAATGATTCATACATATGTCTGTTCATGTTGGGATTCTGTTACCATGTATCTTATTAGCGAATGTTGAGTAGACCTCGCATGGTATTTGGTAGGTGTTTTGTCATTATGTATTTTATATGTATTGGTGATTATATAGTTCATAGAGTTTATATGTTATATGTTTATATACATTTAACATACATTAGTATATGTATGTTAGCCCCATAGTCCTAATTTATCCATCCTCCCACCTTTCATTTTGGCTACCAATTAGTTTGTTTTATAAGTCTGTGAGTGTCTTTTTCTGTGGAAATATGTTCATTGGTAGCAATCTTAGGATAACATGTATAAGTGATATCAGAGGATATTTGCCATTCTCTTTTGACTTACTTAAACTAATATGATTATTTCTAGGCTCATCTGTAGTCTTGAAAGCGGCACTGCTCATTTTTTTCCCGAGACTAGTATTCCATTCGGTACGTATACCACTTCTTCTTTGTCGATTTATCTTTTGATGGACATTTTGTTTGCTTGCATGTCTTGGCTTTTGTAAATATTGCTGCAGTGCATGTTTGCCTGTCTGTGCCTCTCCGATGCTGGTCTTCTTAGGGTATAGGCCCATTAAGGGATCGGCCGCATCATGTGGTATCTCAGTTTTTACGTTTTAAGGGCAGCTCCATTCTGTTCTCATGATTAGCTGTTATCAGTTTACATCCAAAAAACAGCATAGTGGGTATGCATTTCTCCACCAACCCGTCAGCATTCATTGTTTGTAGACTTTTTACGGATGGCATTTTGAATATTGGGTGGCGAAATCTTTTTGTAGTTTGGATTTGCATCCAACCAATAATTCCTGATAATGAGCTTTTATCCATGTTCCTCTTTTTTTTAAATAACAGAGTGAGTAACACTTACCTCTTCAAATTGTTTTCTTGAAAAATTTTCCGTGTTGTGAACTTTTTTGGCCCTTACCTACCCCAGGACAGTTTTTGAGGACTCGTGTCATTTACAGCGCTACAATTACTGTGAATCTTAAGTGACCGTTAGCCCAGTGTTTAAAGCTGCTGTTGTGGGAAACGGCCATAAGGTGGCAGCATTTCTCCATTCCCAAATCTGGTTACTAGGGCAGCAGAACCTTCCGGAAAGTTGTGTTCCTAGGTTTTAAGTTAGAATGGAATGGGGACAACCCCAATAACTTTATGTCTCATTAATTGCTGTTCGTGATTTCAATTTTTTAAACTGAGGTAATGAGTAGAATAGTGTTTGTTGTAGGTGTACACAATCAGGTTCAATTGAACATTATATATATCTATTCATGTACAGATCCTCTTCCCATGTAAATTACTATTATTTTTTTAAATAAATTTATTTTATTTATTTATTTATTTTTGGCTGACTTGGATCTTCCTTGCTGCATGTGGGCTTTCTCTAGCTGCGGTGAGCACGGGCTACTCTCCGTTGTGGTGCACGGGCTTCTCACTGCAGTGGCTTCTCTTGTTGCGGAGCACGGGCTCTAGGCGTGCGGGCTTCAGTAGTTGTGGCGCATGGGCTCAGTACTTATGGATCATGCGCTCCAGAGCGTAGGCTCATTAGTTGTGGTGCACGGGCTTAGTTGCCCTGTAGCATGTGGGAGCTTCCCGAACCAGGGATCGAACCTGTGTCTCCCGCATTGGCAGGCGGATTCTTAAGCACGGTGCCACCAGGCACGCCTGCGTGTAAATTATTACAGAGCGTTCAGTAGACCTCCCTTGGTATATGGTCGGTCTTGTTGATACATGTGTTTAATATGTATTTGTATACGTATGGTAACCCTAATCTTAATGTATCCTTTCCTCCCACCTTTCCTTTTAGATAACCATACTTTGTTTTCTAAGTCTGTGAGAGTCTTTCTCTGTGGAAATATGTTCATATGTGTCAGTTGTTAGGTAACACCTAGAAGTGATATCACAGGATATTTGTCATCTGCTTTCCGACTTACCTCATGTTCTGTGATTATCTCTAGGCTCATCTATGGTGCTGCAAAGAGCAGTGTTTCATCCTTTTCCGTGGTGAATATTCCATTGTGTACATGGACCACTTCTTCTTTGTGCATTCATCTGTGGATGGACATTTTGGTTACTTCCAAGTCTTGGCTATGCTAAATATTGATGCAGTGCAGGGTTGCCAGCCTGTGTCTTTTGGATTCTGGTCTTCTCAGGGGTTAGGCCCAGCAGTGGGCCTACTACATCATATGGTAGTTCCATTTTTACCTTTCAACGCACCTCCATTCTCTTCTCACTACTGGCTGTTACCAGTTTACATCCCACCAGCAACTAGAGAGTACACAGATCTCTAAAACCCCTTCAGCATTTATTGTTTGTAGACTTTTTGCTGATGGCATTTTGAGTGTTGGGTGGTGATACCTTTTTGTAGTTTCGATTTGCATGCGTCTAATAATTCCCTATATTGAGCTTTCATCTACGTCCTTTTCTTTTTTTTAAGTAAAACAGAGAAACTTACCTCTTCAAATTGTTTCCTTGAAAAATGTGCCATGTTCTGAATTCCTGTGGCCATTACCTGCACCAGGACATTTTTTGAGGGCGGGTGTCATTTACAGCCCTGTAGTAATTGTGAATATTACATGACCATTAGCTCTGGATTTAAAGCTGCTGTTGCAGGAAACGGCCACAAGGAGGCAACATTTCTGTATTCCCAACTCTGGTTACTAGAGCAACATAGCCTTCCTGGAAGTCCTGTTTGTAGGTTGTAAAGTAGAGTGGAATGTGCCAGGACAAACCCCCAAAAGCTATGTCTACTTATTTGCTGTTGGTATTCTTAGTTTAATTTTCATTTTTCTCAGAGCAAATTTGATTGCAATGTTGTGTTTGTTCTAGGTGTACAGAATCTCTTTCATTGATACATACATCTTTTCATGTTTGGATCCTGTTTCATATAGGTTGTTACAGAATGTTGTGTAGACCTCTCTTGGTATTCGGTATGTCTTTGATGATTATATATTTTATAAGTATAAGCATATGTCTGTTGAATCCAATATCCTCCGTTATACATTCCTCACACCTTTCCATTTGGTTAACCACAAGCTTGTTTTCTGAACACGTGAGTGTCCTTCTCTGTGGAAATAGGTTCATTCCTATCAATTTTTAGATAACACCTATACGTGATACCATAGGATATGTGTCTCTCGCTTTCTGACTTACTTCAAGGTGTGAGATTATCTGTAGCCTCATCTATGGTGCTGCAAACGGCATTGTTTCATTATTTTCTGTGTCTAATATTGCATTGTGTACATGGATCACTTTTTCGTCCATTCATCTGATGATGGACATTTTTGTTGCTTCCATGTCTTGCCTATTTTAAATACTGCTGCAATACAAGATTTTCCATCTCGTGTCTTTTTGATTCTGGCTTTCACAGGTGACAGGCCCAATAGTGGGCCTTCCAGATCATATGGTGATTCAATTTTTACCCTTAAACGCACTGCCATTCTGTTCCTATTATTGGCTGTTACCAGTTTGCATCCCACTTAGACCGAGAGGTTACGCTATTCTCCACAACTTCTTCAACATGTATTGTTTGTTGACTTTTTGCTGATGGTCATTCTGCCTGGTGTGAGGTGATACCTTTGTGTAGATTGGATTTGCATGTGTCTAATAATCCCTGATGTTTTGTGTTTATCAATGTCCTTTTCATTTTTTTTTAAGATCGAGTTATACTTACAACTTCAAATTGCCTTCTTGAAAAATTTGCCGCGTTTGGATTTTTTTCGCCATTCCCTACCCCAGGACATTTTGGAGGGCATGAGTCATTTACAGCCCTGCAGTCCTTGTGAATATTAGTGACCATTAGCAGTACATTTAAAGCTGCTGTTTGAGGAAAGGGCCTTAGGGAGGCAGCATTTCTACGTTGCCAACTCTGCTTGCTAGGGAAACAGAACCTTGCTGCAAGTTGTGCTTTGAGGTTGCAGATTAGAGTGGAATGTGCCAGGACAAACCCCCATAAGTTTTAGCCTCCTTAATTCTTGTTTGTGTCTTTAAGTTGTAGTTTTTATCAGAGCAAATTTGATTGAAAACTGTCTTTTGTTCTAGGTGTACAGAATCTTGTTCATTTACACATATACATACATCTATTGATCTTTGGGTCCTTTTCCATGTCGGTTATTACAGAGTGTTGAGTAGACCACACTTGCTATTCCATAGGTCTTTGGGGATTATATATTTTATATGTATTAGTATATGTGTGTTAACGCCAGTATCCTAATTTATCCATTCCTCACACCTTTTCTTTGGCTTAACCATAAGTTTGTCTTCTCAATCTGAGATTGTCTTTCTCTATGGAAATATGTTCATTTTTATGAATTTTCAGATAACATAAGGGATATCATAGGACATTTGTCTTTCGCATTCTGACTTACTTCACGTTGTGTGATTATCTCTAGGCTCATCTGTGGTGCTGCATATGCCATTCTTTTATTTTTTTTCGTGACTGATATTCCATTCTGTCCATATACCACTTCTTCTTTGTCCATTCATCTGTTTATGGACCTCTTTTTTTTGCTTCCATGTCTTGGCTATTTCAATATTGCTGCATTGCACATTTGCCTGCCTCTGTCTTTCCGATTCTGGTGGTCTTAGGTTATAGGCCCAAAAGGTGCCCTGCCGCATCATATGGTAGCTCCGTTTTTACCGTTTAAAGCAGCTCCATTCAGTTTTCGTTAGTGCTGTTACCAATTACATCCCACCAGCAGCTAGAAGGTACAGAGTTCTCTAAAACCCCTTCAGCATGTATAGTCTGTAGACTTTCTGCTGATGGTCATTTCACTGGTGTGAGCTGAAATCTTTTTGGAGGTTGGATTTGCATGTGGCTAATTCCTTATACAGAGCTTTAGGCATGCCCTATTTTTTTCTTTTCCATTTTTGTAAAGAGTGAGTACAACTTCCCTCTTCATATTGCCTTCTTCACAAATTTGTCATGTGTTGAATTTCCTTGCCTATTCCCTACCCCAGGGCATTTTTTGTGGGCAGGTGTCATTTACAGCCCTGCAGTCCTTGTGACTATTAAGCAACCATTAGCACTGGGTTTAAAGCTGCTGTTGTGGGAAACAGCCACAAGGCGGCAGCATTATTACGTTCTCACCTCTTGTTACTAGGGTAACAGAGTCTTCCTGGAGGTAGTGTTCCGAGGTTGTAAATTAGAGGGGAATGTGCTGGGACAAGCCCCCAGAAGTTTATGTCTCCTTAGTAATGTTTGTTTTTTAAATTTAATTTATATTTCTTGTCGGAGTAATTTTGATTAGAGTGTTGTGATTGTCTGGCTGTACAGAATCTGCTCAATGATTCATACAAATGTCTGTTCATCTTTGGATCCTGTTACCATGTATGTTATTCAGAATGTTGAGTAGACCTCCCTTGGTATTTGGTAGGTGTTTTGTCATTATATATTTTATATGTATTGGTGATTATATAATTCATATAGTTTATATATTATATGTTTATATACATTTGACATACATTAGTATGTGTATGTTAGCCCCATAATCCTAATTTATCCATCCTCCCACCTTTCATTTTGGTTAACCATTAGTTTGTTGTATAAGTGTGTGTTGTCTTTTTTTGTGGAAATATGTTCATTGGTAGCAGTGTTAGGATAACATGTATAAATGATATCATAGGATATTTGTCATTCCCTTTTGACTTACTTAACCTAATATGATTATTTCTAGGCTCATCTGTATTCCTCAAAATGGCATTGTTCATTTTTTTACCGAGGTTACTATTCCATTCTGTCCGTATACCAATTTTTCTTTGTCCATTCATTTGTTTTTGGATGCTCTTTTTGCTTCCATATCTTGGCTATTTCAATATTGCTGCATTGCACATTTGCCTGGCTCTGTCTTTCCGATTCTGGTGGTCTTAGGTTATAGGCCCAAAAGGTGCCCTGCCGCATCATATGGTAGCTCCATTTTTACCTTTTAAAGTAGCTCCATTCAGTTTTCGTTAGTGCTGTTACCAGTTTACATCCCTCCAGCAGCTAGAAGGTACACAGTTCTCTAAAATCCCTTCAGCATTTACAGTTTGTTGACTTTTTGCTGATGGTCATTTGACTGGTGTGAGCTGAAACCTTTTTGGAGGTTGGATTTGCATGTGGCTAAAAATTCCTTATAGTGAGCTTTAGGCATGTCCTTTTTTTTCTTTTCCTTTTTTTTTAAAGAGTGAGTACAACTTCCCTCTTCATATTGACTTCTTCAAAAACTTTTCATGTGTTGAATTTTCTTGCCTATTCCCTACCTCAGGGCATTTTTTGAGAGCAGGTGTCATTTACAGCCCTGCAGTCCTTGTGACTATTAAGCAACCATTAGCACTGGGTTTAAAGCTGCTGTTGTGGGAAACAGCCACAAGGCGGCAGCATTATTACGTTCTCAACTCTTGTTACTAGGGCAACAGAGTCTACCTGGAGGTAGTGTTCCGAGGTTGTAAAGTAGAGGGGAATGTGCTGGGACAAGCCCCCAGAAGTTTATGTCTCCTTACTTATGTTTGTTTTTTAATTTAATTTCTATTTCTTATCGGAGTAAATTTGATTAGAGTGTTGTGATTGTCTGGCTGTACAGAATCTGCTCAATGATTCATACATATGTCTGTTCATGTTGGGATTCTGTTACCATGTATCTTATTAGAGAATGTTGAGTAGACCTCGCATGGTATTTGGTAGGTGTTTTGTCATTATGTATTTTATATGTATTGGTGATTATATAGTTCATAGAGTTTATATGTTATATGTTTATATACATTTAACATGCATTAGTATATGTATGTTAGCCCCATAGTCCTAATTTATCCATCCTCCCACCTTTCATTTTGGCTACCAATTAGTTTGTTTTATAAGTCTGTGAGTGTCTTTTTCTGTGGAAATATGTTCATTGGTAGCAATCTTAGGATAACATGTATAAGTGATATCAGAGGATATTTGCCATTCTCTTTTGACTTACTTAAACTAATATGATTATTTCTAGGCTCATCTGTAGTCTTGAAAGCGGCACTGTTCATTTTTTTCCCGAGTCTAGTATTCCATTCGGTACGTATACCACTTCTTCTTTGTCGATTTATCTTTTGATGGACATTTTGTTTGCTTGCATGTCTTGGCTTTTATAAATATTGCTGCAGTGCATGTTTGCCTGTCTGTGCCTCTCCGATGCTGGTCTTCTTAGGATATAGGCCCATTAAGGGATCGGCCGCATCATGTGGTATCTCAGTTTTTACGTTTTAAGGGCAGCTCCATTCTGTTCTCATGATTAGCTGTTATCAGTTTACATCCAAAAAACAGCATAGTGGGTATGCATTTCTCCACCAACCCGTCAGCATTCATTGTTTGTAGACTTTTTACGGATGGCATTTTGAATATTGGGTGGCGAAATCTTTTTGTAGTTTGGATTTGCATCCAACCAATAATTCCTGATATTGAGCTTTTATCCATGTTCCTCCTTTTTTTAAATAACAGAGTGAGTAACACTTACCTCTTCAAATTGTTTTCTTGAAAAATTTTCCGTGTTGTGAACTTTTTTGGCCCTTACCTACCCCAGGACAGTTTTTGAGGACACGTGTCATTTACAGCCCTACAATTACTGTGAATCTTAAGTGACCGTTAGCCCAGTGTTTAAAGCTGCTGTTGTGGGAAACGGCCACAAGGTGGCAGCATTTCTCCATTCCCAAATCTGGTTACTAGGGCAGCAGAGCCTTCCGGAAAGTTGTGTTCCTAGGTTTTAAGTTAGAATGGAATGGGGACAACCCCAATAACTTTATGTCTCATTAATTGTTGTTCGTGATTTCAATTTTTTAAACTGAGGTAATGAGTAGACTAGTGTTTGTTGTAGGTGTACACAATCAGGTTCAATTGAACATTATATATATCTATTCATGTACAGATCCTCTTCCCATGTAAATTACTATTATTTTTTAAAATAAATTTATTTTATTTATTTATTTATTTTTGGCTGACTTGGATCTTCCTTGCTGCATGTGGGCTTTCTCTAGCTGCGGTGAGCACGGGCTACTCTCCGTTGTGGTGCCCGGGCTTCTCACTGCAGTGGCTTCTCTTGTTGCGGAGCACGGGCTCTAGGCGTGCGGGCTTCAGTAGTTGTGGCGCATGTGCTCAGTAGTTATGGCTCATGCGCTCCAGCGCGTAGGCTCATTAGTTGTGGTGCACGGGCTTAGTTGCTCTGTAGCATGTGGGAGCTTCCCGAACCAGGGATCGAACCTGTGTCTCCCGCATTGGCAGGCGAATTCTTAAGCACGGTGCCACCAGGCACGCCTGCGTGTAAATTATTACAGAGCGTTCAGTAGACCTCCCTTGGTATATGGTCGGTCTTGTTGATACATGTGTTTAATATGTATTTGTATACGTATGGTAACCCTAATCTTAATGTATCCTTTCCTCCCACCTTTCCTTTTAGATAACCATACTTTGTTTTCTAAGTCTGTGAGAGTCTTTCTCTGTGGAAATATGTTCATATGTGTCAGTTGTTAGGTAACACCTAGAAGTGATATCACAGGATATTTGTCATCTGCTTTCCGACTTACCTCATGTTCTGTGATTATCTCTAGGCTCATCTATGGTGCTGCAAAGAGCAGTGTTTCATCCTTTTCCGTGGTGAATATTCCATTGTGTACATGGACCACTTCTTCTTTGTGCATTCATCTGTGGATGGACATTTTGGTTACTTCCGAGTCTTGGCTATGCTAAATATTGATGCAGTGCAGGGTTGCCAGCCTGTGTCTTTTGGATTCTGGTCTTCTCAGGGGTTAGGCCCAGCAGTGGGCCTACTACATCATATGGTAGTTCCATTTTTACCTTTCAACGCACCTCCATTCTCTTCTCACTACTGGCTGTTACCAGTTTACATCCCACCAGCAACTAGAGAGTACACAGATCTCTAAAACCCCTTCAGCATTTATTGTTTGTAGACTTTTTGCTGATGGCATTTTGAGTGTTGGGTGGTGATACCTTTTTGTAGTTTCGATTTGCATGCGTCTAATAATTCCCGATATTGAGCTTTTATCTACGTCCTTTTCTTTTTTTTTAAGTAAAACAGAGAAACTTACCTCTTCAAATTGTTTCCTTGAAAAATGTGCCATGTTCTGAATTCCTGTGGCCATTACCTGCACCAGGACATTTTTTGAGGGCGGGTGTCATTTACAGCCCTGTAGTAATTGTGAATATTACATGACCATTAGCTCTGGATTTAAAGCTGCTGTTGCAGGAAACGGCCACAAGGAGGCAACATTTCTATATTCCCAACTCTGGTTACTAGAGCAACATAGCCTTCCTGGAAGTCCTGTTTGTAGGTTGTAAAGTAGAGTGGAATGTGCCAGGACAAACCCCCAAAAGCTATGTCTACTTATTTGCTGTTGGTATTCTTAGTTTAATTTTCATTTTTCTCAGAGCAAATTTGATTGCAATGTTGTGTTTGTTCTAGGTGTACAGAATCTCTTTCATTGATACATACATCTTTTCATGTTTGGATCCTGTTTCATATAGGTTGTTACAGAATGTTGTGTAGACCTCTCTTGGTATTCGGTATGTCTTTGATGATTATATATTTTATAAGTATAAGCATATGTCTGTTGAATCCAATATCCTCCGTTATACATTCCTCACACCTTTCCATTTGGTTAACCACAAGCTTGTTTTCTGAACACGTGAGTGTCCTTCTCTGTGGAAATAGGTTCATTCCTATCAATTTTTAGATAACACCTATACGTGATATCATAGGATATGTGTCTCTCGCTTTCTGACTTACTTCAAGGTGTGAGATTATCTGTAGCCTCATCTATGGTGCTGCAAACGGCATTGTTTCATTATTTTCTGTGTCTAATATTGCATTGTGTACATGGATCACTTTTTCGTCCATTCATCTGATGATGGACATTTTTGTTGCTTCCATGTCTTGCCTATTTTAAATACTGCTGCAATACAAGATTTTCCATCTCGTGTCTTTTTGATTCTGGCTTTCACAGGTGACAGGCCCAATAGTGGGCCTTCCAGATCATATGGTGATTCAATTTTTACCCTTAAACGCACTGCCATTCTGTTCCTATTATTGGCTGTTACCAGTTTGCATCCCACTTAGACCGAGAGGTTACGCTATTCTCCACAACTTCTTCAACATGTATTGTTTGTTGACTTTTTGCTGATGGTCATTCTGCCTGGTGTGAGGTGATACCTTTGTGTAGATTGGATTTGCATGTGTCTAATAATCCCTGATGTTTTGTGTTTATCAATGTCCTTTTCATTTTTTTTAAGATCGAGTTATACTTACAACTTCAAATTGCCTTCTTGAAAAATTTGCCGCGTTTGGATTTTTTTCGCCATTCCCTACCCCAGGACATTTTGGAGGGCATGAGTCATTTACAGCCCTGCAGTCCTTGTGAATATTAGTGACCATTAGCAGTACATTTAAAGCTGCTGTTTGAGGAAAGGGCCTTAGGGAGGCAGCATTTCTACGTTGCCAACTCTGCTTGCTAGGGAAACAGAACCTTGCTGCAAGTTGTGCTTTGAGGTTGCAGATTAGAGTGGAATGTGCCAGGACAAACCCCCATAAGTTTTAGCCTCCTTAATTCTTGTTTGTGTCTTTAAGTTGTAGTTTTTATCAGAGCAAATTTGATTGAAAAATGTCTTTTGTTCTAGGTGTACAGAATCTTGTTCATTTACACATACACGTATATCTATTGATCTTTGTGTCCTTTTCCATGTAGGTTATTACAGAGTGCTGAGCAGACCACTCTTGGTATTCCATAGGTCTTTGGGGATTATATATTTTATATGTATTACTACATGTGTGTTAACCCCAATATCCTAATATATCCATTCCTCACACCTTTACTTGGCTTAACCATAAGTTTGTCTTCTCAATCTGAGATTGTCTTTCTCGTTGGAAATATGTTCATTTTTATGAATTTTCAGATAACATAAGTGATATCCTAGGACATTTGTCTTTCGCATTCTGACTTACTTCACGTTGTGTGACTATCTCTAGGCTCATCTGTGGTGCTGCATATGCCATTCTTTTAATTTTTTTCGTGACTAATATTCCATTCTGTCCCTATACCACTTCTTCTTTGTCCATTCATCTGTTTATGGACCTTTTTTTTGCTTCCATGTCTTGGCTATTTCAATATTGCTGCAGTACACATTTGTCTGCCTCTGTCTTTCGATTCTGGTGGTCTTAGGTTATAGGCCCAAAAGGTGCCCTGCCGCATCATATGGTAGCTCAATTTTTACCGTTTAAAGTAGCTCCATTCAGTTTTCGTTAGTGCTGTTACCAATTACATCCCACCAGCAGCTAGATGGTACACAGTTCTCTAAATCCCCTTCAGCATGTATAGTCTGTAGACTTTCTGCTGATGGTCATTTGACTGGAGTGAGCTGAAACCTTTTTGGAGGTTGGGTTTGCATGTGGCTAATAATTCCTTATACTGAGCTTTAGGCATGTCCATTTTTTTCTTTTCGTTTTTTTTTAAAGAGTGAGTACAACTTCCCTCTTCATATTGCCTTCTTGAAAAATGTGTCATGTGTTGAATTTTCTTGCCTATTCCCTCCACAAGGGCATTTTTTGAGGGCAGGTGTCATTTTCAGCCCTGCAATCCTTGTGACTATTAAGCAACCATTAGCACTGGGTTTAAAGCTGCTGTTGTGGGAAACAGCCACAAGGCGGCAGCATTATTACGTTCTCACCTCTTGTTACTAGGGTAACAGAGTCTTCCTGGAGGTAGTGTTCCGAGATTGTAAATTAGAGGGGAATTTGCTGGGACAAGCCCCCAGAAGTTTATGTCTCCTTAGTAATGTTTGTTTTTTAAATTTAATTTATATTTCTTGTCAGAGTAATTTTGATTAGAGTGTTGTGATTGTCTGGCTGTACAGAATCTGCTCAATGATTCATACATAGGTCTGTTCATCTTTGGATCCTGTTACCATGTATGTTATTCAGAATGTTGAGTAGACCTCCCTTGGTATTTGGTAGGTGTTTTGTCATTATATATTTTATATGTATTGGTGATTATATAATTCATATAGTTTATATGTTATATGTTTATATACATTTGACATACATTAGTATATGTATGTTACCCCCATAATCCTAATTTATCCATCCTACCACCTTTCATTTTGGTTAACCATTAGTTTGTTGTATAAGTGTGTGTTGTCTTTTTTTGTGGAAATATGTTCATTGGTAGCAGTGTTAGGATAACATGTATAAATGATATCATAGGATATTTGTCATTCCCTTTTGACTTACTTAACCTAATGTGATTATTTCTAGGCTCATCTGTATTCCTCAAAATGGCATTGTTCATTTTTTTTACCGAGGTTACTGTTCCATTCTGTCCGTATACCACTTTTTCTTTGTCCATTCATTTGTTTTTGGACCCTTTTTTTACTTCCATATCTTGGCTATTTCAATATTGCTGCAGTGCACCTTTGCCTGGCTCTGTCTTTCCGATTCTGGTGGTCTTAGGTTATAGGCCCAAAAGGTGCCCTGCCGCATCATATGGTAGCTCCATTTTTACCTTTTAAAGTAGCTCCATTCAGTTTTCGTTAGTGCTGTTACCAATTACATCCCACCAGCAGCTAGATGGTACACAGTTCTCTAAATCCCCTTCAGCATGTATAGTCTGTAGACTTTCTGCTGATGGTCATTTGACTGGTGTGAGCTGTAACCATTTTGGAGGTTGGGTTTGCATGTGGCTAATAATTCCTTATACTGAGCTTTAGGCATGTCCATTTTTTTCTTTTCCTTTTTTTTAAAGAGTGAGTACAACTTCCCTCTTCATATTGATTTCTTGAAAAATGTGTCATGTGTTGAATTTTCTTGTCTATTCCCTCCACCAGGGCATTTTTTGAGTGCAGGTGTCCTTTTCAGCCCTGCAATCCTTGTGACTATTAAGCAACCATTAGCACTGGGTTTAAAGCTGCTGTTGTGGGAAACAGCCACAAGGTAGCAGCAATATTACGTTCTCAACTCTTGTTTTTAAGGCAAAAGTGTCTTCCTGGACGTAGTGTTCCGAGGTTGTAAATTAGAGGGGAATGTGCTGGGACAAGCCCCCAAAAGTTTATGTCTCCTTACTTTTGTTTGTTTTTTAAATTTAATTTCTATTTCTTATTGGAGTAAATTTGATTAGAGTATTGTGATCGTCTGGCTGTACAGAATCTGCTCAATAATTCCTACATATCTCTGTTCATCTTAGGATCCTGTTACCATGTATGTTTTACAGAATGTTGAGTAGACCTCCGTTGGTATTTGGTAGGTGTTTTGTCATTATATATTTTGTATGTATTGGTGATTATATAATTCATATAGTTTATATGTTTTATGTTTATATACATTTAACATACATTAGTATATGTATGTTAGCTCCATAGTCCTAATTTATCCATCCTCCCAACTTTCATTGTGCCTAACCATTCATTTGTTTTATAAGTCTGTGAGTGTCTTTTTTTGTGGAAATATGTTCATTGGTAGCAATCTTAGGATAACATGTATAAATGATATCATAGGATATTTGTCATTCCCTTTGACTTACTTAACCTAATATGATTATTTCTAGGCTCATCTGTAGTCCTGAAAACGGCACTGTTCATTTTTATCCTGAGTCTAGTATTCCATTCGGTACGTATACCACTTCTTCTTTGTCCATTTATCTGTTGATGGACGTTTTGTTTGCTTCCATGTTTTGGCTATTGTAAATACTGCTGCAGTACACGATTCTCCATCCCGTGTCTTTTTGATTCTGGCTTTTACAGGTGACAGGCCCAATAGTGGGCCTTCCGGATCATGTGGTGACTCAATTTTTACCTTTAAACGCACTGCCATTCTTTTCCTATTATTGGCTGTTACCAGTTCACATCCCACTTAGACCGAGAGGTTACGGTATTCTCCACAACTTCTTCAACATCTATCGATTGTTGACTTTTTGCTGATGGTCATTCTGACTGGTGTGAGGTGATACCTTTGTGGAGATTGGATTTGCCTGCGTCTAGTAATTCCTGATGTTTTGCGTTTATCAATGTCCTTTTCATTTTTTTTTAAGATTGAGTTAAACTCACAACTTCAAATTGGCTTCTTGAAAAATTTGCCCCGTTTGGATTTTTATGGCCATTCCCTACCCCAGGATAGTTTTTGAGGGCATGAGTCATTTACAGCCCTGCAGTCCTTGTGAATATTATTGACCATTAGCAGTAGATTTAAAACTGTTGTTTGAGGAAACGGCCTTAGGGTGGCAGCATTTCTACGTTGCCAACTCTGCTTGCTAGGGAAACAGAACCTTGCTGCAAGTTGTGCTTTTCGGTTGCAGATTAGAGTGGAATGTGCCAGAACAAACCCCCATAAGTTTTAGCCTCCTTAATTTTTCTTTGTGTCTTTAAGTTGTAGTTTTCATCAAGCAAATTTGATTGAAAAATGTCTTTTGTTCTAGGTGTACAGAATCTTGTTCATTTACACATATACATACATCTATTGATCTTTGGGTCCTTTTCCATGTCGGTTATTACAGAGTGTTGAGTAGACCACACTTGCTATTCCATAGGTCTTTGGGGATTATATATTTTATATGTATTAGTATATGTGTGTTAACCCCAGTATCCTAATTTATCCATTCCTCACACCTTTTCTTTGGCTTAACCCTAAGTTTGTCTTCTCAATCTGAGATTGTCTTTCTCTATGGAAATATGTTCATTTTTATGAATTTTCAGAAAACATAAGGGATATCATAGGACATTTGTCTTTCGCATTCTGACTTACTTCACGTTGTGTGATTATCTCTAGGCTCATCTGTGGTGCTGCATATGCCATTCTTTTATTTTTTTTCGTGACTGATATTCCATTCTGTCCATATACCACTTCTTCTTTGTCCATTCATCTGTTTATGGACCTTTTTTTTTTTGCTTCCATGTCTTGGCTATTTCAATATTGCTGCATTGCACATTTGCCTGCCTCTGTCTTTCCGATTCTGGTGGTCTTAGGTTATAGGCCCAAAAGGTGCCCTGCCGCATCATATGGTAGCTCAGTTTTTACCGTTTAAAGCAGCTCCATTCAGTTTTCGTTAGTGCTGTTACCAATTACATCCCACCAGCAGCTAGAAGGTACAGAGTTCTCTAAAACCCCTTCAGCATGTATAGTCTGTAGACTTTCTGCTGATGGTCATTTCACTGGTGTGAGCTGAAATCTTTTTGGAGGTTGGATTTGCATGTGGCTAATTCCTTATACAGAGCTTTAGGCATGCCCTATTTTTTTCTTTTCCATTTTTGTAAAGAGTGAGTACAACTTCCCTCTTCATATTGCCTTCTTCACAAATTTGTCATGTGTTGAATTTCCTTGCCTATTCCCTACCCCAGGGCATTTTTTGTGGGCAGGTGTCATTTACAGCCCTGCAGTCCTTGTGACTATTAAGCAACCATTAGCACTGGGTTTAAAGCTGCTGTTGTGGGAAACAGCCACAAGGCGGCAGCATTATTACGTTCTCACCTCTTGTTACTAGGGTAACAGAGTCTTCCTGGAGGTAGTGTTCCGAGGTTGTAAATTAGAGGGGAATGTGCTGGGACAAGCCCCCAGAAGTTTATGTCTCCTTAGTAATGTTTGTTTTTTAAATTTAATTTATATTTCTTATCGGAGTAATTTTGATTAGAGTGTTGTGATTGTCTGGCTGTACAGAATCTGCTCAATGATTCATACAAATGTCTGTTCATCTTTGGATCCTGTTACCATGTATGTTATTCAGAATGTTGAGTAGACCTCCCTTGGTATTTGGTAGGTGTTTTGTCATTATATATTTTATATGTATTGGTGATTATATAATTCATATAGTTTATATATTATATGTTTATATACATTTGACATACATTAGTATGTGTATGTTAGCCCCATAATCCTAATTTATCCATCCTCCCACCTTTCATTTTGGTTAACCATTAGTTTGTTGTATAAGTGTGTGTTGTCTTGTTTTGTGGAAATATGTTCATTGGTAGCAGTCTTAGGATAACATGTATAAATGATATCATAGGATATTTGTCATTCCCTTTTGACTTACTTAACCTAATATGATTATTTCTAGGCTCATCTGTATTCCTCAAAATGGCATTGTTCATTTTTTTACCGAGGTTACTATTCCATTCTGTCCGTATACCAATTTTTCTTTGTCCATTCATTTGTTTTTGGATGCTTTTTTTGCTTCCATATCTTGGCTATTTCAATATTGCTGCATCGCACATTTGCCTGGCTCTGTCTTTCCGATTCTGGTGGTCTTAGGTTATAGGCCCAAAAGGTGCCCTGCCGCATCATATGGTAGCTCCATTTTTACCTTTTAAAGTAGCTCCATTCAGTTTTCGTTAGTGCTGTTACCAGTTTACATCCCTCCAGCAGCTAGAAGGTACACAGTTCTCTAAAATCCCTTCAGCATTTACAGTTTGTTGACTTTTTGCTGATGGTCATTTGACTGGTGTGAGCTGAAACCTTTTTGGAGGTTGGATTTGCATGTGGCTAAAAATTCCTTATAGTGAGCTTTAGGCATGTCCTTTTTTTTCTTTTCCTTTTTTTTTTAAAGAGTGAGTACAACTTCCCTCTTCATATTGACTTCTTCAAAAACTTTTCATGTGTTGAATTTTCTTGCCTATTCCCTACCTCAGGGCATTTTTTGAGAGCAGGTGTCATTTACAGCCCTGCAGTCCTTGTGACTATTAAGCAACCATTAGCACTGGGTTTAAAGCTGCTGTTGTGGGAAACAGCCACAAGGCGGCAGCATTATTACGTTCTCAACTCTTGTTACTAGGGCAACAGAGTCTACCTGGAGGTAGTGTTCCGAGGTTGTAAATTAGAGGGGAATGTGCTGGGACAAGCCCCCAGAAGTTTATGTCTCCTTACTTATGTTTGTTTTTTAATTTAATTTCTATTTCTTATCGGAGTAAATTTGATTAGAGTGTTGTGATTGTCTGGCTGTACAGAATCTGCTCAATGATTCATACATATGTCTGTTCATGTTGGGATTCTGTTACCATGTATCTTATTAGCGAATGTTGAGTAGACCTCGCATGGTATTTGGTAGGTGTTTTGTCATTATGTATTTTATATGTATTGGTGATTATATAGTTCATAGAGTTTATATGTTATATGTTTATATACATTTAACATACATTAGTATATGTATGTTAGCCCCATAGTCCTAATTTATCCATCCTCCCACCTTTCATTTTGGCTACCAATTAGTTTGTTTTATAAGTCTGTGAGTGTCTTTTTCTGTGGAAATATGTTCATTGGTAGCAATCTTAGGATAACATGTATAAGTGATATCAGAGGATATTTGCCATTCTCTTTTGACTTACTTAAACTAATATGATTATTTCTAGGCTCATCTGTAGTCTTGAAAGCGGCACTGTTCATTTTTTTCCCGAGTCTAGTATTCCATTCGGTACGTATACCACTTCTTCTTTGTCGATTTATCTTTTGATGGACATTTTGTTTGCTTGCATGTCTTGGCTTTTGTAAATATTGCTGCAGTGCATGTTTGCCTGTCTGTGCCTCTCCGATGCTGGTCTTCTTAGGGTATAGGCCCATTAAGGGATCGGCCGCATCATGTGGTATCTCAGTTTTTACGTTTTAAGGGCAGCTCCATTCTGTTCTCATGATTAGCTGTTATCAGTTTACATCCAAAAAACAGCATAGTGGGTATGCATTTCTCCACCAACCCGTCAGCATTCATTGTTTGTAGACTTTTTACGGATGGCATTTTGAATATTGGGTGGCGAAACCTTTTTGTAGTTTGGATTTGCATCCAACCAATAATTCCTGATATTGAGCTTTTATCCATGTTCCTCTTTTTTTTAAATAACAGAGTAACACTTACCTCTTCAAATTGTTTTCTTGAAAAATTTTCCGTGTTGTGAACTTTTTTGGCCCTTACCTACCCCAGGACAGTTTTTGAGGACACGTGTCATTTACAGCCCGGCAATTACTGTGAATCTTAAGTGACCGTTAGCCCAGTGTTTAAAGCTGCTGTTGTGGGAAACGGCCACAAGGTGGCAGCATTTCTCCATTCCCAAATCTGGTTACTAGGGCAGCAGAGCCTTCCGGAAAGTTGTGTTCCTAGGTTTTAAGTTAGAATGGAATGGGGACAACCCCAATAACTTTATGTCTCATTAATTGCTGTTCGTGATTTCAATTTTTTAAACTGAGGTAATGAGTAGAATAGTGTTTGTTGTAGGTGTACACAATCAGGTTCAATTGAACATTATATATATCTATTCATGTACAGATCCTCTTCCCATGTAAATTACTATTATTTTTTTAAATAAATTTATTTTATTTATTTATTTATTTTTGGCTGACTTGGATCTTCCTTGCTGCATGTGGGCTTTCTCTAGCTGCGGTGAGCGCGGGCTACTCTCCGTTGTGGTGCACGGGCTTCTCAATGCAGTGGCTTCTCTTGTTGCGGAGCACGGGCTCTAGGCATGCGGGCTTCAGTAGTTGTGGTGCATGGGCTCAGTAGTTATGGCTCATGCGTTCCAGAGCGTAGGCTCATTAGTTGTGGTGCACGGGCTTAGTTGCCCTGTAGCATGTGGGAGCTTCCCGAACCAGGGATCGAACCTGTGTCTCCCGCATTGGCAGGCGGATTCTTAAGCACGGTGCCACCAGGCACGCCTGCGTGTAAATTATTACAGAGCGTTCAGTAGACCTCCCTTGGTATATGGTCGGTCTTGTTGATACATGTGTTTAATATGTATTTGTATACATATGGTAACCCTAATCTTAATGTATCCTTTCCTCCCACCTTTCCTTTTAGATAACCATACTTTGTTTTCTAAGTCTGTGAGAGTCTTTCTCTGTGGAAATATGTTCATATGTGTCAGTTGTTAGGTAACACCTAGAAGTGATATCACAGGATATTTGTCATCTGCTTTCCGACTTACCTCATGTTCTGTGATTATCTCTAGGCTCATCTATGGTGCTGCAAAGAGCAGTGTTTCATCCTTTTCCGTGGTGAATATTCCATTGTGTACATGGACCACTTCTTCTTTGTGCATTCATCTGTGGATGGACATTTTGGTTACTTCCAAGTCTTGGCTATGCTAAATATTGATGCAGTGCAGGGTTGCCAGCCTGTGTCTTTTGGATTCTGGTCTTCTCAGGGGTTAGGCCCAGCAGTGGGCCTACTACATCATATGGTAGTTCCATTTTTACCTTTCAACGCACCTCCATTCTCTTCTCACTACTGGCTGTTACCAGTTTACATCCCACCAGCAACTAGAGAGTACACAGATCTCTAAAACCCCTTCAGCATTTATTGTTTGTAGACTTTTTGCTGATGGCATTTTGAGTGTTGGGTGGTGATACCTTTTTGTAGTTTCGATTTGCATGCGTCTAATAATTCCCGATATTGAGCTTTTATCTACGTCCTTTTCTTTTTTTTTAAGTAAAACAGAGAAACTTACCTCTTCAAATTGTTTCCTTGAAAAATGTGCCATGTTCTGAATTCCTGTGGCCATTACCTGCACCAGGACATTTTTTGAGGGCGGGTGTCATTTACAGCCCTGTAGTAATTGTGAATATTACATGACCATTAGCTCTGGATTTAAAGCTGCTGTTGCAGGAAACGGCCACAAGGAGGCAACATTTCTATATTCCCAACTCTGGTTACTAGAGCAACATAGCCTTCCTGGAAGTCCTGTTTGTAGGTTGTAAAGTAGAGTGGAATGTGCCAGGACAAACCCCCAAAAGCTATGTCTACTTATTTGCTGTTGGTATTCTTAGTTTAATTTTCATTTTTCTCAGAGCAAATTTGATTGCAATGTTGTGTTTGTTCTAGGTGTACAGAATCTCTTTCATTGATACATACATCTTTTCATGTTTGGATCCTGTTTCATATAGGTTGTTACAGAATGTTGTGTAGACCTCTCTTGGTATTCGGTATGTCTTTGATGATTATATATTTTATAAGTATAAGCATATGTCTGTTGAATCCAATATCCTCCGTTATACATTCCTCACACCTTTCCATTTGGTTAACCACAAGCTTGTTTTCTGAACACGTGAGTGTCCTTCTCTGTGGAAATAGGTTCATTCCTATCAATTTTTAGATAACACCTATACGTGATATCATAGGATATGTGTCTCTCGCTTTCTGACTTACTTCAAGGTGTGAGATTATCTGTAGCCTCATCTATGGTGCTGCAAACGGCATTGTTTCATTATTTTCTGTGTCTAATATTGCATTGTGTACATGGATCACTTTTTCGTCCATTCATCTGATGATGGACATTTTTGTTGCTTCCATGTCTTGCCTATTTTAAATACTGCTGCAATACAAGATTTTCCATCTCGTGTCTTTTTGATTCTGGCTTTCACAGGTGACAGGCCCAATAGTGGGCCTTCCAGATCATATGGTGATTCAATTTTTACCCTTAAACGCACTGCCATTCTGTTCCTATTATTGGCTGTTACCAGTTTGCATCCCACTTAGACCGAGAGGTTACGCTATTCTCCACAACTTCTTCAACATGTATTGTTTGTTGACTTTTTGCTGATGGTCATTCTGCCTGGTGTGAGGTGATACCTTTGTGTAGATTGGATTTGCATGTGTCTAATAATCCCTGATGTTTTGTGTTTATCAATGTCCTTTTCATTTTTTTTAAGATCGAGTTATACTTACAACTTCAAATTGCCTTCTTGAAAAATTTGCCGCGTTTGGATTTTTTTCGCCATTCCCTACCCCAGGACATTTTGGAGGGCATGAGTCATTTACAGCCCTGCAGTCCTTGTGAATATTAGTGACCATTAGCAGTACATTTAAAGCTGCTGTTTGAGGAAAGGGCCTTAGGGAGGCAGCATTTCTACGTTGCCAACTCTGCTTGCTAGGGAAACAGAACCTTGCTGCAAGTTGTGCTTTGAGGTTGCAGATTAGAGTGGAATGTGCCAGGACAAACCCCCATAAGTTTTAGCCTCCTTAATTCTTGTTTGTGTCTTTAAGTTGTAGTTTTTATCAGAGCAAATTTGATTGAAAAATGTCTTTTGTTCTAGGTGTACAGAATCTTGTTCATTTACACATACACGTATATCTATTGATCTTTGTGTCCTTTTCCATGTAGGTTATTACAGAGTGCTGAGCAGACCACTCTTGGTATTCCATAGGTCTTTGGGGATTATATATTTTATATGTATTACTACATGTGTGTTAACCCCAATATCCTAATATATCCATTCCTCACACCTTTACTTGGCTTAACCATAAGTTTGTCTTCTCAATCTGAGATTGTCTTTCTCGTTGGAAATATGTTCATTTTTATGAATTTTCAGATAACATAAGTGATATCCTAGGACATTTGTCTTTCGCATTCTGACTTACTTCACGTTGTGTGACTATCTCTAGGCTCATCTGTGGTGCTGCATATGCCATTCTTTTAATTTTTTTCGTGACTAATATTCCATTCTGTCCCTATACCACTTCTTCTTTGTCCATTCATCTGTTTATGGACCTTTTTTTTGCTTCCATGTCTTGGCTATTTCAATATTGCTGCAGTACACATTTGTCTGCCTCTGTCTTTCGATTCTGGTGGTCTTAGGTTATAGGCCCAAAAGGTGCCCTGCCGCATCATATGGTAGCTCAATTTTTACCGTTTAAAGTAGCTCCATTCAGTTTTCGTTAGTGCTGTTACCAATTACATCCCACCAGCAGCTAGATGGTACACAGTTCTCTAAATCCCCTTCAGCATGTATAGTCTGTAGACTTTCTGCTGATGGTCATTTGACTGGAGTGAGCTGAAACCTTTTTGGAGGTTGGGTTTGCATGTGGCTAATAATTCCTTATACTGAGCTTTAGGCATGTCCATTTTTTTCTTTTCATTTTTTTTTAAAGAGTGAGTACAACTTCCCTCTTCATATTGCCTTCTTGAAAAATGTGTCATGTGTTGAATTTTCTTGCCTATTCCCTCCACAAGGGCATTTTTTGAGGGCAGGTGTCATTTTCAGCCCTGCAATCCTTGTGACTATTAAGCAACCATTAGCACTGGGTTTAAAGCTGCTGTTGTGGGAAACAGCCACAAGGCGGCAGCATTATTACGTTCTCACCTCTTGTTACTAGGGTAACAGAGTCTTCCTGGAGGTAGTGTTCCGAGATTGTAAATTAGAGGGGAATTTGCTGGGACAAGCCCCCAGAAGTTTATGTCTCCTTAGTAATGTTTGTTTTTTAAATTTAATTTATATTTCTTGTCAGAGTAATTTTGATTAGAGTGTTGTGATTGTCTGGCTGTACAGAATCTGCTCAATGATTCATACATAGGTCTGTTCATCTTTGGATCCTGTTACCATGTATGTTATTCAGAATGTTGAGTAGACCTCCCTTGGTATTTGGTAGGTGTTTTGTCATTATATATTTTATATGTATTGGTGATTATATAATTCATATAGTTTATATGTTATATGTTTATATACATTTGACATACATTAGTATATGTATGTTACCCCCATAATCCTAATTTATCCATCCTACCACCTTTCATTTTGGTTAACCATTAGTTTGTTGTATAAGTGTGTGTTGTCTTTTTTTGTGGAAATATGTTCATTGGTAGCAGTGTTAGGATAACATGTATAAATGATATCATAGGATATTTGTCATTCCCTTTTGACTTACTTAACCTAATGTGATTATTTCTAGGCTCATCTGTATTCCTCAAAATGGCATTGTTCATTTTTTTTTACCGAGGTTACTGTTCCATTCTGTCCGTATACCACTTTTTCTTTGTCCATTCATTTGTTTTTGGACCCTTTTTTTACTTCCATATCTTGGCTATTTCAATATTGCTGCAGTGCACCTTTGCCTGGCTCTGTCTTTCCGATTCTGGTGGTCTTAGGTTATAGGCCCAAAAGGTGCCCTGCCGCATCATATGGTAGCTCCATTTTTACCTTTTAAAGTAGCTCCATTCAGTTTTCGTTAGTGCTGTTACCAATTACATCCCACCAGCAGCTAGATGGTACACAGTTCTCTAAATCCCCTTCAGCATGTATAGTCTGTAGACTTTCTGCTGATGGTCATTTGACTGGTGTGAGCTGTAACCATTTTGGAGGTTGGGTTTGCATGTGGCTAATAATTCCTTATACTGAGCTTTAGGCATGTCCATTTTTTTCTTTTCCTTTTTTTTAAAGAGTGAGTACAACTTCCCTCTTCATATTGATTTCTTGAAAAATGTGTCATGTGTTGAATTTTCTTGTCTATTCCCTCCACCAGGGCATTTTTTGAGTGCAGGTGTCCTTTTCAGCCCTGCAATCCTTGTGACTATTAAGCAACCATTAGCACTGGGTTTAAAGCTGCTGTTGTGGGAAACAGCCACAAGGTAGCAGCAATATTACGTTCTCAACTCTTGTTTTTAAGGCAAAAGTGTCTTCCTGGACGTAGTGTTCCGAGGTTGTAAATTAGAGGGGAATGTGCTGGGACAAGCCCCCAAAAGTTTATGTCTCCTTACTTTTGTTTGTTTTTTAAATTTAATTTCTATTTCTTATTGGAGTAAATTTGATTAGAGTATTGTGATCGTCTGGCTGTACAGAATCTG